>NC_043711.1:56698244-56939527 GCF_006229205.1 Suricata suricatta
CAGAGTGGTTACAGACCTATCTAATGAAACCTGGCAGGCCAGGAAGGAATGGCAGGAAATCTTCAATGTGATGAACAGAAAAAACATGCAGCCAAGAATCCTTTATCCAGCAAGCCTGTCATTCAAAATAGAAGGAGAAATAAAAGTGTTCCCAAATAAACAAAAACTGAGAGAATTCATGACCACCAAACCAGCCCTACAGGAAATCCTAAGAGGGACTCTATAAGGGAAATTCTGAAAAGAATACAAAGTACCAGAGACGCCACTATAAACATGAATTCTAGGGAGAACACAATGACTCATCTAGGAGCATCTTCTGGCTCACGTCCTACCCCTGCCTGGCCCTGCTCCCCTCTTCCCTTCCAGGGTTCTTCAGAGAGCCATCCTCAATCAACAGCAGACACCCAAATCCCTGTCTCAGGCTCTGCTTTTAAGAAACCTGATCTGAGACAGAAGACCAGAGTCTGTGTGACAGACTCGAAGGGAGGGTTCCTGGGGCTGTTGGGACACACAGGAGCTCAAGAGAGAAGCTCGGGCTGGGAAAAGTGAGCAGGAAGCAACCTGAATCCTCACACTTCATTCCTCCATAATGTGCTGAGAAAGTATCTAAATGTGGAGGTGGTTACGAAATCATGGAGCTGGCCTTTCTCTCCCTTTGCAGATAAAGAAGCCAAGGACCCAGGGAGACCTCTGAAAGGGTAAAGAGAAATGCACTTGCTAGTCTTTCCCAGGATGAAGTCCCTCAGAAGCAGGCCAATCTGCCAGCAAGAAAAAAAAGAAGCAATTTTCTGAAACTCAATTATCTCACCAGTTTTACCAAACTTAGGATTTTTTTTTACTTGCCCTAAGGAACACTTGGAAGGAGTGAGTTCCTCTTGCAACTGTACTTTACATATGATAATGGCAATGTGGACTTCAGTGAGTTGATCCTTACCCAAATTAGCTACTTGGAAGAGCCAGCCTTTAATGGATGGATTTCAGGAGAAGTGACCCAGAACTGTTCTGTTCAGTGCTCTCAGTAAGGCTGAAGGCCAATGCTACCCCCTAAGGATGAGCCCGATTCCCAGCCTGAGTGGGCTCTTCTCACGGGAAGATTGTTGGAACCTTCAACTCCAGCTCCCAGAATTCAGTTCCTGGGTTTCATGGAGTATTTCTACCCTGGATAGGATGCCGACTGGGAATGTTGAGGTTTTTAATTCAGGGACTCACAGACTCTGGCTGGAAGAGGCCTGGAGGGTCCTTAAGGACAATCCTTCAGAAAGCTGGGGAGTCCTTCACTGACACCTCTACAGATGGTCTTCTAGACTCTGCTTCCATGTGTCCCTTGAAGAGAGATTCCCTCCTTCTGAGAAGACCCTTCAGAGCTCTGACTGAGAAAGGTCCTCCTCACATGAGTTGAATGCCGCTTCCCTGAAACTCTGTACTGCTTCTGCCTCTGACCTCTGAGACCACAGCCCAGCAAGATAGCACTGGGAGGGTCTTGGGAGAGGGATGTGGCAGATCCAACAGAGCTGAGCCCAAAGCCAGCTGAAAACTCATCCAACTGAACCGAAGAATCCTCAAGGCACATGAAGGGGCAGCACTGGTTGTATCTGGAATTGGGATAAGAGGAGGGAAAACAAAAAGTTAGTTCCTGCCTAAAAGTCTATACCCAGCCAAACTACCAACCAGGTATGAGACACATGAAGACATTTTCAGATATGCAAATACTTTTTTAAAAACCTGTCTTCCACTTACCCTTTTCAGAAATTCCTGGAGGATGTGTGTCACCATAACAATGGAGGAAACCAAGAGAGATGAGGGCCTGGCACAGAGAAAACAGAAGATCCAACAAGGATGAGAGAAATAAACAGAATTCCCAGGCCCCAGATGTGCACCAAGTCAGGGGAGACAGGAGCAAGCCTAAAGGCTTCAGAGGATGTGTTACCAAGAAGTTGAAACTGAGGGAATGTGAGATGCATGTGAACATCGTGATGGAATAGCTAGCCGATCTGCTTAGAGTCTGAGGTTAACTTAGTAAACGTACATCCAAAACTAAACAAAAAGAACAAAAACTTAAGACAAATCAACTCCAGGAAAAAAAGAAAGCTGTGTTAAGAAAGAAAATACAAGCATAGTTTATTTCCAGCACTTTATATACTCATCATAATGATCTAACCGCAATTATGCTCTCACTGTCGTGGGAGATTAGGAGAACGTGGGGTGAAGTGGAGCATGGAGGACAAGTGGAGGTTAAATCCTCATCTTACATGACAATGTAAAGCTGATATTGAAGTATCATGGCAAGTACGTGATTTAGAGATATGGAGGTAAATATCACAAAAATAACTCAGGACATTTGAAAGAGACAACTTGGAAAGAGAATGCCATTTCTCCTAAAAATTCTTGCAGAACTATTTGACTCTTTAAATCAATACATATAAAGCTGTGGTTAAAATTTTTAATGTTAAGGAAAGAAAAAAGAAAGATGAATTGGAAGGCTTTTGATAGCTATTTGGCAGCATCTAGAAGAGTTGAAATTGAAATGCCTTTCTACCCAGCAGCAAAATTTCCATAGTATAACTTTAAGCACAGAATTTGCAGGAAACACTTCCCTGCCTATGTAGATGTTCATTTCAGTATGTTTATAAGAGGGGAAAAGCACAAGGAAAAGAAAAAAGTAGAGCAAAACATTCTTCAACTTTGTCATGTTTTGTTTCTTTTATTTAAAAAAAAGAATCTGAAGAAAATACAGTAAAATGTTCCTTGTGGGGAGTTATTAGATTGTTCTTTATATTTTTCTCTGTTTTAAAAACTTTTACAAGCTAAAACAGAGGGGAAAGGTTACCATACAGATTAAATCAACACATTGACCTGCTCCACCCAGTACTGGATGCCAGGAGTATGGAACTAGATAAGACAAAGTTTATGACCTCAAGGGACACAAAATTTGGTGACTCACAACCTTCTCATGAATGTCTCTAGTACCACAAGTAGAACAATGACTTTGTAGTCAGGTAAACCTGGGTTCAAATTCTAACATTGTCAGGGCCACATAGGTGGCTTAGTCAATTAAGTGTCTGGCTCTTGATTTAGGCTCAGGTCATGATCCCAGGGTCATGGGATCAAGCCCCATTTCAGGCTCTGCACTGGGCATGGATCCTGCTTTAGATTCTCTCTCCCTCCCTCTGCCCCTCTCCTCTTCTTTTGCGCATTCACTAAAAAGAAAAAAAAATTCTAACCTTGTCATTTACTGGCTGTGTGGTTTACTTTTATTTTTTAATGTTTACTTATTTTTGAGAGAGAGTGAGTGGGGAAAGGGCAGAGAGAGAAAGAGACACAGAATCCAAAGCGGGCTCCAGAATATGAGCTGTCAGCACAGACCCCGATGCAGGGCTCAAACTCGTGAACTGTGAGATCATGACCTGAACTGAAGTTGGACGCTTAACCAACTGAGCTACCCATGCGCCCCACTAGCTGTGTGATTTTCGGTAAGACAATTAGTTGCTCCATGCTTTGGTTTCCACTTCTATAAAATTGAACAAATAATAAGAATTTGCAGAAAAACTACACGTAATACAAAGAGTAATACCGAGTGTTTGACACATAGAAGTTTCTCATAATAAACAACAGCTGTTTATTATGAATAGATTGTTTAGTCCATTGACCCCTCCTCCAGCTCCCATACTTAGAAAATGTCTCTGTAAATGCAGGAGGCTGTGTGATGCAAGGGGATTGTCTGGATGTCAGTGTCAGACAGATCTCCATTCAAATCTTGTCTTCATCACTTGGGGAACTCAGTGACTTCAGGCATGTCATCCAAATATTTACGTCCTACTGAGTTGTGAAGATCACATTGGAAACTTTGTCTTTCACAGTGCCTGGAGCACAGCAAGCCCTATTTACATGATGGGATTGGGACTCCAAGGATTCTGGGTGCTGGATGCTGTCCCTCACCTGCCACCTCCTTCCCTGTACCTCAGCCGGGGGGCCATCAGATGAGTGGTAGCTCTTCGGTCATGCCACCATGGACCCCGCTTGTTGCCTACTGTATTCATTTCTTCTTGCTGCTGTAACAAATTACCACAAACATAGTGGCTTAAAACAACACAAAGGTCATCCTCATACAGTTGTGGACGTCACTGAAACGAGTGTCACTGGGCTAAAGTCAAGACATGAGCCGTGCAGTCCCTTCTGAAGGTGATGAGGATGAGTCCACCTCCGCAAAGTTCTCTTGATGGCTTCTTGGCGGCTGCCTGTATTTCTCGTATTGCATTCTGTATTCTCCCTTATTCTATCTTCAAAGCAGGTCACTCCAATTTCTGCTTCCTGAAATATGTTACCTTCTCCTCAGATTCTGACTCTTCCTGTATCCCTCTCACAATCATAGTTGTGATTACATCAGGCCAACCTGGATAACCTGGGACACGCTCCCTAACTTCATCACATCTGCAAAGTTCCTTTTGATATAGAAACCAACATTCACTATTTGGAAGATGAGGATTTAGACACAATTAGAGGCCATTATTGAGCCTATCACAGTCCAACCCCCAGCCCTAAAAGATTCACATGCATCTCACACACAAGACACATGCAGCCCATCCCAAGGTCTCTAAAACCATTAAATCCACCATCGGACCCAAAATCTCACCTATGTCTCAACAGCTCTGAAGTTCTAAATCTCATCCTCTAAGTCAACTTTCATGGTCCTGAGGATTAGGACATGGATATATTTGAGAGGCCATTACTCTGCCTACCATACCTATGAGCCATCACTCTCCCCAATCTGTTCTTCCAATCAAATCCCAAGTTTTTCTATGGATTTGGGAAGCCATGTACTTGGGAGGGACTGCTTATTTCCCCAGCCCCAGGGGGTGAATTTTCATGTAGCCTAGATTAATCCTCTAACAATTCCGTTCCATGGCAGAGATTGCTCCCTGTTCTTTAATATCCATTTCCTTCTGGGGTGCCTGGGGGGCTCCATCGATTAAGCGTCCAACTTCAGTTCAGGTCATGATCTCACAGTTTATGAGTTCGAGCCCCGTGTTGGGCTCTGTGTTGACAACTCAGAACCTAGAGCCTGCTTCGGATTCTATGTCTCCCTCTCTCTCTGCCCCTCTCCTGCTCATGCTCTGTCTCTCTCTCTCTCTCAAAAGTAAACATTAAAAATAAATTTTAAAAAAATATATCCAGGGGCACCTGGGTGGCTCAGTCGGTTGAGCATCCGGCTTTAGCTCAGTCATGATCTCATGGTTTGTGGGTTTGAGCCCCGCATTGGGCTCTGTGCTGGCTGCTAGCTCAGAGCCTGGAGCCTGCTTCAGATTCTGTGTCTCCCTCTCTCTCTGACCCTCCCCTGATCGCACTCTCTCTCTCCTCTCTCTCTCTCAAAAATAAAATTTAAAAAGCATTAAAAAGAATTTTAAAAACATATCCATTTTCTTCTTCTTCCCATAATAACAGAACCATTCAGAATAAAGCCTACATTACTCAGCCTCCTTTACACCTGGGGTTGGACCTGATTCGGCTGAACCAATGGGAAATGAGCAAAAGTCCCATCTGAACTTCTGAGTCATGCCTTTAAGGGAAAGTGGAATGTTTCTAGTACCTTCCCCCTTTCCAGCTGGCTGGGGGAAGCTGGCACAGCCATCTCGGATCACAAGATGAAAGCACATGTTAAAGACGACAGAGACTTCAGATAGAAAGAGCTGAGGCGGGGAGGTGGGGTGGCGTGCCTCGATGGCTCAGTTAAGCATCCAACTCTTGATTTCAGCTCAGGTTGATTTTCAGATCCCAGGGTTGCAGGTTAGAGCCCCAAGTCAGAGGCTGTGCTGGGCATTAAGGTTGCTTAAGATTTTCTCCCCCCCCCACTCCTGCCTATCTCTCTCCCCTGCCTGCCTCTCTCTCTCTCTCTCAAAAGAAGGAAGGAAGGAAGGAAGGAAGGAAGGAAGGAAGGAAGGAAGGCAGGCAGGCTGGCAGAGGGGAGAGAGGGGTCGTCTAGGGGGACTAGATGCTGTCCCCAAGTCACTGTATAAACCAACCCAAGACTGCCTATCTCCAGAGTCCCTGGAATAATGACTGTTGGATGCTTAAGTCACCTGTGGCCAGTTTTCCTGTTGCCTCCAGCCAAAGAAATTCTAGCTGTTTGGAGAGCTTCCTCAGCGGCTCATGGGGCCTCAGCCAAACCATCCCAGGCTCTGTGCTGGAGGAAGCTTTAAGACTTTGCCCTCTAGGGAGAGCACATGGTGGCGTGGCTCTTCCAGAATCATCATCGTGTCTCTCCCTGGCTACGCCTGCTGAGGGCTGTGAGGACTTCACTCCTCCTAACACCAGGACTCATTAGCAAATGACGGCAACCCATTAAGCTGTATGTGAGCTATCAGATTCCCTGATTCTCTCTTCCCTTACCTGCAGAGTAAGCTAAGATATAAAACTGCCTTTCTAATGAGACCTTTGCATGAATTAAAGTACATAATGGATTATTTTTAAAGGGTGCCGTACATTAGTTTATCCTACTAGAAAGTGAGTTCTTGTGGGGGTGTCTGAGTGGCTCAGTCAGTTAAGCATCCGACTTCAGCTCAGGTCATGATCTCATGGTTTGTGAGTTTGAGCCCCACATTGGGGGCTCTGCGCTGATAGCCTGGAGCCTGTTTCTGATTCTGTGTCTCCCTGTCTCTGCCCCTCCCCCACTCCTGATCTGTCTGTCTCAAAAGTAAACACTAAAAAAATTTTTTTAAATTAACTTTCCACTCAACTCCTCAACTGTGCCTCCACAGTGTTAGTCCAGAGCTGCTACAACTAACTTGTCATGTAAGAGAAAATACTACCTGAGTGTGAAATCTCAGAGAGAAAACGAACAGGGTTTTGAAGATTTGATTTAAGGCCCTGGATCAAACTGAACCTGAAGACCGCCTTAGGTTTTCCAATTACATGAAACAATATCTCCTCCCCCTTCTTTTTTTTTCTTAAGAAGTTTGAGGATTCCCTACTGCTATGATGGAATGCCAGTTGATAAACAGGTCAGCCCTATACGTGTGGATAAAATTATTCCTGCTGATGGTTTCGTAAAACTGCGGATGATTGTGCCAGTTTTGCTCTGCCTGGGTAGAGTAGAGCAAATGATCACCCATGCTGTGGAAATTAAAAGGCAATCAGATGGTTTCCCTACTCCAAAAATGTTCTAGAGATTCTGCAAAATAAAATAATTCACAAGGGATTATACCCAACCCAAGAATGTTCAATGTTCATTCTACTCTTCTGCATCACTCCCCATACAAAGTCCCAGCTGGGTACAGATAAGTCTTCGAACCTTGTCTTTAATGGCCAGTTGCTTTCTGTTGCCAACCAGAGGGTGCCTATTTTTGGCTCATGGCAGTCCCAAGACTGCCCCAGCAAAGGTGGCCAGGAGAATAGAGGGGACTGGTGACGACTAGCACCCAACGGCAAGGAAATAGCTGGTTCGAATAGCAAATATCAGAAGTAGTTTGATCTACACCCTGGACCACAGCAGGTCTTCTCTGTGGCTCCACACACTCTCTCCTAGGCTGGGTCTTGAGGTTCCGAGAGTTTTATTGTAGAGCTCTCAAAGTCAGCATTGTGTGGGGGTTCGGCTCAGGCAGAGAGAAGGGCCGTGACTGTGTCATGGCTAAGACTCAGCCAAACTCACAAGAAGCTCTGGGGCTGACCTGGCTGTCGGAGTTGTCCTGAGTTGGAGCAAGGGGGCTGCGCATTTAGACTCTTAGAGCGACCAGATGCAGGCTGTCCCCTTGGGGAGTCTGGCGCTCTCTTTTTTTAAAATTTATTTACTATTTTTGAAATAAAGCAAGAGAGAGAGAGAGAGAGCGTGTGTGCGCGTGTGAGTTGGGGAGGGGCAGAGAGAGAGAGAGAGCAAGAGTGAGAGCAAGAGCGAGAGAAAGAATCCCAGGCAAGGTCTGTGCTGTCAGCGCAAACCCTGACACAGGGCTCAAACTTACTAACCATGAGATCATGGCCTGAGCTGAAATCAAGTGTCAGATGCTCAACCGATGGGGCCACCCAGGCACCCCAAAAGGCAGCTCTCTTTAACTGCAAGTGGTTCTGTAAAGAACTGGGCCAGGAGTCACAGCAGTCAGCACTCTAGGCAGTTGATGGGGAGTGATTTGGAGAATCTTCGAGATGCATTACAGTGGCCACTATACTCCTGACTCTGCCTAAACCTTGTCAGTTTCTGTGGGGATGCTCCTACTCCGCTCTCCACTCCTGGCTCCATTTTCTCAGGGATCCCCAGTGTTTACTTTAGGAACACCATAACGGCCCCAACCCCTGGAATGCCAGTGCCCAAAGAACTGTGGGCAAAGCCTCCAGTCCCCTTGGTCAGCAAGGGTGGCCGTGAGAGAACACCTCACAGGTGTCCTTGGTAAAAAGTGCTGAGGCTAGTGGAATTTCCCATTCTTTTCTGACCCAGTGGACACCTCATTCCTTCCTCCTCTATCCTCTGCCCTCACTCTCGGCCATGCTTCCTCTGAATGATTCTCCTGTGGGCCCTCACCTGGCATCTGCCCCAGTGGGATTGTGCCCATGGAGTGATGGGGAGGTCTCCTTCCAATGGAACTCTGGGCCATATCTTCACTTGAACACCAAGAAGAGCTATTGGCATTCAATGACCTCTGTCGTCCAGCTGATCTGTGGCCCCCTTCTCTGGCCGGAGGCCAGGGGGACTCTGCCCAGCACGGGACCACATGCCTGGCAGGGAGAGAGGAGCCTGGAGGATTCCAAAGTGCTGTCAGTTGTGTGTTACTCTCAGACTTCCTCCGGCCCATATGGGAGGCTTGGCCATGCCAGCCAACACGTGTGGCACAGCGGGCTGGGTTGCAAACTATATCCGGCATGGCAGTTGGTGCAAGAGTTATGCAATCACCACCAACTTACGGAAACCACCGTGAGCTGCCTTCTGGGAGGAGGAGTGCCTGGCTTTGCCATCCTGGCCACAGGCTGGGCTTCTTCGCGGGGGGTCTGAAGGGTGGCCCAGCCTGCTGTGGGGTGTCAGGAACTATGACAGCTCTTCGCTGAAGCTACCTGGGAACACATGAGCCACAAGTCCTGGAGTCACTGGCATCTTCTCCCCTGAGAAGCTCCAGACCACTCTCCCCTTCACGCTCTTCAATCTCCAGAAAACAGTCTAACTTGGTTACCAGCTGCCCCTCAGACCCCCAGATCCTCCCAGAGGTCCTGCTTTAGAAAGGGACAGGCCAGCCTTGGGAGGGGGTCTGAAGAAGGGGACCCAGCCAGGGACTCTAAGCCTCGGGAGAGTTATCCCAATGGGGGTGGGGAGCAGGTGGCATTCAGGGGCACAGATGACAAAGCTGGGGCCTGTGGGGAATTCACCAGGAGGGAGAGCCCAACTCCCAATCAGAAGGAACTTCGTTCCATCCAGAGCTCTCCGTGTACGGGATGGGATGACAAAAGGGAGTAGTGGGCTCATCATCCTGGGAGGGACTAGTGAACCATCTGTCAGACATCACAAAGATAAGCTAAGCAGCATGTCTGCCCCCTCCGGGAGGCACCACTCACCTGCACAGGGCCATCACGGGCCATTCTTGAGAAGTAGAGTAAGGGAGGAATTTTGCAAATCAGCAGGAACCAGGTGAGGAAAAGACCCCTCACCCCCACAAGCCTTTCTTGCTCTCTGGGCCTCCACACCTCCCTCCACCATGGAGAAATGGACTGAGAATGGGCTTTAATGTTGAACCTAACTGACTCTGTGTCCCAGCTCTGTTCTTGATCGTCTGTGTGACCTCAGGTAAGTCGTTTGCCTTCTCCAAGCCTGCAGTTTCTCCTCAGAGGATTACATGAGTTGGAGGACACGAGGGCCCTTGGCATGCAAGCAGTTAGTGTTCAAGGAGGAAAGTTTGTTTGGTTTCAGTCTCACCTCCTGGCTGCCTCAAACTGAAGCCTTCTTCTTCAGGATCACCACCTCCAAAATAGCAAAAATTGGCATCAGGTTGGAATACATCCTTCCAGACATTTTCATATGTCCTATGTACATATGTACAATAGTCCCTGAGCAGGGACTATTTTTTTAATGTTTATTTATTTTTTTTTTTAGACAAAGAAAGCAAGCGGTGGAGGGACAAAGAGAGAGGGAGAGATTGAGTCTCAAGCCGGCTCTGCACTGACAGTGCAGAGCCCAATTCAGGGCTCAAACCAGGAACTGTGAATCATGACCTGAGCCAAAATCAAGAGTCACACATTTAACCGACTGAGCCACCCAGGCACCAAGGAGGGGCTATTTGATATAAATTTTATGCTTTTCATATTATTCTGTACCTTACTTTTTCACTCAACAATGTATCTTGGGGGTGTCTTCATGCTAATGAATATAGATCTACTCCATTCTTCTCAACTGCCTTGTTTAAGGAATGATTATACCATAGTTTATTTAGCTCTCTCTCTCTGTGAATGGACAGTGAGGTTACTTCTATTTTTTTACCTTTACAAACAATGACGAAAGACATCGTCATTGATGGCTTCTCGAGTATATAAGGTTCCCAAGAACTGGAACCCCAATGTCAGAGGTATATGAATTTGTAATTTTAAAATAATTAGACCAGTGTAGCCTCATTAATAAATGAAACAATCTTGAATTCAGATACTTTA
Organism: Suricata suricatta; assembly: GCF_006229205.1. Classification (NCBI taxonomy): domain Eukaryota; kingdom Metazoa; phylum Chordata; class Mammalia; order Carnivora; family Herpestidae; genus Suricata; species Suricata suricatta. The sequence continues at coordinate 56,708,856 of NC_043711.1, forward strand.
ACCCCAGAGACAAATTTTAGATACTGCAATTTTTCTTAAATGTTTAAATTGCAGTTAAAAGTTGCATGCAAACGAAGTGCATGCTTCTTGCAAAAAAAATAGATATCCAGGATTTTTGGTTTTTCTTTTTAAGTGAAATTCCCTTTACTTCCTATCCCATCCCTTTTTCCAATTCTGAATAGTTGGCATATATCTTCCAGACCATTTGGTTTGCATTTACAAACACACAAGTAGCACATAAACACAGACTGTTTTCTTTTTCTGTGAATGAGATATAGATAGATAGATAGATAGATAGATAGATAGATAGATAGATAGATAGATGATTGATAGATAGATAGATAGATAGATAGATAGATATAAAATGTGACTTTTCACTTTATTTATCTTGGACATATCTTGAACATCTTTCCACGTCAGCCTATTTATATCTGGATCGTTACTTTTAATGGTTGCATAGAATTTATTGTAAGAGGCATAATAAATTTACTCAGTCCCAATTGATGGGCATTTTGGTTATTTTCAGTCATTTGCTATCATAAATGAAAAGGCTAGTGAATATCTTGGTACACACATCTTTGTGTGCTCTGAAAATTCATGGAACTAAAGGAAGCACAATTAATCTTAGAAGTGTTCAAAGGCCGGTGTTAGAAGGTGGGAAATTGGTCACCCTTGGAGAAGATAGAAAAGGAGGCAGTGAGAGTTTCCAGGGTGCTGGCAATGTTCTGTCCCTTGGCCTGGTGCTGCTGGAACCCATGGCTCTGTTCAGTTCATCACAATGTACACTTACAAGTCGTCCATGTTTTCATATGTATGTTATACTACAACTTAAAATTTTACCTTAAAAATAAGTGAAAAAAGAATACATTTAAGTTTTTCTTAGGAAAGGTTAGATACGACTGGAGCTCTGTCATGGGTTACATTCTAATTTGGGCGAAACTTGCAAACTGAAGACAGTGAAATAATTTTCTTACAGATGTTGGACTAGTAACTAGGAGACGCATAGGATGAGATGGGGTTGCATTTTTCCAGAGATTTACTAAGCCAGGGGAGGTAAGACAAACTTTCCTGAGGAAGCGATGTTTAAGCTGAGTCTTGAAGGATAATGAGGTCTGTTTCTACTGTCTTTCTTTACCCTTGGGGTTTCAGTTCTTTGTATTCTCATATGCCTGGCAATTTTTAACTGAGTGCCAGACATCGTCCACGAAAAATCATAGATAATATAAGGTCCTGAGTGACAATATTCTTCTTCAGAAGGGATTTGTGTTTGCTTCTGGGGAACAGCTAGGAACATTTCCAATCCAAGATTATCTTAATCCAACCATGGACATATTTCAAAACTAGGCTTGAGTCCCTATGAGGAACGGTCTATTTCTGGTTCACTCTTATTTTTAAGAGTGGTTCAATTGAGAGGTAATTTACATATCATACAGTTCACCCATTCAAAGTATAAAATTCAGTGATTTTTAGATATATGTAGCCATCATCAATACAATCAATCTTAGGACATTTTCAGAGCCCCTAAAAAGCTATCACTTCTCTTATTACTCCTACTCCCCCTACACTCCAATTGTTGTATCTTCTTTGGAAAAAATGCCTATTCAAATCTTTTGACTATTTTTTTAAATGGGTTGTCTTTTTATTACTAAGTTGTAAGATTTCTTATTCCTTATCTATGTAAGATTCTAGATTCCTTATCCGATACATGATTTGTAAATACTTTCTCCCATTTTGTGGGTTGTCTTTTCGCTTTCTTAATAGCGTCCTTCAAAGGATAATAATTTTTAATTTTTTTAAATGTTTATTTATTTTCAAGAGACAGAGACAAAACGTGATGAGCAGAAGGGCAGAGAGAGAGGGAGACGCGGAATCTGAAGCAGGCTCCAGGCTCTGAGCTGTCAGCACAGAATCCCACACGGGGTTCAAACCCACAAACCATGAGATCATGACCTGAGCTGAAGTCAGATGCTCAACTTGACTGAGCCACCCGGGCACCCCAAAATTTTTTTTATTTTGATGAAGTTCAATACTAATGGTTTTGTTCCACTGTTGCTCATGCTTTGATGTCCTATCTTAGACTCTATTGCCAAATATGAGGCTATGACGATTTATCCATATGTTTCTTCTAACAGTTCTTATCATTTTAGGTTTTATATTTAGGTTGCTCATCGATTTTTGAATTAGTTTTGTATACAGTGTGATATAAGGGTCCAACTTCATTTCTGGAGATGTGGCTATCCAAGTGGTTAGTGCCATTTTTTGAAAAGACTATTCTTTTTCCATCTTGGCAACAGTGTCAAAAATCAATTAACATAGACACATGGGTCCATTTCTAGACTCTCAATTCTATCCCACTGCTCTATATGCTCTATAATGCCACTATTACACGGTACTGATTGCTACTGCTTCACAGGAAGTTTTGAAATCAGAAAATGTGAGTCCTCCTACTTTGTTCTTATTTTTCAAGCTTGTTTTGGCTATTCTTGGTCCTTCGCAATTCCACATGAATTTTAAAATCTGTTTTTCAATTTTTACCATGAAGCCAAGATTCTGATGGGGATTGTGGCTCAGTTTATTTTTTTTAATTTTTTAACATTTATTCATTTTTGAGAGACAGAGACAGAGAGTGTGAGTGAGAGAAGGATAGACAGAGAGAAAGAGGGAGACACAGAATCCAAAGCAGGCTCCAGGCCCTGAGTTGCCAGCACAGAGCACGACACGGGGCTCAAATTCACAGACGGTGAGATCATGACCTGAGCCCAAGTCAGACACCCAACCAACTGAGCCACCCAGGTGCCCCCTGTGGGGCTCAATTTAGAAAATATTGTCATCTAAATAATACAATTAAGTCTTCAAATCCATGAACATGAAATGTCTTTCCATTTATTTGAACTTTATTTATTTGCTTTCAACAATGTTTAATTGTAGTTTTGATTGTATAAATTTTGTACCTCTTTTGTGTTCTTTTTTTTAGTTTTAATTTTTTTTTTATTTGAGAGACAGAGTGAGCAAGAGAGGGTCAGAGAGAGAGGGAGACACAGAATCCAAAGAGAGGATCCAGGCTCTGAGCTAGCTGTCAGCACAGAGCCTGACACAGGGCTTGAACCCAGGAACTATGAGATCATGACGTGAGCTGGGTCAGACGCTTAACCAACTGAGCCACCCAGGCACCCTGAATTGTTTTCTTAATTACATTTTCATTATGTTCTTTGCAAGTGTATAGAAAAGCAATTGACTTTTGTATATATTTTTAAATGTTTATTCATTTATTTTGAGAGAGAGAGAGAATGAGTGTGGTAGGGGCAAAGAGAGATTGAGAAAAAGAATCCCAAGCAGGCTCTGCACTGTCAGCACAGAGCCTGATGTGGGCTTCCATCTCACAAACTGTAAAATCGTGCCCTGAGCCAAAATCAAGAGTCAGTCACTTAACCAATTGAGCCATCCAGGTGCCCCTTAATTTTTGCATATTAATCCCATATGAGTGGTTTACTTGGGGTTTTCTATATACAGTATCATATCTATGAATATAAATAATTCTACTTTATCCTTTCCAATATAAGTGCATTTTATTTCTCTTAATTATCTAATAGCTCTGGCTAGAACCTCTAGAACAATGGTGAATAGAAGTGGCAATAGGGGACATTCTTGTCTTGTTCTTATTCTTAGAGGGAAAATATCCTGTCTTTCGGCATTAAGTATTATGTTAGTGACAGGGTTTTTGTAGATGGCTTTTATTAGATTGAGGAAGTTCTTTTTTAAAAAATGTTTATTTATTTTTGAGAAGGAGGCACAAGCAGGGGAGGGGGGTGGACAGACAATCCAAAGCAGGCTCCCCACTGACAGCTACAGGACTGATGCGGGGCTCAAACTTGTGAACCGTGAGGTCATGGCCTGAGCCAAAGTCAGACACTCAACCCACTGAGCCACACAGACGTCCCAAGGAAATTCCTTTTATTCTAAGATTTTTGGGTGTTTTTTTTATCATAAGGGGGTATGGCATTTTGTCAAGTGATTTCTCTGTATCTGCTGAAATGATTGTGCATATTTTATTCCTCATTATATTGATAACTTGTTACACTGATCGATTTTCAGCTGTTAAACCAAATTTGTATTCTTGGACAAATCTCAGATGATGCTGGTATATAATTATTTTATATATGTTGCTGGATTCAGTTTGCTAGCATTTTGCTTAGGATGTTTGCATTGATATTCATAAGAGATACTTATCTGCAGTTTTCTTTACATGTGATGTTTTTGGTTTTTGGTTTTGGGTGTTTGTTTTGAGAGAGAGAGAGGGGGCGAGAATGAATCTTAGGCAGACTCCATGCTCAGCCTGGACCCTAACACCAGGCTTAGTCTCACAACCCCGAGAGCATGACCTGAGCTAACATCAGGAGTCAGATGCTTAACCCAATGAGCCACGCTGGTGCCCCATGTTTTTGGTTTTGATATTGTGCTGGCCTCATGGAGTAAGTTGGATAGTGTTCCCTTCTCGCCTATATTTTCGAAGAATGTGTGAAAAATAGTATTAATTCTTTAAATGTTTAGTAGAACTCACCAGTGAAACCATCTGCCCCTGGATGCTTTTCTTTGTAAGTAGTTATTTTGTTTACTAATTCAATCTCTTCACCTATTAGAGATCTATTCAGATTGTCTATTCCTTCTTTTTTTGTATATACTTTTTTCAGTGTTTATTTATTTTGAGAGAAAGATCATGAGCAGGGGAGGGGCAGAGAGAGAATCGAAGCAGGCTCCATGCTCTGAGCTGTCAGCACAGAGCCCAACGCAGGGCTCAAACTCACAAACCGTGAGATCATGACCTTAGCTGAAGTCGGACGCTTAACTGACTGAGCCATCCAGGCACCCCAAGATTGTCTATTCTTCTAGAATCAGTTTTGGTGTCCTGTGTCTTTCTAGGAATTTGTTCATTTCATCTAAGTTGTCTAATTTATTAGCATGCAATTGCTCATAGTATGTCTTTATAATCCTTTTTATTTTTGTAAGGTCAGTCGTGATGTCTCTTCCATTTCTGATTCCAGTCATTTGAGTCTTCTTTCATTTTTTTCTTGGTCAATCTAGCTAAAATTTGGCCAATTTTCTTGATCTTTTCAAAGAACCAACTTTTTGTTTTGCTGATTGTCTCTATTGTTTTCAGTCTATAGTTTCTTAATTTCCACTTCAATTTTCATTATAGCATTCCTTTTTCTTACTTTAGGCTTTATTTGCCCTTTTTTTATTTTAAATTTTTTAATTTTTTAATGTTTTATTTATTTTTGAGAGAGAGAGCATGAGTAGGGGAAGGTCAGATAGAGGGAGACACAGAATCCGAAGACAGGCTCCAGGATCTGAGCTAGCTGTCAGCACAGAGCCCAATGTAGGGCTCGAACCCACCATGAACTGCAAGATCATGACCTGAGCCGAAGTCGGACGCTCAACCGACTGAGCCACCCAGGGGCCCCTTATTTGCCCTTATATTCCCAGTGTCTTAAGATGAAAGTTTAGGCTATTAATTTGAGATCTTTCTTTCTTTTTTTTTTTTTGATATAGGCATTTATCAGATATATGTTGTATATGTATATACATATATATATCTGATATATATTTCCTTTTAAGACTGCTTTGGCTATTTTGATATGCTATGTCTTTGTTTTCAGTCATCTAAAAGTATTTTCTAATTTCTCTTTGATTTCTTCTTTGTCCCACTGGTGATTTAGGAGAGCATTGTTTAAATTCCACATATCTGTGGGTTTCTTGAATTATTTTCTGTGACTGACTTCTAACTTCATTCCATTGTGGCCAGAGAGCTTACTTTGGGGGCACGTGGGTGGCTTAGTCAGTTAAGCGTCCGACTTCATCTCAGGTCATGATCTCAAGGTTCCGTGAGTTTGAGTTCCATATAGTACTCTGTGCTAACAACTCAGAGCCTGGAGCCTGTTTCCAATTCTGTGTCTCCCTCTCTCTCTGCCCCTTCCCTGTTCATTCTCTCTCTCTCTCTCAAAGAAATAAACATTAAAAAAATTTGTTTGTCTCCTGTAGATAGCACAGAGTTGGAGCCTGTTTTGTTTTAATTCAATCTAATAATCTCTGCCTTTTACTGCATAATTTGATTCACTGACATTTAATGTTATTATTATTATTATTATAGCTGGATTTACATCTACCTTTTTACTTTTTTATTTTCTATGTGTCCTGTCTTTGTGTTCCTTTATTCTCCCTGCTTTTGTTTGCATTAACAATATTTCCTAAGGTAACATTTACATGCTTTAGTGATATTTTTACTATCTCTTTTTGAGCTATTTCCTTAGGGGTTGCTCTAGGACTTACCTTCATTAGATTTATACTAATTTAATTTCAGGGAGATGTAGACATATGCCTCCTATATAACACCATTCTTTTTTCCTCCCTCTTGAGGCATTCTGTTATATATTACAACCATAAATGTTCTAAACCCGACATTACATTGTTTCATGTCTCTTAAAGAAACTGAGAAGAAAGGAGATCAAATATATACTTATATGTTTAGTTGCATTACTCTTCTTACTTATGAGTTCTGGCTCTCTTCCTTTGTTCCCGTGGATTCTGTTACCATCTGGAGTCATTTCCTTACCCCCAATACACTATATATCACATTTTAGAAAGGCCTAGTCCCAACAATACATTGTCATATACCTCTTGTTTTATATGCTTGCTTTTTAAATAAGAATCAGAGGTGAGAAAAAAGAACTATGCATTTATACTGTTTCTTATAATTACATAAATGCGTTTGTCAAAGATCTTTGTTTTTCAGGTGTGGATTCACAATATTATCCAGGGTAACCTGCTGCCAGCTTCAAGAATCTCCCTGAGTAATTTTTGTAAAGCAGGGCTACTGGCAAAAAGTCCTCTCTGTTTTTACTTATTTGATAATGTCTTTACTTTTTATTTTCAAAAGATAGCTTTGCTGGATATAGGATTCTTGGTTAACATTTTTTCTCTCTGATCAGTTTGAATATATTATCCCACTGCCTTCTGACTTCCTGTCTGATGAGAAACCAGTGGTGAATCTTATTGGGGTTCCTTGGAAAGTGGTGTCCTTTTTCTCCTGTTGCTTTTAAGGCTTTCTCCTTGTCTTTGACTTTTATTTTAATTTTTTTTTAATTTTTTAATTTTTGAGAGAGATATAGAGTGTGAATGGGAGAGGGGCAGAGAGAGAGGGAGACAGAGAATCCAAAGCAGGCTCCAGGCTCTGAGCTGTCAGCACAGAGCCTGACACAGGGCTCGAACCCACAAACCGTGACATCATGATGTGAGCCAAAGTTAGACACTTAACAGACTGAGCCACCCAGGAGCCTTATCTGTTTGACTTTTTTAAAGTTTACTTTGTGTAGTAATCTCTACACCCAACATGGGGCTCAAACTCAGGACCTTGAGATCAAGAGTCACACACTCTTCTGACTGAACCAGTCAGGCACCCCATCTTGTCTTTGACTTTCAACATTTTTTACTATATAATATATGTGTTTGTAGATCTCTTTGCATTTATCCTACTTGGAGTTTGTTGATCTTCCTAGACATGTAGATTAATATTTTTTCAAGAAACATCGGACGTTTTCAACCATCACTTCTTCAAATATTTTTTTCTGCTCCTTTCTTTCTACCCTCTCCTTCTGGTACTTCTATTTGTACTTAAATGGTTTCTCTGAGGCTCTGGGTTGGTTGTTGTTGTTTTTTGGGGGGGTTTTTTTTGTTTTTTTTTTTTCATTTTTTTCCCTCCCTGTTCATTAGACTGCATTATTTCTATCAATATATCGTCTTATTCACTGATTCTTTCTCCTGCCAGTTCATATCTATTGCTACCTTCTTCTAGTGAACTGTTTAATCTTAGTTGTACTTTTCTCTGGGATTTCACTCTTGTACCCAGAATTTCCATTTGTTTTTTCAAAATAATTTCTCTTTATTGATATCTTCTATTTAATGCAACATTGTCCTCATACTTTCCTTTGCTTCTTTAATCATGGTTTCCTTTAGTTTTATGAACATATTTATAATGGCCACTTTGAAGGCTTTGTTAAATCCAATATCTGATGGCTTTCACAGGTACTTTCTGCTTCCTTCCTTTTTCCTGGTATATGGGTTCATACTTTCTTGTTTCTTTGAATGAGTCATAATTTTTTGTTGGATACGTGACATTTTAGGTGATGTATTGTGGCAACTCTGGAAAACGGTCTCTCTGGTACTAGTCTCGGTACTGTCCCAGACTTGACATTGCTCTTTATCTATTTATTATTTTGTAGTGTTGTGCTGGATTATATTAGTGAAGTCATCTTTCCTGCCATCCTACAGTGGGAAGCCTCTGATGTTGCCTCCCGGGGTTGTCGCCTTGAGTATACTCACTGTCACCCTTGGAAAAAATGACTGGGCAGATCTCATTTTGATTGTTCCTTTTCTTTACCATAACCAGATGTTAAGCTTCACTAATTGGAGTTGATCTTTTTTATTGTTTTCATCAATGCCTTGGGGCATAATTGCTCTGTGAATTGATCCAATTAAATTCAGCCTTCTTTGATGGAAATAACGGGTTGTAAAGAATTTGACCCTGGCCCCCCAAATAAGTCTGGCTTTTGCCCTCAGCTTTTGGGAGAATGAATTATTGCCTTGAGAAGGAAATGGAGCCAATGCCAGACAGACTTCTCTGGGTGTCCTTCCTCTCCCATATTTTAACTCTGCAATCTGTTGTTGCCATGGTAACTCTTCAGAGACATGGTTTTTAGATTTTTTTTCATATTTTCTAGTTATTCTTAGAGGAAAGGTCGGTCTGGAACAATATAATCTATCATGGATAGAAGTTTAAACTGCAATGGTTAACAATGAAGATGAGGAGGAAGATGTGAGTGGAAGAATCATCAAGGAGGTAGGATCCATAGAACCCATTGATTGGTTGATTGGATGTAGTAGAGGCGGGAGATTAGGACTAGGTAGGGGTTTCTGGATCTAGTAATTTCACGATTCGTGGGGCTCTTCAAAGAGATAGGGCTCTAAGAAGAGGAAACATCTGATGAATAGGGGAGATCATGAATTCAATGTTGGATGTTCAGAACTTAAGATGCCTGTGTGGCATCCTAATGTCCAGGAGGGATTGCAATATTGAGATCTGAAATGCAGGAGAGAAGCCTGGTGGGGAGAGAGACACTTAAAAAAAGTATCAACAAAGAGGTGAGAACTAAAACTATGGGAGTAAAGAAGAAATACGGAAGATCCTTGGAAGACACTGACTTTTCAGTGACAGAAGGGACAGTTGGCTCAGAGAATGAACAGTCAAAAAAATCAGAACGAACTTAGGAGTGTAAAGGGATAGAAAAAAATCAAAGGAGAAGGGAGGGACACATCAGATGGCCTAAGCAAATGAGAAAAGTACTCTCCTGAGAAATCCCAGTAACTGTGAAGGTAGAGCCGGATTTCCAAGGCTCGAGGAGTAAGCGGGTAGTCATCTTAACCTAACAAAGCATGAAAGCATGCCTCAAAAGAACCAAATTCTATCCCAGAACAAAGCCTAAAAATATGTTAAGACATATACAAAGCAAACAAAATTAAGCACTCAAAAACATAATATTCACAATATATGTCATCCATTCAAAAATTAGCAGGGACACAAAGAAGCAAAAGAAATGCAAGGAGAAAAATTAATCAATAAAAACAGATCCAGAAATAACACAGATGACAGAATGATTTGACAATGGTACTAATAGGATATTTATCTATATGTACTGTATTTATATATATTATAAATATTCAATATACTCAAGAAGGGAGAGGAAAACATGAGCCTGATGAAGACAGATAGAAATTGATATAAAAAAGACCGAAATCAAACTTCTGGATAGACTGACAGTACATTAGACACTGCAGAAGAAAAAGAAGTCAAGTAAAGAAGAAAAACGAATGAAGAACAGATGAGAAAGATAGAAATCAACTAAAATATGTTAGATTTAAATTCAGTCATGTCAATAATCATATTAAATATAAATGTTTAACGTTCCAATTAGAAGGCAAAGATTGTCAGGTTGGAGAAAAAAATCTACAAGAAACCCACTTTAAATATAAAGACTACTAATTGAAAAGTAAAAGAATGGAAACACACACACATATGCAGTTTAAAGAAAAAAAGCTGGGTGGCTATTTAAATATCACACAAAGTAGACTTCAGAACTAGGACTATTCCCAGAAATAAAAAGGATCAGTTCATAATGATAAAGCAGTCAATTTATGCAGAAAACATAAAAACCCTAAATGTTAATGCACCTAATAACACAACTTCAAAATACATGAAACAAAAACAGATGAGCTAAAAGGAGAATTAGATAAATCCGCAGCTATGGTTGGAGAATTCAACACACTTCTCTCAATAATTGATAGAACCAACTAGATAGAAAATTAGTAAGGATATGGAACAAGGTCTTGCTTTTGTTTTTGGGGGGTATTTTAAGTGTTTCTTTTTTAAACTTTTTTTTAATGTTTTATTTATTTTTGATACAGAGAGAGAGACAGAGCATGAGAGGGGGAAGGGCAGAGAGAAGGAGACACAGAACCGGAAGCAGGCTCCAGGCTCTGAGCTAGCTGTCAGCACAGAGCCTGACGTGGGGCTCAAACCCACAAACGTGAGATCTGACCTGAGCCGAAGCCGGAGGCTTAACCGACTGAGCCACCCAGGCGCCCCTATTTTAAGTGTTTTTATTTATTTTTGAGAGAGAGAGGGAGAGAGAGCATGAGCAGGGAAGGGGCAGACACAGAATCCGAAGCAGGCTCCAGGCTCTGAGCTGTCAGCACAGAGCCCATTGCAGGACTCGAACTCATGAAACACAAGATCATGACCTGAGCCAAAGTCAGACGCTTAACAGACTGAGCCACCCAGGTGCCCCCCACCCACCCACTCCCACACCTCCCCCGCAATCAGCCTTGCTTTTGTAAATAAGGTTTTCCTGCAAGGCCAAAAACATTACACCTCCTGATATAAAAGACTTGAACGGTATTACCAAATGGACCTCATTAACATGTTAGAACATTCCCCACAACGCCATCTGAATCTGCCTTATTTTTTCTGAGTACACATGAAACATTTACTAAAACAGATTGTAATCTGCATGATACTGCAAGTCTTAAGACATGTGCAAGGATTCAAATATTTTTTTCACGTGTAATAGAATTAAATTGGAAGTCAATAACTAATGAAACAACACACTTCCAAATAACCCAGGAGCCAAAAAAGAAACTACAAAAGGAATTAGGAAGCATTTGAATATCAGAAATGAAAATACAACATATCAGAACTTGAGGCAAGCAGATCAAATAAGACTTTACCAGGCTGCCCGTGTATTTTAGCTCCGGGACACGGTAATCACTTTGCCACTATGGAGGATTTCTGTGGGCCACGCATCCTGCTTATTGCTCTGGCTAAGCTGTCTGCCTTATCTCTGGTGGTTAGGTGTCACCACCCATACTTTCTTGCTTCCTTGCATCAGTCAACTTCCCCAAAATTCTGTGGCTTAAAAACCACCCTTTCACTCTACTCACAACTCACAGCTGAGTAGCTCTTGTGGTCTGAGTGGGCTTGCTGAGCTCTTTCATGTGCCTATAGTCAGCTGGTGGCCAGATGACCTAGGACATCCTCACTCACATATCTGACAATTGACTGGCTGTTGCCCAGAGAGACAGGGACCAATGGGCCATGTGTCTCTCATCACCCAGCCAGCTAGCCCAGGCCTCTTAACCAGGGGCCGGGTTCCAAAGCGGACGGGCTCCAGGGTGCAAGTATTTTTCAAGCTTTGGTTTGGGTCCCCTTGTTACTGTCCCCTTGTCCAAGGCAGATCGCATGTTGGAGCCCAGATACAAGATGTGGAGAAATAGATTTCAATGCTACTGGGCAGAGAGCGAAGCATTTGTGGCCATTTCTACAATCTATGCAGGGAGCTCATTCCAATGGGGACGTCTCTTACTGTCCTCACCATCCCACAGAGAATAGCTATGACACAGCCTTTCAAAATTCTGATGTTCCCCCCCCCAATGTACTTTTCTCAAAGCTCTGGTTAAGAAAATGTCCTGTGGACCCCTGCCCCTCCTCCCTAGAGGTCATTGTCAAGAGTCAGGCAAGTATTTCCTGAAATCTCAATCACTGCCAGAGCTCTAGCTGCAAAGGAGTCTGAAAAAAGTTCTTTCCTTGCTTCCCAATCTCTGCAGTATTGGAAGGACTCCAGAAGGTGGGGACCCAGATGCTGAGCACCCTCATATCCATGCTGAAGGGAGGGGTTGTTTGTAGCCACAGGTAAGGAGTCTGAGGCAGGAGCTCCTGATGCCAGCTCCTACCCCTTGGCCTTGAATTACAGCTCCTCCAAGTCATACCCTAGGGGCCTCCCACCTGCTGACTCAGGCCGGCCTCAGCTAAAGCCCCAACCAACTCCAACAGGAGCAAGGCAGCCCCCATGCCTTTGCCAGACCCTCAACTTCTACCACCACCAGGTTCAAAACCTACAATAATAATCACCTCGGTCCGCAGCCATACTGTGGGCCTGAGACTGTGCTTTTCGCTCTAGATATATCATCCCTCTCAATCCTCAAAACTGCCCTGGGTGGGGGGATTCTCCATTTACAGGGGATGAAACCAAGGCTTAAAGAGATGAAATCACTTTCTCAAAGTCACCAATGATAGAGTAACTAAGCTGGGGTTTGAACCCAAATCAAAGTAATAGAAAAGCCTCCCCACAGGGTTTCACAGCTATCCTGCCTCTCATTTTCCTACCTCCACAGTCCCTAGTCCCCAGGACCACCGTGCCAAGAAAGGACCCTGCTGCCCCACAGCCTCAACCCCCAAGCCATGGATGCCTGCCCTGTGTCCTGTCCTTGGCCCTCTGCAGAGACCCCACCAACCCCCGCTTCTGCTTCCCACAAACATGCCATTGGATGAGAGGGACACATCCTCCCTCCAAATTCCTAGAGGAAAAACAAATGTGTCATTGTTGGAAATAGGCTATTGCAACCAGACTTCCCTGCAGTCTGGTGAGTGTGGGACATTGCCACAGTTCTATTTCCCCTTCCTTGGAGAACAGACTTTTCCTAAGGAGAATCCCTCAGGATAGAAGGTGGGGGAAGTTTGAGGTTGACATCACCCCTCACATGGGCACCAAGAGTATATCATATGACCCGTGCCTGGCCAATCAGAGCCCACATGATTGGTTCAGGGTGAGCCTATGACCCAAAGGGAGCCAATGGTCTGTGAGTCCTATACTCTTGCTTTTTTTTCTGGAACTAATGGGAAAAGAAGTTCTCATTCCACTGGAATTGCTGAGCGTGTTACTAATGAGCCTGAAGCTGTTGGATCCAGTCGGCTAGCCTACAGAGAAAGTCTCCAGAGAAAGAAGCCAACACAGAGGCCCTAGAGGCAGCCATTCCTGAAACCAGAAGAGTTGTCAGTGACACAAATCAAACAATTTCTCTTTTTTTTCCCCTTAAGGCATTGAGTGGGATTTCTGTCACATGCAGTCAAATGATCCCGAGGAACACAACAAACTAAAAATCAAGTCAGGGTTCCATTTGTTTTGCAAGGCATAAACTTTGCCCCTTTCTCACCAAGTGAGAAAACATAACACCCTCCTTACCCAGAGCCATCATTCCAGTCATTCTCTTGTCTTCCCAGGGCCTTGCTCAGCCTTTTCCCGAGCTGAATGCACCCACACACATGACACGATAGTCCCCAACAACCCACCTTCCTTGACACACAGTCTGGCCCCTGAGTTGTTCTTCCCCGAAGACCCAAGCCCTTCCACAAAGGGACTCAGGCTCAGGATGTAGGGCTGAGCAGAAATAGCCTTGGGCTGAGGGCCGCCAAACTGTGGATCACTCACCTATCAGTAAAACACTTCTGAGTATATTTATTTTACATAGTTTGCACCACGACTTGCATTCTGTATATTCACAAAGCTTCGCTAGTTCCTCATTTTAGATGAGGTTTACATAGAAATTCTCTCATTCTTTCCCCTGGTCTTTCACACCCTCTTTGGAAACCTTGGGAGGAGGTGGTGCGGGGCCGACTAGCCTTCCCATCCCCCAACTTGTTTTCCAAACTTTCAATATTGTGAGTAAAAGGAGGGGCCCTGCCCGGAGGGCTGGCAGAATTGCCCCGTGGAAATATTGGCACTCCAGGCTGGGGGCGGGGTGGGCCCAGTTTCCAGGAAGGGCTTGGGCAGGAAGCCAGGCAGGAAGGGGCTGGGAGTTTCTGGAAGGGCAGCCTGGAGAGGACTGGCAGGCTAGCCCGTGGACCTCCCCACCCGCTCCGCAGTGCTTTCAGAGATGGGGTATCCTTGGTACTTCCGGCCACATACCAGGGCACAGGTTGGGGAGGGAGGGAAGGAGGGCTCCTGGCTGAGAACAGGGACCCAGCTGGTAGGGACAGAGCCCTCAGTGGAGTTCCAGGAGGGTTGGCCATGGACAGACAGGAGAAGCGGGGCAGACTTGGAGGGCCAGTGACAGGGGACACTTGGGTCTCCCTCGGAGTCTGAGGGCTATGGGAGAGAGTTCTCCCATTACATGCCATGCACTTTCAGCCAAAAGGGTACTTGGAGCAGAAGGGAACAGAGAGAAGGGTCATAGGGGTTTTAATTTGCTGGCGGTGGGGTGGGAAGGTAGTTGGGTCACGTTGGAAATATTCTCCAGGCCAAGAATCCTCTTGATGGGTAGAGAAGGAGCTGTTCCAGGGGCACCCCTCTCTCAGACTTCTGTGGTCCCCATGACATCCAGCCCAAGAGGTACCTCCTTGATACATTAGTCAGGACACAGGGCAGAAATCCCAAGTAAGAATGGCATGAACAATATAGAAGTTTGTTTTTCTGTCCCTGCTAGTCTGGCCACAGCATATCTGGGCAGATACAGTGGCTCCACAGTGTGAGAGACCCAGGCTCCCACTGCCTTATTGTCCCGCTGTCCCTGCACGGTCCAGGATGGCCCTTACACCACCCTTCCCAGCAGCGGGAGGGAGGGAGGGCAGAAGATGGTCCAGAACCCATCCTGTGATCACTCCAAACTCAAGGCACTCACGTGCCTCACTGAAAGTTCTGTGGCCGTGGAAAGAGGGGAGCAGATAGTGGGGTCAGCAGGGACCCCTAGACCTACAATACTCACGCTCACATAGGAATACACTTCTTCCACCAGCAAGAACTCCGTTTAGTACAAAGGGGAAGCAGACGCAGGGGTGGTAGTTACGGAAACCTGGACAGGGGGCAGAGACAGCCCCACTTCCCCAGCCCAGGTCTTCCTGCCCAAGCAAGGAAACAACTCCCCAGCAGCCCCTTTGACCTCTTGTCCCCTGGCCTGTCTTCCCAGCACAAGGATCCCCTGGGATGTACGCTTCTGGAATCATCTCCTCTTAGCATTTGAAGCTGAGTGGTCCTTGTTCCATCCTCTGTCCATTCATTCATGTGACCTTTGCCGAGCATCTCCTAAACCTCGGTCTACCTTCAGGGGTCCCTGTCATTTCCAGCCTGTGCTCCCCACCCCACGGTGACTGGTGCAGGGTAGAAACGCTAGCCTGGCTGGTCCAATCTGGGGAATGTCAGGACCTTGGCAGGCAATGCCCAAAGATTTCAACCAAGAGGACGGCCCTGGAGTGACAGAGGTCATTGTTACCTTGTGGAGGAAACTTAGGGAGAGGGAAGCAGATGCGAGAGACTGGCAGGGGTTGACCCCTATGATGTCTGAGCCCCTCGAAGCAAGTGCTACCCCAGACATGAATTTCCAGAGAAGCCAGCTTGCTGCTGGTCTTCTGTCGCCCACAGCCCAAGCGTGCTGGCTGGTGGAGGAGGTACAAGAATGAGTGCTCTGGGCCTGCTGCTGGCCACGGTCTTGGGAGCAGCCCCGGCCCCACTAGGCCCTGTACCCCTTCTCTCCTCTGCTCGCAGTGGTCCAGCTCACCGACATCCGCGATCTCGGGAGGGGAGCAGGGCCCTTCTCCACTCCAGGTCAAGAGCCTTCTGTTAGAGCCAGGGGTGGGAGGACACAAGTCAAGCCATGGAACCCAGGCCACCTCAGCAGACGGCCTGGCCAATGTCCCCTCTTTGTGTCTTCTCCTTGGAGTGGAAGCTGACCTCTTTTCTCCACAAAATGTCCTCCCTCCCAACTTCACAGAACAGGACAGATGCCCTCTGGACAGGAAGCAGTTTGAAATAGTCTTGAGGTGGAGGGGGAGGGGTGCTGTCAGAAAGGCCGTCCAGGCAGGAAATGCTTCGGCAGTGGAGAGGAGGGCCGTGGGGTTCCTTTAGCACCACTGTCTTCTCAGAGTCCCTTCCCTGTGCCAAGGGCTCCTCTTGCACAAAGGGAGCAGCCCCTGCTTCACGGGCACACCGTCTCACACAAAGACAGACCCCGTCGGTGACTGCACACACTCGTGGGCACAAACCGCAGAGTGCATGCGGAGAAAAAGCACAGGCTGTCGCGAGAGCATATGAAAGGGGCCTGGCCCAGCAGCTGGGAAGGCCTCCTTGAGCTGGACCCAAAGGATCTAGGGTCAGGGGTCAGTGTGGCCAACGGGACAGTAGGCCCCCAGTGTCCGTTCCCACCTCCTCCATGGCCCACGGTGGAAACACCGATGCTGGCACACATAAACTACATTTCCTTTCCAACAAGTCATATTATATGCCACCAATCAGGCCCCCCACGTGGGACTTGGAAGGCATACCGGCCTTTGGGGTCTGCTGGTGAGTGTGGCCCCTGAGAGGCGAGTCTCTCCGCAGCCACGATCCAGGCCCCAGGCTTTCCCGGCCAGCAGCCGGAGCAGCTGACTCGGCTTCTGATCCCTGGATGGCAACTGAAAGGCGATGTTCTTGAACTTGAACTCGCAATTCCAGTAGTAGTTCTGATACCCTGCTCCCCGATGGTAGCAGAAATGGACCAGGTCTGCCATGTTTTTCTGAAGTCATCCTGGAGGCTCAGCCCAGAAGCACTCTACTGGCCCCTTCACCCAAGTCCTTGTGATAAATCTCCTCTCCTGCCTAAACCACCTGTTTCCTAGAAATATGTGTTTCCAAGGATGGGAGGAAACAAATCTTGATGTACCTGAGGGGGGCACCTTCCAGGAAGAGGCAGCAGCCATTGCAAAGACCCTGGGGCAGAAGGAGGCCACAGGGGGCGGGGTGGGGGGAGCAAAATTGAGTGGAGAGAAAGCCGGGGAGGGCTTTCCCTCAGGATGACACAGGAGCCTTGGGAGAGCATTGAGCAAAGGGGAGACTGGTTGAAAACATGGTATCCTGGCATGAGTTGTGGGAAGAAGAGGTTGTGACTGGACCATGAGGGACCCTGGTGAGAGGTGGGGAGCCCAGCGAGGGCTTGGACTGGGTGGCAGCTACAGCTTGGGCCAAGGGGCCAGATTCTCGTACTCTGTGAAAGGAGAGCAGGCAGGGTTTGTGGAGGTTGGATAAGGGGGTGAGGGAAAGAGATCCCCATATACAGACGAGAAAACTGGGGCACCAGAACTTAATAAACTTGCTCTGGAGGGTGTGTGCAATCACGGCACCTGTCCAGAGGAAGGGGCTGCCTATTTCTAACTCTCTAGTGGTGTCTATGAGACACAGGATCCTGCTGCCTGGCCCCACGGAGGACAACATGCCAGCTCACAGAAGACCCCTGACTGTCCCTGGGTCCTTTTGGGCCGGGGGTCCAGGAGGGCTGGGCCTGGCGGGAGGCCGAGGAGTGGAGGTTGCCCAGGCTCTCTGGAGAGAAACCTGGAGGGACAGAAAGCGGCGGCTGGTGTGTTTTTCAGGAAGGAAATCTTCGCTGCCGTAACAGTCTGGGAGTCTCAGCTCAGCCCAGCAGTCCGCCCCGCCAGGAAGCGCCCCCCTCCCTGCTTGCTGGCCCCAGGCAAGCACTTTTGAGGACAGGAAGGGGAGAGGTGAGGTGAGTATCAAAGCAGCTGTGGAATTCGGGGGCGGGCTGAGCAAGGGGGTCCCCACCATCTTAAGTGCTGATGGTGATTTCCAAGACCCAAGATTGTTGGGGGCCGTGGGGGTGGGGCGGCCAGGCCCAGGCCCCACAATGCATCACATTACTGGCCGGAATTCCTGCAGGACGCTTTGTTCTAGATGGCGGCCCTGCTGGGGCCATCAGGCCAGGGCAGTGGCCTGGGGTGCAGGCCAGAACAAGGCCTCAGGAAGCCCTCCACCGGTGCCCAGGCCAGGCACTGCCCCGCAGTCCTGCCAGCCCTTCTCCACCCCCCACCCGCTCCGCCGCCCCGAGACGCCTGGAAACTGGGCCTGGTCCAGCTGGACAGGCTGTGTTACCTCCAGCTGGGGGCTCCGCTGAGGCCACCAGTCCTGCGTCCCCTGTCCCTCACTGCCATGCCCTCCTGCCCCACACAGGAACCTACTGGGCGCTGTCTTGGGGGCATTCCCCGGATGGCTCACCGTGGAAACGCTGCAGACCGGCCCCAGGCTCCCGCATGTTGTACAACACCAAGAGAGTAACTTAACCTCTCTGTGCTTCAGCTTCTCCTGCTTTTCCGGGGGGCCACAGGTCCCCACGTAGATAAAGTAAGGGCACCCATGGGAGGAGAAACAGTCAACTTGGGGGAACTGATTCCAAATTACACAGAAGACTCTGGAGGAAAATCTTGTTAATGTCAGTACTAAGTTTCTGTGTTACTTTCATTTGTTGGAATTTTTTTTAAACACACATGGACAGCACTTATTCTGTGCCAGGTGCCCTTCTAGGCTCTTCACGAGCAATGGCCCTTCATGCTCTGATGAGGGAAGAGACTAGGCCACAGACAGGCGGCCAAGGTGACCAGAGGTGGAAACTTACAGAATTAGGATTCAACCCTGGCGCTCTGGCTCTAGGCCCATGCTTGGAAACACCATTTCACATGCCTGAGTTCCTTAGGCCTGAAGCTTTCTCTGCCCAGCTGACCTCAAAGGAGGGACATCCCCATCTTTACAAAGAGAGAACTGTGTAAGACAGAGATGTATGTGTACATAAATGTGCATGTGTGACAGTGTGTGTATGTGAGCATGTACATGAATGTGCATCTGGGAGCGTCCAGGAGTCGTACCGGTGAGTGTATTATGTGAATATGCGTGTACATATGCGTGTGTGTGCGTTTGAGTGGGCTGCGGGGGGGGGCGTGAGTGTGTGGGGTGTGTATGAGGGGATGTATGGACGCGTGGATGTGTGAGTGTGCATAGACGGAGTGTGGTGTGTGTGTGTGCGCACGTCGGTGTGAGTATACTCTGAGTACACTATGCATGTGTACCTGGGGAACTCCCAAGGGCCATCGAGGAAAAAGGGAGCGGGACAGGGGTGAGAGTCTGGATGTGCCTGAAAAAATTAAAGAGCGATTAGTCAAAGCTCAATTGTTTTTCTAAACTCCTAATGCAAACAACATGTGGGGCAGCGCCCAGATGGTGCCGGGGAGCCTCTGACAGGGTCCTCAGGAAACAGGTGCTCTTGGAATGCTTCCTGCCGCTGGGCCGTGGCGGGTGAGGTCGCCATGTTCTTTATTACCGTCAGGCAGGGCCCAGCTGCAGGCCCGTCCAGCTGGGTGGAAACCCATGGTCACCGGTCACAACAATGCAGGTCTCAGCCAGGACAGGCCCCACAGCTCTGAGCCAGACTCAAGGTGTATGGGAGCTGAGCTCTCTCGACCCCATGCAATTGCTTGCAAGAAGGTTGTGAACATCTCTAATTTGGAGAGCTATTGCCAATTATTCTCCCAAAGGGTTGTATACACGTTGGTAGTGTCTGCCATGGCTGCTGAGGCATGCCAGACATCATTGCTGTGGGCCAGCCTGAGCCCTGCCCCACCGGACCCTGCTCCAGTGAGCCTCCCACCACGCACCGACAGCCATGGTTGGTCCCGGAACCCGCCAGAGTTCAGCCTGGGCTTTCATACCAGCGGCTTTCTTCCAGCTCCAGGCAGGCCTCAAAAAAATTGCCAAGCTTTGGCGAAGGTTACAAGGCAACTTCTTGCCCAGTGTGGAGGCCAGTTGGTTGGGTCTCAGGTTTCTAGAACATTCCATCTGCCTTGATCTCTGCCACCCAAAGGAAGCCTAACCCTGTATCCAAGAGATGCACTGGCTTCCCACCAGCCCTTTCCCAGTGTGGACTCCTGCCTTGAGTACCCATCCCAGCTGCACACCTAGCTAACCTGTCCATCCCACTCTCCTTCCTGTGAACTTCCCTGTACTTCCTGGACAGGTGTTGGTCATCTTGCCCTGAACGTGGCTGTCTGCATGGGCTGCTCACCATTGCTTCTAGCCTCTGGACCTAGCCACTCACTCCCAGAATGCCACCATTCTTACAGAAATATTTTTCAATCAGAAGAGTTCATGGTGGGGGAGGTGCCTGGCTAGCTCCTGGTGGAGTCTATGACTCTTGACCTCTGGGTCGTGAACTCAAGCCTCACATTAGGGGAGTAGAGGCCACTTAAAAAATAAAAGAGTACATGGGAATTCCATTTCCAGCAAAATGACAGTGGGCAACATGCGGGCATCATTCTAAGCACTTACTAGACACCTCTCTAAACACTGTGTATTTTTGTGTTTGTTCACAGTGACCCTACGTGATGAGAGTATGAGTGTCCCATTTTTCAAATGAGAAAACTGAGACACAGAAAGGTTGAATAGCCTACCCAAGTCACACAGTCACGAGGAGCCTAGTATTTCCCAAAATTGGTGAAAGTATAATGAACAGTCTTTTCAATGATGGCAGATCTTACAGAAAGAAGGAAGGAAGGAAGGAAAGAAAGAAGGAGGAAAAAAAGAAAGAAAGGAAGAAAGAAAAAAAGAAAGCAAGCAAGCAAGCAGGGAGGGAGCTAAAGAAAGAAAAAAAATTTCTAAGAGTCAAAGTGAACAGACATCAAAAAAGCGAAGCCAATTCCTACCCCTTCAGTGTGGCCTGTGCACAGTGACTTCCCTCCAAGGACAGTGTGGAAATGGGAACAAAAAAGTGACGTCACAGTAGACACCCTGACAAACACAACCCCAGCCAGGTGGTCAAGGTCAGCTCCAGCAGCGATATGTTATGTTCACATCTGCCCTTTGATATGATGTGGCACTTTACCTTCGTGGTCTTCCTCCCAAAACCTAGAACCCCAGTTAGATCGTGGGCAAAACATCAGCCAAAACCCACTGGAAAGATAGTTCCTGAACCATCTGACCAGTACTCTACACAATTCTCACAGTCACTGAAAAACAAGGAAAATCTGAGAAACTGTCACAGTCTGGAGGAGCCTAAGGAGACATGACAACTAAATGTCACAACATCTTGGACGTTATGAGACAGAAAAAAGGACATTAAATAAAAACGAAAGAGATCTCAATACAGTAGGGATCTTAGTCCTTGACAAAGCATCCGCATTAGCTCATTCATCATGACAAGTGTGCCACGGAATGCCGCCTGGTCACACTGGGGGAAATGGTACAGAGTATACGGTAACTCCTTGTAACTCTTCTATAACCTCCAACTATCCTAAAATAAAAAGGTGATTTAAAAATAAATGAAGGGGCAACTTCTTTTGACAGCAGGACAAGGGCACATTTATTTACAACTGGACCAAAAGAAAAGGCATATAGGCGTCTTTTAATTTAAAAAAAAATGATGTTGATTTTAAAAGTCAGAAAAGTCGATGATATTTGAACCCTTTATGAGGAGTACACAGAAATTCAGCAGGAGCAGGCCATGGCCAGAGCTGTCCATCTAACCAAAGCAGGAACAGTCCGTGGGGATCAGGAAGTTCAGGTGGAGGACCTTTGAAGATCTCCCACCTCAATGAAATGGAAACGACAGGACAGGACCTGGCCGACGCAGATTGGAGGCCACTGTCCTGTTGCATCAGCTCAGCTCACTTCTGGGCCTGATCCTGGGCTCTCTCTGCCTCACGGGGCTGGTCCCCGAGAATGCTCCCCAGTGTGCCACCGTCTGGGTCTGTTCTCTCAGGAGATCAGACTACAGCGTGATGTTCATTCATGTATTCAGATGGCTAACAAGTCAAGCCTAGGGCCCCAGGAAGTAGGACAGTGGGTGCCAGGGGCTGGAGGAGGAAGGAATCGGGGATTCTTGCTGAATGGGGACAGAGTGTCAGGGGCACCTGGGTGGCTCATTGGGTTAAGCATCAAACTCTTGATTCGGCCCCGCATCAGGCACAGCACTGATAGCATAGAGCCCACTTGGGATTCTCTCCATCTTTCTCTGCCCCTCTCCTGCTCTCTCTCTCTCTCGGTCTCTCTCTCTCTCATAAATAAATACATAAACTTAATGGGGACAGAGTTCAATTGGGGAAGATGAATAAGGTCTGGAGATGGGTGATGGGGATGGTTGCACAGTTTGAGTGAGCTTAATATCACTGAACCGTACATTTATTTTTGCTAGTTAAAAATGTTTATTAAATTAAAAGGCTCATTCCAGATGAGAGAAAAATTACTATTAACATTTTGCCATGTAACATTTTGCCAAAGTCCTTTTATATGAATTAGCTCACTGGTGGCCAGACTTAAATGATTATATATATATGTATGTATATATGTAATGGTATAGTGACTGGGCACTGGGATGGTCACATGCTCTCCTGAGCCACCAGGGACAGAAGTGCCATTCTGATTACCATTTCATATTTTGTATTCTAGCAAAGTAATTACTTCTTTTTGAAAACATGGTTTTAACTTCCATTGTGCCAGGATGGTCCAGAAAAAAGGGAATTCATTCTTCATTGGGCCAGTGAAGAGATGGAGTTTGTAAAAGCCACTCCTTTAGAATTTGTAAAGATCACTCAGGCTTAGCTGACGAGCCCAAACGTTACACCGGGTTTTCAACTACCTTATATCTCTGTAACAGCTTCTCTCTTGAACTGTACATTTAAGATGGATGGTTTTTTGTTTGCTTTTGTTTTTATTGTAGAGAGAGAAAGAGAGTGGGTGAGCATGGGAGATGGGGAGAGGGGGAGAGAGAGAGAGAGAGAGAGAGAGAGAGAGAGAGAGAGAGAATCTTAAACAGGCTCCACACTCACTGCGGAGCTTGACTTGGGGCTCGATCCCACTACCCTGGGATCATGACCTGAGCTGAAATCAAGAATCAGACTCTCAACTGACTGAGCCACACAGGTACCCTGAACTGTATATTTAAAATTAATTTTTAAAAATTAAATTAAATTAATTAAAAAGGTAAATTTTATACAATGTGTATTTTAGTGCAATAAAAACATCAAATAGCCCAAATACAAAATAAATGTACAAAATGATATCAATAAATGATGAATAAATCACGAGGTGGGAGGAAGGAGACAAATCCCCGTGAGGAGGAACTCTGAGTACGTGATGAAGATATTCCACGAGAAAGGAGGGGACAACACGACTCAGCCCTTCCGTATGGGCTGCACCGGTGACTTCCTTCCAAAGAGTTCAGTGTGGAAAAGGGGAGAAAGAGCATCCAGGTTTCCCACTGTTCAGGGAAGTCACTCCACACCCACTTGGATGTCTAACGGGCACTGCAAAGCTAAGCCATCCAAAGGTGCTGAGTCAGCAGGAGGATGGATGAGGGGGGAGTGGGGGGAGAGTGGGAACACTGGAGATTGATTCCAAGCAGCCAGCAAAGGTGAGGACAAGCAGGAGGGAGTCTGTGTTCCACAGCTGGTAAACATGCTTGCTGAAGATTGACAGACGGACCGACAGATAGATGGGTAGAGATAGATAGATGCATTGATTGGTAGCGTTTTCCAGGTTCTGCAGTGTAAATGCTCCCACCACGGCCCATTTCAAGCCACCAAGGAGATGTTGCCAAACAGGTAGGTTGTGGGCACACAATCAACTCTAGCAAAGCTGACAGGAGCTGGCCCAGCCTCACCACTGCCTGAGCACCAAGTGAGGAAAGAATCGCAAGCACAAAAGAGTGACCAACCACATTAAATGCTGTTGCCATGTCCAATCAGAGGAGGACTTCTGCAGTGATGTGTTTAACTTTTCTTTTTTTAGTAATCTCTTCCCCCAAATGGGGATCCAACTCACAACCCCCAGATCAAGAGTCACATGCTACACTGACGATGCCAGCCAGGTGACCTGATGTGTGTCACATTTTGTCACCCAAAACCAGTCAACATCATTCAGGTAAAATGCAAATAAACATGACCTTGTAGCCTGCTTGGACAGTCAGGCTCTCCCGATGTAACATAAAAACCAGAGAGAGAAAGAGAAACAACAGTCTAGCTCTCATATTTTCAACTTTCTTTTTCAATATATGCATTAAGACTATAGTTTTTCCTCCAAGCACAGCTTTAACTGCATTCCACACATTTTAACATGTGCTATTTTAATGATCATTCATTCAAAACATATTTTTAATTGCCATCATGTTTTTTTCTTTTGGTCCATAGGGTTTTTGTGTGTTTTAAGTAGTGCTTAATTCCCAAAGATAGGAGGATTTTTTACATATCTTTTTTAAGATTTTTTTTTTTAGATATCTTAATTTCTAACTTAATTATATTGTGGTTGGAGAATATATTCTGTCTTATTTCAATTCCTTGAAACCTGAGATTTGCTTTCCAGGATAAGTACATTTTTGGTTAATTTCCAGTGTGTGCTTGAAAAGAATGTGTATTCTAAAGCAGTTTTGTTCAGTGTACTACATGTGTCCATTAGGCCAAGTTTGCTGGCCATGCTATTTAATCTTCTATATCCTTGCTGGGGTTTTTTTTTCTCCTGCTTGTTCTTTAAGTTACTGAGAGCAGTAAGAGGTCTATTAATACCACCCACTAAAATTGTGGATTTGTCCATTTCTCCTTGTTTGTTTTCTGTTGCCTGTTATTTCTTCTAGTTTTCATGCATGTGATATTGTCTGTGCCTGTGTGTAGCTACTTTTATTGTGTACTTGATATTAACAACTTAAACATTGTTTGTAGAAATAATTTGGGGCCTAGAATGCTGTTACCAAAATCTTTCTCCCCAAAGACATGCAAAAGTGTAAAATGTTTCCAGAAAGTCAATTCTGGTTCCTTAGGTACTAAAGCCTAAATCCAGTGTTAGGGTTGGAGATTCTTTGCCGCTGAGTGGCAGCTCCTGCCAGGAATGGTCTAGATCCACCATTTCATCCTGACTCCCAGGGCATTTTGCTCCAGGATCCTGACTTAGAGCACAAGTATAGGTCAGCTCTCACCAATGCTTCTCTTCCCAGCCCACCGACAGCCAAGAGTGCTGCTCAGCTCTTAGCCGCCTCTTCTGAAATGGGCCAACACCCCTGTGGAACAAAGGTGGAACTCACCTTTCCAATTGTTCACTTTATATTGGGTACTGGCCCAGGAATGCTTCACAACGTTGTTAGCTCATCCATTGATGAGAAGTTGAGGGAAGGGCATTGCTATTAAGGACTCATAATGGCAGAGTTGGCACTTACCAAAATGCAGATGCATAATTGTGTTTATACACACACACACACACACACACACACACACACACACACACACACATTTTAAGCCAGCATCTTCAATCAGAATTGAAACCACAACTATCAATACCCCCTCCCTGAGCATGTGGGTAAGATGGAAACGATCCTGACATTTGTTGTTGGCCTGTCTGAATTGTAGGCCTCGCAGCTACAATGGAAACAAGTTCCAAAGAGCAAGTCACAGGGAAGGACAGTGTCACTATAGGAGCTTTTCCTCGAAATGCGACAACTTCAACCTCTGCCTCAAAATATGACAGGGAAAGAATGATACAGAAGATGGATTCTGTAGTTCTGCTGATGAAGAAGGACTTAGCAAACCCCTTGGCCAGCACCTCCTCTTTGTCACATCCTCAGCCCTAGCTCAGTCCATTTGCCCATTATCCTCACCCCATAAGTTTGCAGTTGAAACTCTACCATCTCAGGAGAAATCTTGGTCAATATTTTAGCCACCTCCTCCCATCCTTCCATTCAGCCTCACTCAAGGTCTCTCTTCTTTTTTTGGAGAGAGAAAGGTGAGGAGGGGCAAAGGGAGAGGGAAAAAGAACCTTAAGCAGGTTCCATCCCATGACCCTGAGATCATAACCTGAGCCGAGATCAAGATCAGACATTTGGACAGCTCAGTCAGTTAAGCATCCAAGTCTTCATTTAGGCTCACGTCATGATCTCATGGTTCGTGGGATCAAGCCCCGTGTCAAGCTCTGCACTGACAGCATGGAGTTACTTGGGATCCTCTCTCTCTGCCCCTCCTCGCGCTCTCTCTCTCTCTCTCTCTCTCCCTGTCTCGCAAAATAAATAATAAAAACAAAAATAAGGACATTAAAAAAACAGTTGGACGCTTAACCAACTGAGCCACCCAGGCGCCCCTCAAGGTCTCTTTACTGGACTGTATTGTCCTAAGGCACTTTCCCACTGATGTAAATACTATTTCTAGTTCTTGTCCGAACAATCAGGGAAATTTTGCATTGGAATTGCTACTGGGAAATCTCGAGTGACCCTTCACATTTAAAAAAGGAGGAAGGGGAAATTCAGAGAGGTTGACAGACTTGCCCAAGACACAGCCTGGCTTCCTGCCACTCTCCATGTTGCCTCCAGCTCACGACGCTGTGTACCAGTCCAGGGCCCTGGGCCCCTAGCAGTGGGTGCTGGGCTGGGAACTAACTTCCTAGAGGCTATTTACACAGGGTCTGCAGAGGCTTGGAGCACAGGCGAGAGCAGAGGGGAAGTTTCAGGCTCTTCCGGAGCTGAGGAGCGTCTTTCGCTCCTGGCCAGCCCACAGTCCGGCATCCCGGTGCCGGCTGCCAATGCTGTAAAGGGGATGCAGCTGGACATCGGGCACCTGGCCAACCAAGCAACCTGCAAACCTACAGATTGGTTCCCTGTGGAGCAAGACAGACCCAGATTCAACCCTGGCTTTGCCATTCAACCAGTGACTCTGAGAAAGCCACTTCACCCCTACAATACCCTGTTTCGTCCTCTGTACTGTGGCGACCATATACTGCCCATCCACAGAGCTGTGGTGAGAATAATGAGGTATCACGTAGAACCATGCCTGGCACATAGTAAGTGCTCAGTAAATGGTAGCCGTTTTAGCAGGAAAGGAAAATTGAGGACAGTTTATTGGCACATGGGAAGGGTTTGGTTAAGCCCAAATAATACCAGGTCATTTCTCAGTGAAAGAACATTTGGATAGAACCTCCAAGGCCCTGTGGCTCCAGCCTCCTTCCCCTGTGCACATCCCCCTTCTCAACAGGTTGTTTCTGCTCCGTGGCAGGAGACTCACCACCAGCTCGTTCAATTTTTGAACAGCCTTGTTGGATCAGGAAGCCTTTCCTTGAGAACTAGACCACCTGCAACACATTTGTCCCTGTTCGGCAGTCCTGAGCCAAACATGTTTTGCTGTTATGTGACATAATGATAACAGTAATAAAAATAGGACGGTGATCCGTTTTTGAATGGGTTCAGTGCACCCACTTTGGGATGCATTATCTCATTTAGCGTTCAGAACTGGCTGCCGTGCCCATCCCCCAACCCTAACAAAGACAGGAAGTTCCCAATTTATGAACTAATTGTGTTCCTACAATTCTCTTGTAAGGCTTGCTGTGTGGATGGTGGAATTGCTTTCCCACACAAACAAGTAGCTAGGGTGCCCCCAAGGAGGCCCACGGAGCCTGGCTAGCCCACCACACCCCGATGGACCGCCAGGCAGCAACGGCGAAAAAGAATCAAGTAAGTTCCGCTGCACCGGCAGCCACTTTAGAGTAGGGAAAACCGATGTTGGGAAAAAGATGTTTGTTCACCTTGCACACCAGCTGCTTGAGGAAGCGCCGGCCTGGAAACATGCGGCCAACTTTCCATTCTGGGTGGGCACGGCCTGGGAACTGGCTTCAAAGGCAGTTCTCTCCTGATAGTGCCAGACAGCAATGGCCCAAGAATTTTACCCAAAGAATAGCCCCAGGTGGTGGAGATAGTGTGGACACCCAAAAGGTCGGCCGGGCCTAGCTTTGCCACTTACTGCATGCACGGCCCTGGACAAACTACTGACGTTCTCTGAGGGCCCCATGTGGAATGTAGGGACACCACAGTCCTTCCTGGGGGACAGTAATGATTCGAAGAAACAATATGTGGCACATAGTAGGTGCTCAGTAAATGCCCACTTATACTGTTAAACATAATCAAAGTTCTGGGTGGCTCAGTCGGTTAAGCATCTGACTTTGGCTCAAGTCATGATCTCACAGTTTGTGAGTTTGAGCCCCACACTGGGCTCTGTGCTGACAGCTCAGAGCCTGGAGCCTGCTTCAGATTCTGTGTCTCCCTCTCTCTCTGTTCCTCCCCCACTCGCTCTCCGTCTCTCTCTCTCTCTCTCTCAAAAATAAATAAACATTAAAAAAAAAATCAAAGGTCTACAGAGCCCATGCTGGGGTGGGGAGGGTGTGTGGAGAAAAGAAGAAAGAAATAAGGCAAAGAGAGGCCCCAAATGTCCTGGGCATTTAGAGCCCATAATCTGAGGGGTGGGTTTCTCTGATCTCAGAGTTTGCCGGCAATGAACTGAAAACTGAAAGTGGAGAAGCCAGAACTGATACAGAAGTCTCAGAGAGACTCGGGATTTTAAAACAGGACAAGAGGGGCACCGAGATGGCTTAGTTGGTTGAGCATCTGACACTTGATTTCAGCTCAGGTTATGTTCTCACGGTTCGTGGGATCGAGCCCCACATTAGGCTCTGTGCTGACAGCTCAGAGCCTGGAGCCCTTTTTGGATTCTGTGTCTCCCTCTCTCTCTGTCCCTCCCCTGCTCATATTCTTTCTCTCTCAAAAATAAATAAAACATTTTTAAAAATAAAAATAAAACATAAAAACTAAGGCTTTGCAATAGTCCAAGTGAGGAAAGTGTAGGAAAATTGAATCAAAGAAAGTGCCTAAAGAACATGCCAGATTCCATAGAGTCTGCCCCGAAGCAGCCGCACCCCCCTTCCTGTTCCAACCAGGTTGTAGCAAGACCGCATCATCCACAGCTGGAAGGTAATGTTGTTCGTTTGAATTTTATTAGTCTTGTCATTTTGACTTTGTTTAAATGCATACATTTTTTTTTGGTTTTGTTATTGTAGAAGCATGCACAATTTAATAGCATTAAATAAAACTAGTCACAATATCCAGGAGGTGGATGCAACTCAAGTACCCACCAGTGAACAATTGGGTAAAGTGTTCCATATGTTGGAATACTATTCAGCCTTAAAAAAGTAAGGACATTCTGACACAGGCGACAACATGGGTGAACCTGGGAAGCATTATGCTCAGTGAAATAAGGCAGTCACAAAGGACAAATCGTATAGAGGAGGACGTGTCCCTATTATGGGAGGTCCCTAGAGGAGGCAAATGTGCAGAGACAGCAGGTAGGATGGTGGGTGCAAGTGGGGGGAGGGGGGAGTTAGCGTTCACTGGGGACAGAGTTTCAGTCTGGGGAGATGGGAACATTCCAGAGCTGGATGGTGGGGACAATGGCATGATATTGTAAATGTACTTGATGTCCCTGAACTGTGCACTTAAACATGGTTAAGATGGGTGCGCCTGGGTGGCTCAGTCGGTTAAGTGCTCGACTCTTGATCTCGGCTTGGGTCAGGATCTCATGCTTGTGAGATAGGGCCTCACGCTGGGCTCTGCACTGACAGAGCCGATGGCCACGCAGAAGACTTCTTGGGTTATCTCAGGGTAGGATAAGCTGGGCCCTAGGACTCATCCTTCCAGGTAGGAATTTTAGGGACTAGAACATAGACTGCTCTCCCTTGGCCATCACCATCTTAGCCAGACCACACAAGAAAAACAACTCTCCACACCGAGGCCAGCAGAGCCAGCGAGTAAACAGATCTTCTAGCAGTGATTTGCAGAACTGTCTCGCATGGCAATTGCCTGCACAACTGCCAAAGGTTGCTGGGTCCTGCCCAGGCCTGTGGAACCAGACTCTGAGGCCGGGAATCTGTCTTTCCCACCAGCTCCCAGATCCCTTCTGACCGCCTTGCCTGCTGGGGTGCCAAGTCTGGGGGAGCAGAGAGGCCAAGAAGAACCCAGGTTTGTAATCACCAAGTCTGAGTAATTTGGAGCAGGCCATCTAGGCTTCTGGGTCTCAGTTTCCCCTCTGAGTTGGGTCCAGAAATGCTTGCTGCATAGGGCTTAGTTTGAGGATTGGTGACAGTAGTCTACAAGGCACCTGACACAGAAGGGATGCTCCATAAATGGTAGCCACAGTCAGGATTCAAGAGCCCAGAGAGGCCGACGGAGTTGTCACCAGCAGAGAAGTCATGGTGGAGAATAGCCGAGCAATTCAGCTCTTTCCTCTGAAGAAGCTTTCTCACAGATGACCAATCCAAAATGCAGTTGGGCTTCCTGGAGGAGGGAGCACCTTCCACCAGGAATAGGGACGTGAGTTGTCGCTTTAGTTCTGAAAAAAGGGACAGAAGTTGCCAAGAGGAAATTCCCTCTTAGAAATCAGAATAGTGTTGCAGGAACCACTCGCCTGGTGTTCAAATCCTGCTGTGTGTTTTTGAGAAAATCACTTGCCTTCTCTGAGCCTGAAATCCTCATCTCTAGCAGGGGAGGAGGATGACAGCCATTCATCCGTTCCAGGGATTTTTACTGAGCACCTACTAGGTCAGGCTCTGGACCAGGAGCAGGGAGACTGCCATGAACACGAGAGCTGGCCATGATCTTCACAGCTGATGGTCCTGTGGGCAAGCCAGGCTCACACCATCCACAAACCCCTAACTGCAAAATAAAGTATCGACCTTAGCAAGTCGCAGTTGAGCAATGGTTTTTTTCAACAACGTTTTCGCAGCGGAACCCTTTGTTCACGTGATGTTTCATACAAAAATTGAGCAGGGAAAACAGGTCAGAAGGAAGCCAGTCGGAGCTCCCGGGAAGATGTCCAGGACCCTAGGGCCTCAAGAAGCATAGCTAGGAAGCAGTGCCTGGGAAGGATGAGGAGGAAATACATGCAGGCGACTGAGCAGAGACCTGGCCCAATAAGAGCGCTGGAGAAACAGCAATTCCCATCCCTGCTATGGTCACCTCTTTCTCTCTAGGAAAGAAGGCTCCATTTCAAATGGTGGTGGGAGCAGAGGAGGTGACCCCCGTGTGTCCCTCAGCCAGCAGAGCCCCTCCTGCACAGAGCCCCCATCCATCCTTGCTGAAGGTACTTTGGAGGTTCTGGGGGGTCACAGGGAGGTAGGGCCACACTGATTCTGGGCACGCTGACTCTGGAAACCGGCTCACTGCGACGGCCGATTATCTGATGGAACGCTTCCTTCATCAGTGCTAATATCCATGTTCTGAAACAATGAAAGGGTTTCCTATCAGTTCCAAATAGGACGTGAAAAACTCTCAGTGCTAAGAGTAGAGGATGCTAGAATAGGGCAATGGGAAACGCCTGAGTCACCGGAGGGCCTCTTTGATTCCAATGGCCCAATGGTTGAAAAGGAAAAAAGAGAGAGAGGGAGAGAGAGTGGTTCATTAATAGTCAGAGGGAGGGGACAGGAAGGACTGGCCCTTCGCATCGGGACCTACCCAGAGAAGCCCAGCTGCAGGGAAGACACTCAGAGAAAGCCACAAGCCCCCAGCTTCACCCACCCCACCCCACCACCATCAGAGTGTGTTCATGAGCCACACTCCATGGCCAGGCCTGGTTTCCACAAATAAAAGCTTTTCTTTTTTTTTAGGTTTATTTATTTATTTTTGAGAGACAGAGAGAGACAACATGAAGCAGGGAGGGGCACAGAGAGGGAGAGAGAGAGTCCCAAGCAGGCTCCTCGCTGTCAGTGCAGAGCCTGACACAGGGCTCGAACTCACGAACCATGAGATCATGACCCTGAGCTGAAACCAAGAGTCATATACTTAACCAACTGAGCCTCCCCAAGTGCCCCCAAATAAAAGCTTTTAAGGAGGAATTTTCGGGACCTATTTTCTCTGAGCATTCTTACCCATGAGCTGGATGGCCATAGGGCTGCCCCAGGACAAGGAAACCTGTTCACCCACCGGCTTGTCCCAGGGCTCCCTTGCCCTTCCCTGTGGCTCAGATCTTGTGCAGGAAAAATGAGAGGGTCCCACATACAGAGAGTTCCTCAGGCCCTATTTCTACCCAAAGGCTTTCAGAGTGGATCTCCCAGCTTCTCTCGGGTTGGACACAAGACCGCTTCTTCACCCTTCTCTAAGAGCACACTAATCCATTATTCTCTAGAAGACAAAATGAGAGCCCATGTTGGCCCAGAACACGATCCAAACATGGGCCACCTAGGTGGTTCAGTCAGTTGAGCGTCCAACTTCGGCTCAGGTCATCATCTCGTAGTTTATGGGTTCCAGCCCCGCATCGGGCTCTGTGCTGACAGCTTAGAGCCTGGAGCCTGCTTCCAATTCTGTGTCTCCCTCACTCTCTCTCTGCCCCTCCCCCACTTGTGCTCTGTCTCTCTCTCTCTCTCAGTCTCAAAAATAAACATTTAAAAAAGAAAGGAGAAAAGAAAAAGAGAAAAAGAAAAGAAAAGAAAAGAAAGAAAAAAGAAAAGAAAAAAGAAAAGAAAAGAAAAGAAAAGAAAAGAAAAGAAAAGAAAAGAAAAGAAAAGAAAAGAAAAGAAAAGGATCCAGACCAGAGTCTTCTTTCTATCAGAATTACCTTTAGGGTCAGAAGTTATTGTAATTAATGATTTTCCTAACTGCCCTCTCATCTCAGTGATATTAGATAGACTATATCTGTCTTTAAGGTGCCTGAGTGAGACCAGGATGTTTGAACCTCTATGTGAGCATCACTTGGGTACTCGCATGGGCTCACATCTGGAACCGGGCATGGAGGAGCAGGTCTGTATTGTGTTCTTGCTTGGTGTTAAGCAACAGCTTTTAGAAAAAACTTTGTGGTGACGTGCTGGTAAGTGTACAGGTCTTGTGCATAGTAGGGGCTTTATGAATATGCATCAAGTGAAACTGGACCTGCAGAAGCTTATTCAACATGTGTCATCTGGAGGTCTTCTTCCCCAGGAAATGCATGTCTTAGGGGAAGGCTCCGTGGGCCTCCAGAACAAGCTGGGGGGCTCCTGAAAGACGGGAGCCCAGCTCAGCCCCAAGCTTAAAACAATGCCAAGTGCTCAAAACACTGCAGGTGTGTGTGTGTCTGTGTGTGTGTGTGTGTGTGTGTGTGTGTGTGTGTGTGTGCTGGGAACTTCTTCCTGAAGGCTCTGAGGTCAGGGGCCGGGGCCCAGAGGGCTGGCTGCATTTATTGTCCATTGTCCTAAGCAGGGACAGGAAGCACTTTCTGTTCCCAATTGCTTGGGTGGATTAATTTACAGTGGGGAGCTCAGGGTTGGCGTGCCAGCACCTGTTTTCCCCTCCAAGAGGCCAGCTTCCGGCCTCACAGGGTTTTCAGGAGGGGTCTCCCCTCTGCACAGACAGCTTCCTCCAGAGCCCCTCTGGCCACTGCCTCGACCATGTCCCCCCGCTGCCTCGTGGAGGCTCTGGGAGCACAAAGACCTGCCCCATCAGTCAGGGATGCAAAGCCCATGAGCAGCGGAAAGTTCCATCCCACGGTGATGCATATGCCACACTAGTCCCATAAGGAATGACAATGAAACCGAAGTCACAGTGTCTTCCCTCTTTTCGCAGATGCACTCTCTCTGCCCTAGTTCAGGGTTAAGTGAGGGGCACACGCACCCCTCCCTTCCATTTGATGGGAACCATAAGTCCCATTTACTGATAAAGAGACTGAGGCTCAGAGTGGCTAGCTACATAGATCATAGGTAGCAGACCTCGGTCTGCTCCAGGCCCCAGAGCCCTCTCTCAGACACCAATGACTGCGGGAGCCTGGCAAAGGGCACAGCTGGGGGAAGCTGGCCGGCTCTGCAGTGACAGGGAGCAGCAGGGATGAGGAGAGCAGGAGCATAGCATAGGCACCGCTGCTCTGCTCCAGCCTGCTCTTGCCTCGAGGGAAGGTGGGCCCTGTGTGACCAGATCACTACATGGAACCTCCAAGTTTTTCCACTTTGGTAACGCAGTAAATTTCTAAACATGGGGCAAGTCTGAAGAAGACTCCCCAGGTCACACGTTCCTTTGCTCCGCTGCATGGT
This sequence comes from Suricata suricatta, assembly GCF_006229205.1. Lineage (NCBI taxonomy): Eukaryota > Metazoa > Chordata > Mammalia > Carnivora > Herpestidae > Suricata > Suricata suricatta. The sequence goes on from NC_043711.1 coordinate 56,742,884, forward strand.
ACCGCTGCACGACAATGCGGAGGACCTGCGGTGTGTGGGCACTGCCAGGTGCCTCCCCCCAGTGACCCGTTCTTCCTCTTGTGTCCTCCCTTTTCAGCAGGCAGGACAAGGACATTGAGGCCAAAAGGCAAACCAGCCCTTGCCGGTTCTCTCATTGCACTCTTGCCTCCCTATGTCAGATTCTCACCACTGGCCATCTAGGAGGCAGGGGGAGAGTTCTGGAGTCTGGGGGAGGATGGGGACACCCGCCTGATTTCTGTAGGTCAGTTTCATGTGCCTACGATGGCCTTGAGACTGTCACCCAGGTCCCCTCCACCGACCCCCACTCCCCGTGCATGCCGACCACTAGGTAGCAGTGCTCCCATTGGCTGCCTTGCTTACTCCGTGTGACCTGGAGCAGAATGCCATCACATCCCCCCAACATACGCCCAGCTCCCTGACTCTGCTGGCCCCAGTTGGTTCCACAAGCCCTCTCCCTGCCCCCCTGCTGCCCCTCCCCAGCAGCCTGCGGTTTGCAGAGCCCTGTTCCCATCAACCCCAGGCAGGGTGGACACACTACCGAGTGGCCCTGGATCCTGGTTTGCCGGCCGTCCCCCTGAGTGACAGGGCTGCCCTTTGTGGAGGGGGAGATTAGAGGCGGGCTGGGGGCCATGCAGCCCTTGCTGGGATGACAGGAGACGTCAGCCCCACACGCATGCAGCCCAGCCCGGAGCGAGGACAGCCTTGACAGGCCTGGAGGGGATCCAAGAGGGGGCGCGAGGGAGGGGGACCCACTGCTCACACACACAAAGGCCGGGCCTGTCTTCACACCTGCAGGATGAACAGAACCCAGGGCTGGGGGAGCGGTGGGGGCCACGGGGCCATGAATAATTCGCTCTGAAAGAAGCATGTCACAGGGAGATAGCTCAGCCAGACACTTCAAATAAAGGCAGGCAGCCGCAGTGACAGGGGACATTCTTTGCCACCGATGCGCTGCTGGGACCTAAGTGCTGAGATGTCGTGAAAGAAAAGCGCCTTGAACCCTTCATAGTTATTTTTATTAACAAAAAAAAAATTGAGAGAGAGAAAGAAAAGTACCACCATGAAAGCAGGGACTAGCCTGTGAGCCCTGAGAAAGGCCAGATAATGAAACCTGGCACCTTCCTTTTACCTTTGTTGGGAAGAACAACGCTTCCCGGACATGCTGGGGGTGCTTGGAGAGCCGGGTTGGCTCATTCTTCCTGCCTCTGCACCTTCAGCCATGACCCCTGCCCCCTTCCCCACGCCTGGGTGCCCTCTGCCACCTACCCAAACTTCCGGAATCAGGTGCAATGACCTCTTCATGTGAGGACTGCTGTGGCCAGACACCCCAAGTGCTCGTTCCCTCCTCCCCAAAGCTCCTCATTTGGTGCTCAGCATTTGGTGACCTAATCTTTTGACATATTGACCCCAGCCACCCATCCAAAACTCACAGAGCAAGGATCCTGTCCAGGTCTGTTCCGTGTCCCTCAACTGAGTACAGCAGCCACCAGCTAAATGTAACTTGATGAGGACAATGACAGTGGTTTCTTCTTTCTTGGAAAGTGAGGCAATGAGGCTACAAATAACAATATTCTGGTGAAAAATTGACCCCCTCAACGTCCATTCATAAAGGAAGAACATTATCATCGAGCCCAGGGATGCCTCTGGGGCTACTCGAAACAGTGAAGCTGACCTACGAATGCTCACATGAATGGAGTTCACGGTATTTCATGGGGGGAAGGTTTAGTATGGCAGAGAGAGCACAGGAAAATGTGGGCAGCTTCTCCCCAAACCAGGAACCGGGGCACCTCCACAGACTCTGAATGTAGAGAAAGAAGGAGGGCGGAGGGATTTTCACTTTTTATTGTACACACTTGGGTATTCTTTATGTTTCACATTGTCAAGGTATTACTTTTGTAACTTAAGACAATTATTACTCCATGTGGTTCAGCCAGAGCTGAACCCTTCCCAGGTGGGGACTCCAAGGCATGTCTTTACTCAAAGAAGAAAGAAGTGTCAAAAGATGGCTGCCACTGCTCCATGACTCAAGGAAGGACAGCAGGGGGCGGGTCACCAGGGGCTGCCAGCATGCTTTCTGACCATAGTAAAAGCTTTGCCTGAAATCCTCAGGGAAAATAGATGCTTATGTCTCATTCACCAGAACAGGTCACGTGGTCACCTCAGCTGCAAGGGAGTCTGGGAAGATAGAGGCGGGGCTGCCAGGCAAAGCTTAGACCAAGAATGAATTTCATCTCAGGGGAGCAAGCCTTCCTCTAGCCCAACCAGCCTCCCCTCCATTTACTTTTCCTCTTGTTTTGAGTCGGTTGTGCCTTTTCTCTTCCTCTGAAACAAGGGGTTTCATGACAAAGGCCAAAGTTCATAGCTAATGCCTGGCCCTGCTCATGGAAACTTCCTCTCCAGCTACACCCTGCAAACAGGTTTCTGTTTATATGATTCAGCCATATTTCTTTTATTTTTTTTAATTCCCCACAAACACTTCAAACTTCTGCATTTCATTCTTGCAGAATTCTTTCCGCAAGGAAAGAGCCTGCCTGCCTGAGAATGTAGGCAACAGGGAAGAAACCAGAAGCCAAAGCTGGGGAAACTTGGAAGTCCTTTTGCCTTAGTAAAGCCCCCGAGATGGCCGTGCCTATGTCAGCGATCCCAGATGTTCGCTGAGGTCACCATTGGCCTTGGGAGCTCAGTCACATCACCAACTCTTCATCTGTGGTCTACTGAGTGTTCTCCCCAAGATTTCTGGGAGTCCTCCGGGGGTCCCTGCTCTCTTGACCATCTGAAACTCTTGTTCTCACTCATTCCTCCGTGTCTTGTGTCTTCCCTCATCTCCACACTGGAAATGAAACTGTGCCCTTTTCCTTAATCTTAATTAAGAATAGTTAATAAGATGGGTGCCTGGGTGGCTCCGTTGGTTAAGGGACTGACTCTTGGTTTTGGCTCAGATCATGATCTCTCGGTTTGTGGGTTCGAGCTCCACATAAGGCTCCATGCATAAAGATATTCTCTCTCTCTCTCATGTTTACTATTTTTGAGAGAGAGGGAGTGAGAACAGATATTTATTATCTGTCTCCTGGCCCTTGGTTTTCCCTCACAAGTGCCAGAGTGCATTCCGTGTTTGGGGATCAAGGGTAAAAGAACATGGTTCCTGAAACAAGAAGTAACCAATTGGATTGTGCAGGAGAAATCAAAGCCCATAAATGCTAATCTGAATCTCAGGGTCATGAGTTCAAGCGCCACGTTGGGCTCTGTGCTGGGCATGAAGCCTACTCAAAAAATAAATAAACAAACAAACAAATAAATCAATCAATAAAAAGAATGATCTCTGGCAGGTGGTAGGTGTCAACAAACTGATGTGGAAAGAATGTACAGTGTAGGAGAAGCCAGACACCATCTGACATCCGGCTGGCGGCTCCGTAGCTTTGCACAAAGGAAGCTGGGACCATGACCATGGGCCTCTAGCAATGGGGCCTGGCCTGAAAGGTCGAGAACCTCACCCTCAGGAGTGTCCAAGAATCCCTCCTTCCACTTCCCTGTGGGATCACAGGCATGGAGAAGGCCCTGGGAGGGAGGTCTGTGGGACGTCCAACCGTGAGCCTCTGAAGAACATTCTGGTGAGAAACCAGCCAAATGGGGTCTGTGAGGCAACCCCGAAGAGGTCGAAGGCCATTTTATCTAAGCTTTGCTTTCACAAAAAAAACCTTAAATTTAGACTATTTGATATTATATCCAAGTAAGGTTACACCTACAAAAGCCTTTTTCCTTAAAGGTATTAATCTGTGTGGTGGAAACACTTCTAAGATCCCTCAGTTGGCCACAGTGCTATTCTGTCTTGTCATCACTGTTTAATATTCTAGAAGGTTCTCTCACTTCTGGAGGAAGGGGCCGTGGACAGAGATCATAGGGGCCTAGGGGGACACTATCTTCTTTGGAGGTCTCTTCCCTCTGCTGAATGGAACATCCACTTCAGGGGACCCTTGGGCCTCAGTGCTGTGTCCCTGGGGCCTGATCTGGAGACCCTCTGAAAGCCGAGAGAGAACTAATTGCAAATAAAGTCAGGCCAAAGTCTCCTTTTTGGAGGAAGGCCATCCCCAAACCACTCTTCCTTCAAAAGCCACTAGGGCTGCCCTGGAGGTGAGGATGGGGTCCAGAATGCCCTCCGGGACCTGAGCTCCTGCCCCGCAGCTGTGCGGGAGCTGGAATGCCTCTTCCCTGGGCGACGGCTGCCCCCATCAGGGCAAAGATGGCAACCAGGCCTTTTCCTTTGCAGGGGAAGAGGAGGGGAGGAAGTCTGGGTGGGGAAGTTGAGCGTAGCCTACCAGGATGTGTGGGCCCCAGAGAGTCCCACCGCATTTATGAGGAAAGGCCCCAGCCAGACTGCTGTGTGAGGGGCAGCCTATGGTGGGAGGTGAGCCTTAGGGGGGCCCTGCACGGGGCTGGGGGGGACAGGGAAGGGGCCGATATGCTATGTGAGAAGCGCTATGGTTTTGGTATGTGCTGTTCATCATTTTGTTTTGTTAGCAAACACTTCAAGCTTTTACATAGTAAACAGACTGTTACAATGACCCCTCACATACCCATCAACCCAGGTCCAACAGGGCTGTGTTCTCCGTCACCTGCTGACTGCCTCATCCCCCTTCCAGATGTGCAGTGAGTTGCACGCATCATAGCTTTTCACTGATACATATTTCAGTGTCTTTCTCTGAAGGAAAAGGAGACTTTTAGAATAGAACCTTAATGCTATTAACATACCTTTTAAAAAATGAACATTATTTCCTCAATATTATCAAATATCTTTTTTTAATCAAGAAAAGATCAGAATGTAAAAAAAAAGGGGAGGGCCTGGGTGGCTTAACTCTTGATTTCAGCTCAGGTCATGATCTCGCACTTTGTGAGTTCTAACCCCATATTAGGCTCTGTGCCTGCATGGGGCCTGCTTGGGATTCTCTCTCTCTGCCCCCATCCCACTTGTGCACTCTCTATCTCTCTCTCAACAAGACATAAACATTAAAAAAAAAAAAAGATCAGAATGTGACCTTATTTAGAGACAGGGTCTGTATAGAGGTGATCCAGTTAAAATGAGGTCCTTAAGGTGGGTCCTGATCCAATTTGACTGGTGTCCTTATGAGAAGAGGGAACTCTGTCACAGAGACAGATCAGCATGGGAAAATATTACAGAAAGAGATTCAGGGAGAACGTCATGTGAAAACTGGAGTTATGTAGTCATGAGCCAAGGAATGTCAGGGGCTATAGGATCTGGATAAGGCAAGGAAGGACCATGCCCTATTGCCATCAGGAGGAGTGTGGCCCTGCTGATACCTTCATCTTAGACTTTTGGCCTCCGGAAATGTGAGACAGTGAATTCCTGTCATTAAGCCACCTAGTTTGCACTACTTTGTTAAGGCAGCCCTAGAAAATGAATCTTGTCAGGGTTCAACTTTCCAATGATCTCACAAATGTTACCATTTTTTTTTTTTAGTTTGTCGAAATCAAGATCCAAACAAGGATCACCAGTTGTGACCAGCTGAGAGGTCTCTGAAGACTTATCTCTTAAGAGGAGTTGACGATTCATTTGTCAAAGAAACCCGTGTTGTTTCTCCTGTGGCGTTCACCACGGTGTGGATTTTGCTGTTTGCATCTCCGTGGTGTCATCTAGACCTCACTTCTCATGGGGAGCACATCCATTGATCAGCAGCAGCTGCATTAGCTGGGTGCTTGTTGGAAATGAGGAGGATCCCAGACCCCCCCCTCCCCGCCAAGCCATGCTAGACCAGAACTTCATTTTCACAAGCTCCCTATGATTTATGCACACTCTGGGACCTTGGAAGCACACAAGTCACACTCTTCTCTCTGCCACACTTCCTAAAATTGGTTATTGGAGCTGGACATTTGATTAGAATCAGGTTCAATTTTTTTTCACCAAGACTCTCATAGGTGGTGGTTTTTCTTCCATCAGGAGGCATATCGTGCTTGGCTGTCTTTCTGTTATAACATTAGCAGAAGTTGACCATTGACACTTAAATCCATTCATTCATTAGGGTTGCAAAATGGTGGCATTCTGTTTCCATCATTCCTCTTCACTCATTAGTAGGAATGCATCCATAAGGGAAAAATTCCTCTCCCCTACTATTTGATTACCCAGGGTATGGAGATACAAGACAGGAAGGATAAATGTTCAGCTCTTTCCCTCTTGCATGCCATTTTGCAAAATGATGCGTAGATTCCCAATGGGCGACTGGGAGTTTTGTTACTTTGGTTCTGTGTTTAGCATCGAGCTCATGGATATAAGCATAAGTGTTTGCAATCCATTACCATTCTTTTTTAAAATTTTTTTAATGTTTTTATTTATTTTTGATACAGAGAGAGACAGAGCATGAGAGGGGGAGGGGCAGAGAGAGAAGGAGACACAGAACCGGAAGCAGGCTCCAGGCTCTGAGCTAGCCATCAGCACAGAACCTGACGCGGGGCTTGAACCCACGAACGTGAGATCTGACCTGAGCCGAAGCCGGAGACTTAACCGACTGAGCCACCCAGGCGCCCCAATCCATTACCATTCTTATTCTTATGATATTCACTCAGTTGTCCCATGTTTGGCTAGTGGGAATCATTTCACGTGGCTCCTGAGTCTTTTGAACAGAACCCTCATAGTCTTGGATAACATACCAATCTCATGTGACCAGACGTTCCAAACTCATCTGGTGCATCTCCTGCCCTAGAACTGGAATCAGCTATTTCTCCACCGACCTCTAGTTTCATTCAGTGAAGAGAGGTAGTCAGAGACCATAATTTGAAGGAAGAGGTGCTCACTGCTATGGGGTGGCCTTTCATTGAATAAAACACATTTAATATTTTAACGTAAAATACGTGAGTTCATACTTACAACCAAATTCAATACCAGGGGATTTTTTAGTTTCAGATAAGTATCTCCTTTCTCTTAAGCAGCAATCCAGGTTCATAGTGACACCAGGTATGACAGAGTTAGAGTACCCCGTATTTGCTCAGCCTTGCCCCCATGGCATGATCAGTGATGCCACCTGAAAGGATCTCCAGTCAGGGCAGTGCCGCAAGTGCTCCAGGAAAAAGCTCTGGAGTCTGGCTGGGAAGGGATGGCCACAGGATGACACCATTGGGTGAACTGGGACAAAGTGACATGAGACCTTGAGGGTCACAAAGAGGACAATAGAAGGGGAGGGCCATCTCAGGACTGCACAGAATGGGAGGCTTGGGTAGGAGACTACAGAGGGAGAAGAAAGGCCCAAGGGGTGAGACATCACCAGCCTCTGAAGGGGGCTGAGGGTGAGGCCCTTCATACTCGATTACCACCAGCACATAAAAATTTAAAGAAATGCCGGGGCACCGGGGTGGCTCAGTCGGTTAAGCATCCGACTTTGGCTCAGGTCACGATCTCGCAGTTCATGAGTTTGAGCCCCTCACTGGGTCTGTGCTGATTTGATTATCACCAAAGTCCACAGTTTACACGAGGGTTCATTCTATAGGTGGCGACAAAAGTACGAGGATATGTACCCACCATTACAGCATCGCACAGTAGTGTCATCGTCCCAAAATCTCCTAAGCCTCACATACTGATCTTTCCCTTCCCACAACCTTGGCTGCCACTGGTCTTTTGATTTCTCATTAGTTTTGCCTTTTCCGGATTGTCATACAGTTGAAATTATACAGTACGTAGGCTTTTCTGATTGGCTTCTTTCACTTCATAATGTGCGTCTAAGTTTCCTCCATGTCTTTTCAGGGCCTGCTGGCTCATGTCTTCTCAGCACTGGATAATATCCCATTGTCTGGATGAGACACTGCGTCTCCATTCACCTGCTGGGCCAACTTGGTTGCTTCCGAGTTTTGGCAGCCATGAATAAAGCTGCTATAAACATCTGTGTGTAGGTTTTTGGTAGGCATAAATTTTCAGCTCCTTTGGGTCAATACCAGGAAGCATGACTGTTGGGTCATATGGGAAGTATATGTTTAGCTTGTGAAAGACTGTCACACAGTCTTCAAAAGTGGCTGCATCGCTTTGCCTTCCCACCAGCAAGGGAGGAAAGTTATATTGCTCTACGTGTTTGCCAACACTTGGTGTTTTCAGTATTCTGGATGTGGGCCATTCTGAGAACTGTGGAGTAGAATCTCATTTTAGGGGCACCTGGGTAGCTCAATCAGTTAAGCATCCATCTCACACAATTTTGAATTCAAGTCCCACGTGCTTGTAGCACAGAGCCTGTTTGGGATTCTCTCTCTCCGTCTCTGTCTCTATCAAAATAAATAAATAAATTTTTTAAAAAAAGAATCTCAGTTTAATTTGCATTACCCTGATGACATAGGATGTCGAAGTTCTTCTCATATGCTGATTTGCCATCTGTACACCTTCTCTGGTACACAGAGAGTGGGGTCTTTTGCTCATTTTTTAATTGGATGGGTTTTTTTTTCATATCTTATTTATTTTTGAGAGAGAAAGAGAGATGCATGAGCAGGTGAGCAGCAGAGAGAGCAAGAGAGGGAGGTGCAGAATTGGAAGCAGGCTCCAGGCTCTGAGCTGTCAGCACAGAGCCCAACGTGGGGCTCGAACCAACCAACCGCAAGATCATGACCTGAGCCGAAGTCGGATGCTCAGCCGACTAAGCCACCAGGCACCCATGGGTGCTTTGTTTTCTTACTGTTGAGTCTTAAGAGTTCTTTGTGTGTTTTAGATAATAACCCTTTATCAGGTATGTCTTTTGCACATCTTTCCGCGGTTCGTCTTTTCATCCTCTTTCTATCGGCGTGTTTTAAGGAGAATGTTGAAGTCCTGAGTTGGAGACCTACCCACATGCAACAGCAGTGAGACCCCCCGTGGTCCCTGCTCAGAGAAGAAGGGCCCATGAAGGAAAGAACCAGACCTCACAAGGAGCGAGGAGGAGGAGGCTCGTGGTTGGCAGTGTCTGTGGGAGGCTCCTCTCCGGGAGGAGAGGAGGACGTAGATGAACCCTGGAGGGGAGCTGCGCATGAGGAGAGTCAGGGCCCCCTCTGAGAAATACTGAGGAAGAGGACGTTCAGAGGGTGTGGGAAGTGAGGAGACACTTGGAGGCAGCCCGTGCACAGGCAGGGAGGCCTGGTGGGAAACAGAGTTCAAGTGAAGCTATTGTCCCCAAAACTGGAGTGACAGCCCTGGGACCTCCTGGACACAGGTCCACGTGGACTTTCTTGTGCCAGGCGGACGGACCCTGGAGTCAGCCAGCCAGCAGGGCCGGGTGCAGAGACGGCACAGCCCCAACGCTGTCACCAGGGGTCCTTCTTGAGCCACCCCGAAAGCTTGTCCTCTGCCCTAGGCAGCCCATTCCTCCCACAGACACCAACCACCCCAGCCCTGCCTCACACTTTCAACAGTCAGATCCCAAAAGGGCCAGTAACCAAATTTAAACATCAGGCTTTGCTATCGTCACCTGGACATCCTGGAAAACCGAGACTTCCTAAAGCCCACAGTCCAAATCCCAACCCTTCCAGGGCCCCGCATCATCGGGGAGTTGCATTCCAGAGAGAACCTTCACTTACATATTCCCTGACTTGACAAAACGGGCTGCTTTAAGGCCATGTCCCTGACACTGCTGGCATTTGATTTCTTTTTTCAAAACCCACACCACCAAAAATAATCAAAGAGGTAAACATGACACGAGGCTGGAGCCCAGTTGGTCTCTTCAAGCCTGAGTTGTTGCCAAGTTCACACAGATTCATCAACTGTCAGAGCAGAACGACAGCTCTATCTCCACGGCTCCAAGAAGAACATAGGCTGTCACCATGCCCCTAATCCTAAGATCTCAAATCAAAAACCTTAGCCAAAGTTTCTCTGCCCCCGCCTACCTGGAAATAACCCCAATCAGGAACATACATGCTAATAGTCTGGCTCAGGATGACCTTTTCGAGTCACTAACGCCAGGAGGTCCCCGCAGGATCTCAGATTTGGTACCACTCAACGGGTAGGAGGGCATGAGGCAGGGAGACTGGCAAAAGTAAAAGGCAGAAAGGAAGTAAGATTGATATTGAACAGCCTACTGAATCACCAACCTGCAAATGTCACGGGTAGGAAATGCCCCGACACACACATCCCCGTGATGCCTAGGCACAGTGGCTCCCTGGGCCTCAAGGACACTTGACCTCTGGCGGTCACATATCTTCCAAAGAGCACCCGGGAACCCCTGCCCCCAAGTGCTTTTCCCATGCCTGTCACTGTACCGGACCTTTGCCTGTGAGAGCTCCTCATCTCCTACATTATACACAGAAAACGGCCAGAATCGGCCTGCATGGACATAAATAAGAGATGTGTAATAAGTTATAGCACACCCATTGCAATAGTGCAGAACCCATTTACTTTATTCAGCCATTAAAAAAAAAAGAAGAAGAAGAAGAAGAAGAAGGGATAAGGGGAAAACAGAGGTTCCCTTGGGGAGTCTGGAAAAACAAAGAGGCCTTGTGCTTTCCATTGTGTCTTCATCTGTTTGACCTTTTTAGCCAAACATGTATTAGTGTTTTAATAATAGTAATGGTAATGCTGTGGTTGAGGCAAAGGGAAGGTGCATGGACGTTACAGGGGCCTAAGCCAGGCCTGGTCCCACTGTCCCAGCAGTGTGACGGCGGCAAATCCACTCCACCGTGGGCCACACGCACAGACCTCCAGGGCTGCCAGAAGGCTCCAATAAGGAGCCCGGCACTGGGAAGTCTGCCACCTTTGAGAGCCTGTCCTTGAAACCTGCACGTGTAAGGGCACCGGGAGGAAGGACCACGCATCCTTACCAGTGTGACCACAGATTTCCATTTTTAAAAATGCACGTGCATCTTGCGGCTTCACAAACTTAGCCTTGATTGGAAGAGAGGCTCTGAGGGTCCAGGGCGCAGCCAAGAGGGCATCAAGGAGACGAGCCTCGGAAAGACACCAAGAGGACGACAATCTAGGCTTCGCCAGCCCTGCGGGCCGCACAGCGACCCCCAAGGAGGCAACAAAGGAGCCAAGGCGGTGCCCTCTCTCAGTGGCCCAGGGAGCCAGGACTGAGAAGCAGGCCTCGAGTCAGGGAGGCCTGATCCAGAGGAACCACCAAGGCTGGGGTGGAAATTTTGGGGTCTCCCAGCTTGAGCCCCAGCCACGCCTTCGCCCAGCGGCTTCTGCTCTCGGAGCCTCACCCCTCCTCACCTGTCAAATGGTGTCTGCACCAAGACCTTGGCAGCAGACAGGGGAGTCAATGACACGCAGGGCCAAATATTCTAACTCCTTCAGGCTGTGTGACCTTGGGCAAGGCCCTTAACCCACCTGTGCTTCTGTTTCCTCATCTCCCAGCTGGGGCCCAGGATGATTAAATGGAGATGATATAGATGAAAGGGGCTTGCATTTGCTATTATTATTATCAGTCCCTTTGGTTAAAGACTGTTATCTCCTGTCCACTCGCTGCCACCTGCACCCATGGACCGACGTCCCAAAGGATTCTATATGTAGGGGTGGTCACAGGGCAGCGTGCACCCTGTGAGTGCTGGCCATTGCCGCACAGAGGCAAGGCAGTGCTGTTTCAGCCTCCGGGGGAGCCAGTGATCTAACCACGCTGTGCTCTGTCAGGCCTAAGCCTTCAAGTGCACCTGAGTCAGCATATAAATACTGAAGGATCACACATTTTTAAAAATCCCAAATTTCGGGGGGTGCCTGGTTGGCTCAGTCGGTCAAGCGTCCAACTTCGGCTCAGGTCATGACCTGACGGTTCATGAGTTTGAGCTCCATGTCCAGCCACGCGTGTCTGTGTCTCCATCAAAAATTGGAAAATGGAAAGTAAATCAAAGAGCCATGGGTTTTACTTTATGGAAGTGAAGACAATCTGTACGGAGTCAAGCTGCCTGTTTAACACTCATGGGCACAACCAACTGGGCCACAACCACCTCTGAAGGTTGTCAGGGTTGTGCACTGCTCATTTCCAGGGGGCCTCACTGGGTCATAATCTGTGTGAATGGCACCTCCTGTGGTCACAGCCTGCACAGCCTGACATGGCCCTCCGCCCCTCTTCAATGGGGCCTTCAAACACTGTCTTCCTGTGTGTGTTGTACTCCCCCTCTCCATCCTCCCTCACGAGAAAGCCCAAGGGCAGGGCCTTCTGGGGCTGTGTCAGTCTCTCCCAGGCTTTTGCACTTCCTGAAAGTGCTTTTGATAATGCAGTGGAATGATGTCCACCAGCGATAATGATGCCTGGGCCCTCAGCACTTCCCATAAGCCTCTGAAAAGTGATCTAAGATACATCTTCTGATCTGTGAAACCCCCATATTCAGCCTCCACGAATGGGAACTCCTTGTTCAAGATTGGGTCTCACACCATAGTTACCACAAACCATTAAAAAACAAAAACAGAAGTATCCTTTTGCCCTGTGCATCTATTTCTGGAAATGTAGCCTCAGAAAGTCAGAAAACAAAAGCAACAGAGAAAAGGAGGGAAAGAGGGAAAGAGGAGGAGAGGAAAAGCTATACCCATGAAAATGCCTAGATGGAACATGCCCAGATGATCAGGGAGGGCATGTAGTTTCGTGGGGAAAGAGCTGGTTTGTTCCTTTTGTTTTCGTTATTTTGAAAACTTTCTGCAATGTTATATTAGTTTCAGGGGCACCGGGGCACCTGGGTGGCTCAATCGGTTAGGTATCTGACTTGGACTCAGGTAATGATCTCACCATTCCCAAGTTCAAGCTCCACATTGGGCTCTGTGCTGACAGCTCAGAGCCTGGAGCCTTCTTCCAATTCTGTGTCTCCCTCTCTCTCTGCCCCTCCCCTGCTTGTGCTCTGTCTCTCTCTCTCAAAAATAAACATTTAAAAAAATTCTAATTTTTAAAAGGTACTATAGTAGTATTTATTTAGTAAGGTTGTTGCAAAGACCAAATGAGTTAATAAATGTAAAACTGTGTAGAACAGTACCTAGCTCTTAGCAAGTCCTTCTAAGTTGCTATTAGTAGTGATAACAGTGGGTTGTGCTATCACTTCTTACCCATCAGCCAATCCCAAACCTCCACCACTCTCTAGTATCACCTTGCCCATCATTCACACTCAAATGTATCCCAAACCCAACTCTGCCCTGAACTACCTGCAGCTCCAGGTGACAGGCAGAGGAGGAAAGATTGGGAGCCAAAGGCCACCCCCACCCAGCCACCCTGCAGCACGCTGCCTCCTGCTGGACCCCGTGGCCCTCTCCACTCCCTCCAGCGCCACCTCCTCAGCTCCCCTATGCTCTGCCTTTGATGAGCCCTCTGTCCTCAGAGCCTCCTCTTCCTCATCCTGTCCTCAACTTTATGACCTTCGCCGCCTTTGTCAAAGGGACTGACACCGAACTCTGATCCAAACTTAAACAGAAGGAAACTTTAATTTTTAAATTTAAATTTTTAATTTATTTTTGAGAGAGAGCAAGTGTGAGTGGCTGAGAGAGATGGACAGAGGATCCAAAGCAGGCTTTGTGCTGACAGCACCGAGCCCCATATGGGGCTCAAACTCACAAACCATGAGATCGTGATCTGAGGCAAAATCGAACACTTAATCGACTGAACCACCCGGGTGCCGGAATTCATTTTCTTTTTTATGCAGATGGATTTCAAAGTAAATCACAGATCTCACATCCTCGCACCCTTGCGTGCTCCACGACATGTCTTGAAAGAATACCATCTTTTTGTACACAGTCGAAATACATTATCACTAGCAAAACAATATTTCATTGATTTGGAATCTTTAACAAGTTTCAGGAAAACTAAATGTGGTCCATGACCCTCTGCTGGGTCTGTCTGGAGGTAGAACCATCAACAATGGACATTATTGGGTCAACTAGCAGGATAAGATCACAGCTAGTAAATTAAAGAAAAGCACAGCCCTGAAACTAATACTTGTGTTGTGTTCTTGTAAATTCACATGGAAGTCTCTAAGGAATCATATGCATACAACATATTCTCCAGGGGTTCCCAGAAATGTGTATTATAATGTAAAATATACATAATACTGCATGCTTACATACTCATGGAGAGGGAGGAAGAGAGAAAGAAGGGGGAAGGGGAAAATGATAAAGCAAAATGCAAACAATGGAGTCGCTGGGATAAATGGTATACACTTTTTACACTACTCTTAACTCCTAACTTTTTTCGAAGTTTGAATATATTCTCTTCTTTAATATTCATTTATTTTTTTACAAAAAGAGCATGAGTGGGGAGGGGCAGAGAGAAGGAGACAGAGGATCCCAAGCAGGCTCAATGTTGTCTGCACAGAGCCCAACGTGGGGCTCAAACTCACAAACCACAAGATCCCAACCTGAGCTGAAGTCAGACGCTCAACCAATGGGGCCACCCGGGTGCCCCTGAATTTATTCCTAAAGGAAAGGTTGCAACACAAAAATAAGAGAACAGGCAGATGACAATAACCAATATTTACATCTCCGAAACTAAAGGTAAGAAGCCATGTGGCACGTACCCTCTGTTGCTGCTTACAGAATAGGAACGGCCGTGGATGTGAGCAGGCATGGTCACTTAGGGAAGCGCTCAGAAGGGCAGCAGTCAGGGGTGGGAAGGTCATCCCCATTTAAAGGACAAGGAAAAAGAAATGGGTGTGAGGACTCAGGTAGCCATCAGGGACTTGCTAGAGGACAGGAATCCTGGGTTTGCTGGGACCATCCTGACTCCAAATGTCCCCTCCATCATTGTTAGTGCCCTCAGTCATGGCCAGCTGGGAGTCCCAAGGTGGGGCTTGCAAACCATGTAGCCAGAGTTTGGGCATGTGGCCAGACGGCCCCTGCCAGCCCTGTCCTCCCCTCTGCCCTGAAAAGGAAGAACAGGACTAGTCTTCTGGACTCAGAACCTACAGCCCCTTTCTCATGGGCTGGGCCGCCACCGGGCTTGGTTTCAAGACCTTTGCAGCAACCCCTCCTCCCGGCTCCCAGTGCTCAGGCCTAGCCTAGCCAATGCTGCCTGGGGCCATCTTGGCGCGCAGATGGTGCAAATCCCGGACCCTTGTGGGAAAGATTTCCTGTGTCAGCCAAGTCAAGGCCCCACTATCACATCCCACCCAAGGCTGGGGAGGGTGGTGCTCCTCACTCGTGGTCAGCAGGAAGCCTGCAGGGGAGGAAACGTGATTGGCTTCTCCAATCCCTGCCCGGCTCGGGCCCTCCAAGAAGAGGGCTTCCTAGAGGAAGGGCCAAGACATTTCAGAGGATTTTAGGGACCGGGAAGCAGAGTGGGGATCCCCTGCCCTGCCAACTTACACCGCTCCCATCAGCTGAGGCCAGAATAAGAGAGAAGTGTCCGCTCACGGGCCTACTCTGGGCAGCCGATAGTACTTCCGGGCGCTGTGACGGGAAGGCTTCTGAGGCCCACACAAGCTTGAAGGAAAGAGTGCGTCAGGGACACATTGGCCGTATCTACATGGTGTGGACCGGGAGACTGGCAGGGTACTGACTGTCTAGTTGTCATCCCGGAGGGAGGGTCTTTCCTTTCTCAAAACTGTAGGGCGAGCCTCCACTAGAGTGAAGTGGGAGAGGTTATTAGCCAACGACTACTACCAGCGATAACTACTACTACCATTACTCTGCTCGTAGCTGACAATTATCGAGCACCTACTATTAGCCAGGCATTTCACAGATGCTGTCTTTGGAACATTCTGAAAAGTGTGGGGACAGTTAGGAAGGGCTGGAGTCTCCCTGACCTCTGACACTCGGGACCCGAAGGGTGGGTATCACAACCCCATTTTATAGCTGAAGCTCACCAAGGACTCACCAAGGTCCCCTGCTAGTAGGCGATATGTAGGTCCAAGACTGGACCCCAAACCCAGGGGATCTTGAGCACCCCTTCCACGTCCCCCCATCCACCCTTCCCATCCCAGGGCCTGGCCTCCTGCTGCTATTCCTGAACTGCCCCCCGCCCCCCGCCGCTAGTGCCCTGTAGACATGTGGGGCCTCTGCCTGCAGAGCTGTAGGTGCTGCCCGGAGGGGTGGCAAGGTGGGCCGGGGCTCGCCACCCCCACGGGCAGAGGACAGGGGCCTCCCTGCATCCGTTATTCACCCCCAGCCCAGGCTCTGCCCACCACACAGCAGTGATAGATAGTTTGTGAAATACCCCGAGCTTGCGGTTGACCAGAATTCTGAAATAATTCCATTGAGACCGGAATTCATGCAATGTTCTGTATCCTGATGTGGTAAAGAAGGCAGCCCGCAGGGGGGCGAGGGGATGTGAAGGCCCGAGGATGGTGAGGCGGCCTCCAGGCCCTGCAGCAGGGGCTCCTGCTAACCCCCCCTCACCCACGGGCTCCGGAAGGCCCATCTGACAGGAGCGGAACCCTGATAAGCACCACCTGACCGGGAGGCCCCAGGCAGAGAGATTAATGCACAAATTGTCAACAACCTCCCCACGACGCACCCCCCCACACAGAGGGAGCGAGGGCAGGTGGGGGGGGGGCACTGGGAAAGGAAGGACAGAGAGGCCTCAACCAGAGATAGGCAGTAGGGCAGCTCAGCCTGCCCCGTCCCTCGGCTTCGGCCTCACTCCCCAGCCCTGGGCACCCTGAGCTGGCTGAGGCTGAGACGGGAGGCCCAGAGAGCATCATGGCGGCCCTGGGGCCTGAGCAGGCCCTTGCCATGCAGGGAGATGCGTGGATGCCTGCAGAGGACCTCCCCCTTGGCCTGGAAGCTTCCCATAGTGGTGATTCTCAAGCACCCATGCCCACAACTCAGGCCTCAGGCGCCGGTGAGGGGCGGGGGGCTCCACCTGGCCCTGCCGGCCTCCTTGGCCAATGGGCTAGATAGATGGGGAGGTGGGCTTTTCTTTGGCCAGCCTCCTCATCATGCTGTAGGGTGCCCCTCTACTCCTGCAGCCAGACACTGAGATTATGAGACCCCGGCTTTTTAAGGAGAGAAGAGAGACAAAGCGAAACCTCTTCTCCGAAGACATGACGGAACGAGCCAATCAGACGCAGCCAAGTGAAGGCCCGTTGGCATATGGCGTTTGCTGGGTGACTGGGTTTCCATCTTCAAGGCCAGTCTTTCAAGTTGTATTTCCGGCTCTGTTTTAGAAGCTCTGAGCCACATGTGTCCCCATGTGCCCAGGCCCCAGCCCTCCCCTTCATTCCCTCCCTTACTCTTCCCTGCAGCAACCCTGAATTATGCTGGTTATTTATGATTCTCACTTTGTGTGACAGAGAGTTAGCCACGCGGCACGGCTGCCCCACACCATGTGGACCTGTGCTGGCCGGTGGGCCACAAGCCGGGGATCTTAGCCCACACCCATTCCTTGCCCTGGAACGCCTCCCTCGTGTGTCTGAATCCCTCCGTGGGCGAGGTGCAGTGGGGTCCACCTGTCCAGGGCCCCTGGTGTCCACAGCAGGACAGGCTGAATGCACTACCTGGGCTGTACCCTCTATGTGCCAAGGAGATCGCCACCCTCCAGAACAGGAAGGACCCAGACTGTAAACCCCGGTGCTATCCTGAGGGACACTGACCTGAAGAGTGGCTCCTGGGGAACCTGGGGACCATGGACAGGCATGGCCCTGGGCCAGGCAGGAGGTGCTCACACGTGTGTGGATGGAAGTGGGAGGTGGGAGCACAGTCGGTTGTGTGGACTGGGCACACAGGATCAGTCGCCACCCCAGCCCAGAGCCACCAGGTGGGAGCACGGGCCCCCACGGCCCGTCATCTGACTTCTTTCCAGAGACGTAAAAAAGTCAGATTTTTAGAGGCACCTGGGTGGCTCAGTCAGTGAAGCATCTGACTTCGGCTCAGGTCATGATCTCACAGTTTGTGGGTTTGAGCCTCACATCAGGCTCTGTTCCAACAGCTCAGAGTCTGGAGCCTGTTTCTGATTCTGTTGTCTCCCTCTCTCTCTGCCCCTTCCCTGCTGGTGCTCTGACTCTCTCTCAAAAATCAAAACTTTTTAAAATTAAAAAAAATGTTTTTTAAGTCAGATGTTTAGTATACATAGCCTGGCTTTTAGATGCTGAAAACCAATGCACTGCTTTGTAGTGATAATCCCCTTCTGCAGGACACGACGATACAAGTGCCGCCAGCCGTGCAAACTCTGGCCAGCAGCACGGGGACTCAGCAGGTCCCACACGGCATATGGCTGGTGTTGTGAGACCACAAGGCCAGCCTGGGCAACATCTTCTGGGTGTGTTTTCTGGGCCTCGCCCAGGGCTTGCTCCGGGCAGCTGCCTACAGCAAACCCCATCCCTGGCCTCATGGAGGAAGACGTGCAGATCATTAAAGTGCAGTGAAAGAGGGCGGGCATTCCTGTGCCAGCAGAGCTTTCTGGAAACTCACAAAGAATTGCCAACAAAGTTCTCCTCTGGGAGAGTGGGCAGGAAGGGGGGGTCTACTGTTCCGATCTGCCTGGATGTTTACCACAAGCATACACTGCTTTTACAGGGTTTTTAAGATTTTATTGATTTTTAGAGAAAGAGAGGACAAGAGAGAATCCCAAGCAGGCTCCACGCCGCCAGCGCAGAGCCCGATGCGGGGCTCAATCTCACAAACTGTGAGATTGTGACCTGAGCTGAGATCAAGAGTCAGATGCTTCACCGGCACCCCTACTTTCACAATTTTAAAAACACAGGGTGCATTTCTAATGCGTCTGTCTGTAAGCCAGTTCAATGATACCATGACACAAACTAACGCAAATTACAGAACACCCAGCAAGGCGTCATTGTCTTTATCCAGGAGAGAGGAGAAGAGTGGCGTTAAGCCTTCCCAGGGGTGATGCTGGCAGCTGCATTTTAGAGAATAAACAGGAGTTTCTTCCAGGCAGACGAAGGAAACTTCCTTGCAGACCAAGGGAATCCGTGGCTGCCAGCGTTGCCGGGGATGTTTTTGTGGATGGGGGCTTGAGACAGACAGGATCTGAATGGAAGAAAGGGTTAAGGTGGTGGGCGTGGCACAAGTGAAGGGAGAAATGAACCTGGCACATGTCAGGGACCTGGAGTTGAGCTGGGCCTCTGAGAATGTCTCTGGGTCCTCACCAGACCTGGCCCACACCACCTCTCAGAGGTCTGGGAGGACCTCGGCCCATCACTGGAGTTGCAAGGGCCTGAGCAGCATAGTGTGACTAACCACCAACTAGGAGCTGGTCACCAGGTCTGATTCTTGCTGGGACCTTTCCTCCCCACAGTGGGACCTTTAGCTGTCCCTTGCTAAGCCCTGGTTTCCTTCATAAAACTCCACCTGCGGGGTAACTGTGAGGCACTGGGGGTCTGAGGGTGTTCAGTTCTCACCACTGGCCCTGACACAGAGTGGAACTCTGTGACAGTTGCCAACACCTATCCGATGCCACCTTTCCTAAGTGCCCCACCACCATCCGCTTGTTCAGTCTGCGCAAGAGCCCTAGGGGGTAGTCCCAGTGATGATCCACGTGGCAGATGGGGAGACTGAGGCAGGCAGGGGTACACACAGCCAGGCAGCTGAGATCTGAACCCTGCGGCAGCTGGCTCTGGCATCCCAGCTGTTACTCGCCATACACTTTATGCTACTGCCATGTGTCTCCATCATTCCAAAGGAGGATCTGGCCACCGTCAACGGAGGTCCTCTGTGCCAGAGTACAGGCCCCCAGCTGGCAAAAGCAAGCCAGGGCAGAATGCCTGGGCCTCTGTCAGGGCAGGGGAGGTGTCAATTTCCCAGGCGGAGGGCGCCCTCTGGTGGCAAAGGGCTCAGAGTCCCTGTAGCCTTGGAGGGTCTTTAGAGCAAAGGGTCCAACTCTAACCCGAACCTGGCTCACACTCAGCGGTCAGGGCCCTGCTGCCCGGCCTTGCAAAGGGGAAACCAAAGCCCTGAAAATGGAGCAGTAGCTTTGCCCGGGGCCACAGAACAGTTCATGGAAGAACTGCAGGAAGAAGCCAGACTTCTGTCTAATGGCTGGCCTGGGGGATGAAGAGGGACATCCACCTTTACTGACTGCCTGCTGTATTCTCTGTGCACATGGACACCCATGACCCCTATTATAAAAAGTTTTTTTAGGGGCGCCTGGGTGGCTCAGTTGGCTAAGCGTCCGGCTTCAGCTCAGGTCATGATCTCACAGTTCGTGGGTTCAAGTCCCGCGTGGGGCTCTGTGCTGACAGCTCAGAGCCTGGAGCCTGCTTCAGATTCTGTGTGTCCCTCTCTCTGACCCTCCCTGTTCATGCTGTCTCTCTCTGTCTCTCAAAAATAAATAAAAACATTAAAAATTTTTTTTTAAGTTTTTTTAATGTTTATTAATTTTTGATTGATAGAAAGAGAGAGGCAGACAGAGAGGGGGTGACAGAATCCAAAGTCAGATGCTTGACTGACGAAGCCACCCAGGTTCCCCCAACTTCTATTATAGAAAAAATTATTTGTGGCATTCACAAAAAGACTTTAGGCAGGGCGGTCACTGCACAGTAAGTGGGAGAGAGTGATAGAACTTGACCCTGAATACAACCAAAAGGGGTAATTTATGGGGCAGGGGATGTCCGTGGGTGGAAAATAACAAAGGGGAACCATCAAGCAAACAGGGTGCTCTTGCTGAAGGCGGGCCAGGTAATTGGACATTGCCGAGGGGAGGCAGGGCAGAGGGGCCTGATCAGATACATGGCGTGGAGGGTTCTAGCTAAAACTGGATGTTGCAAAAGAACACAGAGGTTCCAAAGTCAGGGTCTCGTTGAGAAGAGACTTCAGGGGAGCTTGACCAAAGTTTGGTCAACCCTGGGCTGATCCCATTCTATGGACGTCTCGAGACCCAAGGCTCAATGTCAGGCTGATTCCAAAGCCACCCTACAGGCCAGCCTCCCAGAAAACTGCCTCTTACTGGCCCCGGTCTTCCAGTGGAGGGTCCGGTGGAGGGTGGCATAAGGCAAAAGGGACTCAGTTTCTCCTCTAAAATAGGAGCTGAATCAGATGGGAGCTTGCCAGCATTCAGGCCCCACCATCACACCCGGTGCCATACACTCTGGTCGTGTGGGCTCTGTTCCCACAGGGACAGCAGACCCCACCTCACGCCCACTGTGGCCTAGTGCCCAAGCCCCTGCCAGGGTCATTTGAGCCTCCACACACCAACAATGGCTCTCAGATTTGGGAATTAATATTGCCCCATTTCATGGTCAGGGAATTCGAGGCTCAGGGCACCCGAGTCCCTTGCTCAGTCCCACAGCTCAGAAGCAGCGAAGCCAGCAATCCAACCCCAAGGGCCTTCCCTGAGGCCACTTCTCCACTCAGGTTGGTCTCATGGTCTCATTTACTTTTAATGAAAATTCGTGACCTACTGTTTCACTGGCTTAAATAAAAGATACTAAAAAAAAAAAGACTTGATTATGCAGAATATTAAGTTGGAAGCCTGGCAAGTGGATACAGCTCTGATTTTGTGGGGAGGTGATGTGTTCGGGGCTGTGAGCCTCCACGCTGCCCCACCTGGCACTTTCTCCTAGGCCCGCCCCGTGTGGGTACGTCCCGCTTCACCCAGAGAACCGGACTCTCCATTCCCTCCTTTCCAACAGTGGGCACGGCTGCTCTCTGGGGATGCAGATACCTCAGAGCAGACTGGCGCTTTGGGCCAGGGCTCCCATCTTGCCCCGGGCTGGGCACAGCCCCAGTGTGCTTTGTGGGCTGCCCCAGGTAACCTCCATTCTGTGACCAGAATTGCCCAGTGGCTGTTTGGTCTCAGAAGAGTCACTTGTTTCTGGCTTCCAGTCCCCGATGTAAATGGAAATCAATCTGCCCGATCTGCTGTAGGGACTAAACAGAACCCTGGTCCAAGTAAGCAAAATGGGGTGACACCGGTGTGGGGGAGGGCAGTGCACACTGGCGGCCATCCTTGCCAAGCCTGTGACCCACCAGTCCTCCCACCCCAGCCCCTTTGGCCAGTTGTACAACCTGCAGCCTCCTTTGGGATAGAGGGAAGATGGGGGTGTGGGCATCCATCCCTGGGAGTTGGGGGCTAGGATACAAGGGAAGATGGAGGGTGGGCGCCCATCCCTGGGGATTCGGGGGTGGGACATGGAATGTGTGGCATCCATCACTGGAGGTAGATGGTTGAAAGGTGGGGGACACACAGGGAAATAATCTAGGCTAGAACACTGTGACACACACACATGGCAACATGGGTAGCCCCCCAAAATTGAGCCAAGTGAGAGCAGTAAGAATCAGAGGATGAACAAGAGCCAAGTGGACACACCTGCCTGAAAACACACTACATGCGTGCCCAGGACACACACCCACATCTGAGGACATGTGCTCCACACAGCGGGGCTGTCTATGGGGACAGAGGACAGCAAGAGGGGTCAGGATGAAGGTGAGGACAGAGGCAGTGTGTCCCAATCTAGACAAAGAAACCCGTAGAAAAGATTAATAATAGAAGGCCCAGCACAGAATCTAACCCATCAGACCCTGGTTAGGGACCAAGGTCCTGTGCCCATGTCTGTCGATGGGAGTCCAGCGGGCAGGACAGCAGGTAACCGTGAGTCCCGATAACAGGCGGGCAGCACCCCTAGAATCACAGGACAGCCACACTGGGAGGGCCTTCAAGACCAGCTCTGCTGGGACCTGCAATTCACAAGCCCTACAAGGGCCCCCGAATCCTCCCTCTGACACGTGTACACACGTGCCCATGCACGCGCACACACACATACACAGGTCAGCCTGACAGAACACTTTCCTGGAGCTGCCTCTTCCCCTCCTGTGCCTCGAGTGTGCACAGATAACCCATCGCAAGCCTCACACTCCCAGTGGCCCTCTCTAGCTCTCCCAAATTCAAACGAGTCTCCTCTGCAGGACACAGGCTCCGTCCCTGATGACATCCCCACCCCCACACTGCTGGGGTCCCTCACCTGGGTCTTCAGGGGCCCTGCTGGTCTCCTGCCCGGCTCCCTTCTGGCTCTGAGCATCTTGCTCTAGTGACCAGGCCTCATAAGCAGGGCTCTCTGGAAGGGCTCTGGGAACCAGTGGGTAAGAGGCTGTGGCTTTGTATAGTATCCCCACAACACTCTGTAAGTGCAAAGTCCTGCCCCTACTGTAGGCCTTGTGCTCGGCACAAAACCCAGCCTGGTAGAGGAGGTGGCCGGGCCTGGGGGCTTCTGTGGCAGGCCCTTAGGGGGATGGGTCAGAGCCACTGGAGCAGGCCAAGTAAACAGGTAGATGTCCTCTGAAGAGAAGCCCACGTAAGTCAGGCCAGAGCAGTGTGGAACAGCCGTGTGAGGGGACAGTGCACATGAGAGCCCCACACAGTGGGTCTGGGGGTGCAGCAAAGCATTTCTGCTCACAAGGGTGCCCTGGAGCAGCCTGCTTGCTCAGAGGAGAGAGTCTGTGGGTGAGAAAAGACCCAGAATGCCAGGCCTGCCTATGCCAGCCCCCAGGCTGCAAATCGAGGCATCATCTGCCGACAGGGTGGCCGAGTACACAGGTGGGTGCGTAAGGCAACGAGAGAAGCGGCAGCACCAGGTGCGCGCCCTGAATGTCAGTGCTCATTATGACAGCATCTGGCACCTTCTAACGTCCGTAAGGGCAGTGACTGTGCCCACCCCCCACCTAGCACATGACATGCGCATGCTGGTCAGCCCAGCAGCGGGTGTGCGTGTCCGCATGTCCCACTGTGCATGTCGGTCTGTGAGTCTCGATGAGAACTGTGGCTCCCAGGTGCGGGATGGCCACACGCCCGAGGGTACACAGGAAAGGGAGCTGGGACCCAGCCTCCCACGCCCTGGGACCCCCATCTGTACCAGAACCAATGAGTAATGGACGCTTATAAAGGTGCTTTGTAAATAGCTAAACTCATTGGACAAAAGAGTTACATGAATCATTCTAGCATCTGTTGAAGAAAGAGACTCCATTTCGTCAGCCACCGCTCAAGAAGGGTTTCACTCGTGCCACGTCACGTGGTCCTTGCAGACCTCCAACCATACAGTCCCCACTCTCCAGATGAGCAAGGTGAGGCTCAGAGGAGAAATCAAGCCCTGGGTCCCAAGTGAGCTGCGTGCCCAGTCAAGAGCCTGGCCTGGGTAACAACCACACCCTGGGCAGGGCACCCAGGCCTTAGGGACAGGGAGCAGGGAGCCAGGAGCTAAAGAGCCGGGCCACCCTGGAGAAAAGGGGTGCCATGAAACCTAACTCAGAAGCAGGAGGTTCTGCAAGCCACCAGGGCCCAGGTAGGACGGGGCAGGATGCGGAGGGGTGAGGTGGTGGGACTTAGGGAGTTCACTCAGCCTTCCAGCCAACGCTCTGCCATGTCACCCTCCAAATCTCCTCCCAGGGATGCCTCCTGGCCCTTCCGACTAAGTCCAGTTGTCACTGCACCTGATTTTGTCCTCAAAGCCTCTGTCACTACCTGCAAACATTTTTCTACTTTCTTTTTAAAAATTCTTTTATTAATATTTATATATTTTTGAGAAAAAGAGACAGAGCCTAAGAGGAGCAGGGGCAGGAGAGGAAGACACAGAATCCGAAGCAGGCTCCAGGCTCCAAGATGTCAGCACAGAGCCCAAGGTGGGGCTCAAACCCACGAACTGCAAGATCAGGACCTGAGCCGAAGTCGGATGCTTCACCGACTGACCCCCAGGGGCCCTTTCTAGTTTCTTTCTTTAAAAGTCACACAAGGGGCTCCTGGGTGACTCCGTCAGTGAAGCATCTGACTTTGGCTCAGGTCATGATCTCGTGGATCATGAGTTTGAGGCCCACATCAGGCTGTCTGCTGTCAGCACAGAGTTACTTCCGATCCTGTATCCTCCCCCACCCCCGGCCTTCCCCCAAAAATAAATATTAAAAAATAAATAAAAAATAAAAATCACACAAGACTGTGTCCTACGTACTATGTGCCTGGTGTCTTTCAGGCACAGTGTCTGACACATAGCAAAGATATTTGTTAAGTGAATCAGAGGCATTGGTGGGATACTTCGAATCCGCTCAGAATGAGCTCCCAGTCTAGGGAGGCAAAGCAAATGGCCCAGAGATCTCCCTGGGGTCTCTCCCTTCAGCCCTAAGTCCCATCCAGTTCTCCCCATGACCTCTTTCCTTCTCTCAGCATTTAAATGGGCTCCTTTCTCATCTTCCAACAAAGCTTTCCGGATTGTATCTCCTGAATGGAAGTCAAATATGGGGGCTGGAATCTGGGCTCTTTTCCATCACCCCCCACATGCCAATCCTTCAGGCTTTGTTATTACTCCTCTAAACTATAACCCCATTCTGCCTGTTTTTCCTGGTGCCCACGACCAGTACTGTTTTGTTCTGGGTCCCCTGCATTTCATTCTGGGCCTACCACAGAAAACATGGAACCAGTGACCTGAAGGAGACTGGGAATTTAGAGGGCTGGTTTGGAGGCACCATGGAAAGATTGGTCACAGTGGGAGAGAGGCTGTGGTTCAGGTCTAGTCCTGTTTGAAGGTTCCCTCTTTCCTCCCTGTCATCTTCCAAGCCCATCCAGGCAGGTGACAGACGAGTCCCCAGGTTTCAAGCCAGGGTCCGAGAGTCCAGCTCAGCTTCAAGATGGCGCCAGGGCCAGGTCCAAGGCAGCAGGCCCGTGCAAAGGCCATGGGCCCTGGGGGTACTCCTGGGGGCGTTTCCTGTCTGGGCCCGTGGCCCCCAACTGCTGGCAGCGCGGTTTCCGGCGGGGCTGCGGCCGGGGCCTGCACTATCAGCTCGGTACCAGATGCCCGGTCAGGATACTTGTGGTGAAACTGTGAGGGTGCACTTGGTCCTTTGGGGTTTTCTCCCATGTCAGCCTCCAAGACAAATGGACGAGGGAAAGTGACATCCAGCCCTTCTTCAGCCGTGTTTTCCCCTCTCTGCGCCAGGGGCCAGGCTGTGGGCAGCTGCCCAGGGCTGGGGGCCTGCCACCCAGCCACCTATGGTAGCAGGGGGCAGCTCAAAGCCCAGACAGGGGAGGAGGCCAAGGCCAGGTCACTGGAGTCAGGAGGCTTGGCCAGGGGTGGGGGTCTGGAGGAAGTGGGGGCTAGGCCTGTGCCACGGCTTCACATTAAGGACCCCACTTCACTGCCCATCCCAGGACTTACAAGGAGGAAACTGAGGCCGTAGGGAAATCAAGAAACAGAGAGCCACAGGGCTGTCCGTGGACTACGACGAGGCTATGCCCCGGAGCCACGAATATGAGGAGGGGCTGGGGGAGAGTGGGGGATGCCTCCCCTGTCGTCCCCGGCCCTGATGCTGGGTAAGCCATGGGCCAGCTGGCCCCTAAACCCTACAGGGCAGCTGGGAGCCCCAGTCCTCAGTGCCCTTGGGCAGCACCGCGGCCCACCTTGCACGCAGACCCCAGACCCAGTTCTAGCCCAAACCAGGGTGTGCTTCCTGACCCGCACCCCTAGATGGCGCCACAGCCGGAGCATTGGCTTTGGGGAACATCGGAGCTGCCCTGCCCTTCGATTGGCTGCAGCCCTGCACATGCGCCTGTGCATGCCGCCTCACTTCCGGGCGCCCCCAGTGACGTCCACAGCTTCCCCAGAGACCCGAGGGCGCAAGTCCAGCTCCTTCCCCTGGTCTGCGAGCAGCCCGTAGCCCAGCAGAGGGCACCCGGCGGCACGAACCCTTCGTTCCTACTAAATTTTTTCCTGCTCCCCAAAGTGAGAGAAGATTGGGCCAAATGCAAAAGGGTGGGGAGGGCTGAGAAAGAAACTAGCCAAAGGGGCTGAGATGGTACCCATCCAGGGCAACCAGGTCCCCGCCCTAAGACACACCGCTGCCCCTGGGGCTTCCTTACAGAAGCAGACGCAGCGCTGGGAGGCTTAGGAGAGGGTCAGCCAGTGCAAGGCTGCTAGAGGCTGCGGGGCAAGTGTGGGGCCAGACCCACAAGAACACAACTGTGAATACCAGTCAAGTGCCGCCTCCACAGTCTCCAACCCTTGAGGCCGGAACACCCCAAAGATGCACCCAATGTAAAGAAATTAAGTGATGGATGGAAATTGACAGTTAATGTTTACCGAGCAGCTACCCCACGACTCTTGGTGTTTACTACCTCATGTGATCCATCCTATGAAGCAGATAACAAAGCACTGTTCCGTTTTACACACGAGGATAAGGATGCCTCAAAGATTCGCCCAAGGTCACGATCAGTGGCCTTAATATGCAGTCGGTTTGGGGCGCCCGACTGGCTCAGTGGGTTGAGAGTCCAACTCTTGCTTTCGGTTCAGATCATGATCTCAGGGTTCATGAACTTGAGCCTCACATCGGACTCTTGGGTTCTCTCCTTCTCTGCCCCTCCCCAGCTCACACTCTCTCTCAAAATAAAGAAACTTTACAATAAAGATAGTGAATATGTTTAAAAAAAAAAAAATGCGGTGTGTCTGCGCGCCCCATGCCTGAGCCAACCATCTCGTGCGTCTCCTTGCACTGTCCTTGGGACTACGTCCTCATCCCGCCCAAGTGGTCTCTCCTCTGTACTCCTCGTTCTCCCCCGGACATTTCCCCCCGGGCACTGACCACATCTGACTCTCCCCTGCTGACCGCTTTCAGCGGCACATGCCCCATGGCCACCCGTCACCAGGCCCTCTTGAGGCCTCTCTGAGGCACTTCGTCAACACTTGAAGGCAGCATGGCCTGGGTGTCACCCCCATTCCCACTGCTCCACCCACACAGAGCTCAAGTCCCTGAAGGCCGACTTCAGTGGCCTGCTCCCAATACTGGCTGACCTTTGCTAGCCTTCCTCTCACAGGACCACTCAGCAGCACTCGCTCCAGCTCCTCCCAAATTCACCCCTTTCCTTAGTTTCCGTGACCCCACGTTCCCACTCTCTTCCTTCACAGCCTGTGTGCAGTGAATGGGGGGCTGCTAGTGGCCACTGAGCTTCGGAGCCCTATGCTGACTTCTAGGTCTCTTCTCGGAACCCTTCCTAGGCCCCCTCACCTACTACAACCTCCACCCCACAAGGTCTACAGCCAGCTGCACGTTGAACGACCCCCCACCTTCCTCATTTCCACACCAGGCCCCTTCTTTGAACTCTAGGCCTAAATATCCAACTGCCCAGACATGTCCATTTGGAAGTCTCCGGGACACCCACCTCACCGTGTCTGAAACACAGCCCCTCCTCCTCCTCCTCCAAACTGGTCTTCAGAGACGCCCCCATTACTACATGAATGGTACAACCATCCCTCAACCCATGCTGCTGGGATGTCACACACCGTATCACATGCTGATCTGAACATCCAGCTGATAACAGAAGAGGCCCTTATCAGGCCCATCCAAGCTAGTCCAGTAACTATACGCATCAGCTATGACATGCAGACGGAGAACAAGAAGGCCTGACTGGGTGTGGGAGGCCTCTTCCTCCTGGAAGGCCTCCCCGAGACAATAACCTGAAGCTGCCACCTGAAAACGAAGCAGGAAGTACCTGAATGAAGGCAAGGCACAGACCTCAGACAGAGAGGAGGGGAGAGAAAGCACGGCACTTGTTTCACACCGTCCACCCTCATCTAAATTGCTCGGCTGCACCCACATGGGCACATGACTACCCCTTGCCCAAGGTGTTCTCCCCGACCCATGGATGGCCTCCAGCAGTTTGTTCTCGGCCAAAAGGCAAATCTAATCACGTCTCCTACAGCAGCTGGTCTTCTCTTGGTTTTAGTGTAAAGCCAGAAGCCTGGCCAGACCTATGAAGCCTGATCTCATCGGGGCTCTCCCGCCTCTGCAGCCTATGCCCTACACTTCCGGGTTCCTTCAGGTCCTCAAGCCCCAGCCCGTCCCAAGGCCTCTGCACTTGGTATGGCTCCTGACATCTATGTAACTCCTACAGAGCCCAACTCCAAAGTCACTGCCTGAGGCAAACTGCCTAGTTCCCCTCTCTGCCCAGACAGCACACAGTACTCACCTGTACTCAGAGAACCCTGTCCCTTTTCTTTGTGGGGTTTTGTCACAGTTTGTGATTATAATTTGTATTTGATCATCTGTCCTCCATAAGAACCACCCCTACCTGGTCCCTCATTGTGTCCTTAGTGCCTAGTGGAACGTGTAATGCAAAATAGATTTTAAAAAATGAAAAGTTCAAGAAGAAAGTGCTCGCCCCACCACTCTGTTCGGTGATTACACAGTCCACTTTACCTTCATGGTCTCGAGGGTCCTACCATGTAAAATACAGCCAATACTTGTCATGTAAACTTGCTCTAAAGAGCAGATCCACCATTTTCAAATGAATAAAAAGCACTTGATAAAAGTCCTAGCCTCAGAGTTAAGAAATAAGTTATGAGATTGTGACCAGAATAAACAAAATGTTCACAGTCTCTGCTTTATTTTCATTTAGCCACACACACTTTTAAAAAACAAACATATACTTACAAAATACCCAAACATCAGGAATTAGAAGGGCAAAAACCAAGGGGCTGAAGGGCTGAAAGAATATCCCAGGCTTCAGAACAAAATAAAATCAACCAACTACTGAAAATTTCTTTGTACAAAACACAAAGATATTTTGTTTTTAATGGAATTTAAAGTGTTTTTGTTTTGTTTCATTTTTTAAAAAAGGAACCCTTTAAAGACAAAAACTAAGCTGCTTCTATTGCCTGCCGCAGGGCCTGGCTTCACTTCCTTGAAGGCTTTTTGTAAAATACCGAAGCCGATGTTCAGTGGCCTTGATGATCACCATTTGCCCCCAACCTGTCATCTGAAAGCGCAGCACCCAGGCCCACCCTGATGACGATGGTCAGGGGCTACAGAGCGTCTAGGATGTGGTCGATCTTGGTGACCAGCTCCTGCCGCTTTCCAGAGATGAGCTTCTCATTCTCAATGTACGTGTCTTTCTTGAGCTTGCCGGCCACCAGCCGCTCAGCCTCCACCGCCGACTTCAGCACGAGCTCCTTGACCTGCACATCCAGCTTCTGCATCTCGCTTACCTGGCCAAGGCAAGAGCAGGGCAGAGCTTGAGACAAGTCCTCCCAGCCACACTCAGCAGGGCCACAACCTCCCATGCCTACAGACCCTGGAGGCCCAGGGCAGAGGGGTTGGTCATGGAGGGAGACAGGCCTGGCTTCAAATGCCAACTCCACTCTCTGTCCCTTCAAGATCTGACCCTGGGCCTCAGCTATAGAGGAGGTTGAGAGGATCAAATGGCAACAAAAGGCCCATCCCCTGCCTGACATGGTACCAGGGACACAGGAGGTACTGGAGGCACGCTCCTCCTCTTCCCTCTGGCTGGACAAATCAGGTCCAGGGGTTCGGTTAGAATAGACAAAAGGCAGGGATGTAGCAGACAGACTGAATGACCCCCTCGCTGTCACCAGCTGGGTATGGAACTGAGGATTCACAGTCACAATCATTCAACATGATAGTTATTTAGTGAGCCACAGTCACGGGCACGCTTCCAAGCTCTGGAAAACAGCAGCAAAGACAGACTGGGCATCTCGCCCTGGGTACTCCTGGACACATAAAGAAAAGCTTCAGAGGGAGGCAGGTGCCGTGAGGCACACAGGGTAAGGAGAGGGAGTGCTGGGGAGGGGGGATCACTGGGGACTGTGAGGGCACCTCTGGGGGTGGGTCTCTCATCTTCATTTACAGCGCACAAGAACTTCTCACAAAGCATGTCCCAGGCATGGTTCTCAGCACTCGACGTGCACTAACTCATTTCACACTCACAACACTAAGAGATAAGTACGAAGACATGAAGAGGCCAAGGCACGGAAGGCAGGTAACAGGCCCAGACTACGAAGCCTGAATCAGAGCCCAAATTCAAACGCAGGATTCTAAGTCTAGGTTCTTCTCTGCACACATGGGCAGCGTGGAGCCTCAGTGGACAGACATGGCGTGCAGGCTGGCAGAGCTTTCCGAACCCAGCTCACTACTGCCATCCACAAACTGTTTGTTCCACCATAAGGACTGGCACCACCCTGGGACACGCCAGCAGCAAGCAAGAGCCACCCAGTGTGCGCTCTCCACGGAGTGGCCCCGTGGTGCAGGACAGTCCCGCAAAGTGTGACAAGGAGGGCAAAGAACCAAGTGACTCGGGCATGGCAGACACTTACTTTGTCGCACAGGTCAGAGCCCTCTGTCTTCAGCCTGGACTGCAGCGATGCGATCTCACTGGTCAGGGCCTTGTGCTCTGTCTCCAGGCCCTTCCTGCCACTGCTGAGGGTGGACACATCCCTGGACTGCTTGTACCTATTGATGGTCTCATCAAAGTGACGGTACAGACCTAGTCTCTTGTTGACCAGGGTCAAGACTTGCTCTGTGATGCAAGCCACCTTCATCCTGGCCTCTGCGGCCGGATCCTGTGGGGAAGACACTGTGCATGACAACAGCCAGGCCTGAGCCTGCCCCAACCTCTACCTCCCAAAAAGCACCCACCACCAGCTGTGCAGACAAGAAAAGCCATCTGATGCAACATTTGCGGACACTAACTCTGCGCCGGTTCCACGAAGGGCAGGACTAGGACACGAGGATGAAGGAGAGGTTCACTTCAAAGTCCGGCAGGGCATACAGAGGGATGTGAGGCAGGATACTAACGCCCGAATACAGCATGAAAGGCACAGGTGAGGTGAAGAAAGAGAAATCTCCACGCAGGTCAGGGAAGGCTTCCAGAACGTTTATTTTACGGTCTCTCCCCTTAAAACCTTCAAGAGTTTCCTAAGGCCCAAAGGACAAAGCCCAAGCTCCTTATCCTGCTATTCACAACCCTTAGATACAGCCCTACATACTTTCCAGAATTCTCTCTCACCATGGGTCTACTTCAAAACTCCTAACTTGGTAGCTCAAAGGCTGCATCGGGTCTACAAATGGTTGAGAAATTGGCCCACAATTCTTTTTTTTCTCAATTATCAAAGCTTTAAGACTGGGAGATGCCTACATAAGAAACTGATTGAATAAACTGACCCATTCATTCAATGAAGTACTCTGCAGCTACAGAAAAAATAAAAAATGAGGAAGCTCTGATATGGGTAATTCTCAGAATGTGTTTAGTGAAAAAAAGAAGTACAAAAAATATGTACCGGTGCTACTCTGTGCGCAATAAAGAAGAAATGAGAATCAAAATATCTGCTTATTTTTCCCAAATAAATCAGGGAGGATACCCAGAGACTGATGAAACTGGTTATCTCTAAGGCAGGATTTTACAAATTCATAACCAAAATCAAACCAAATTCGTGACCAAAATTAAATACTTAACAGTGACAGAGGGAGAAACTACAACAAAATTCAAACAGATAAATGAATGTAATTATATTTCAAAAAGTGAACACAGGAAAACTAAGCCAATTACCTTGAGAAACAGAGTGCTCTGATAAGACGCTCTCAGCCTAAAGCCAAGAAGAACTGCTAGCAGATCTCAGGACTGTACTTGGTAGGTCTGATGTCTGTGGTGGCACGAGTGCAGCAATTCTGAAACTATTTTGTGTCTTTATGCAATTCAGCAAATGAGTAAAACAGATTAATATTGGGATCCAGGAGAGAAGGGAAAATGGTGGAATGAGGGAGGATGGCAAGAACCCGGTGGAATCAGACTGGAGTGAGACACTGGTGTGAACTGCTATTTTAAATACGTTCCTCCCTGGCTCTGTCTGCTGAAAATCCCAGACCCTGTAACACTCCCAAAGCAATAATCACGCCTAGCTCCCAGCTCGTGGTCCCCAGGTACCGCTCCACATGAAAAGGAACCCGGCTGCCTGGAAAAAGTGCAGGCTATACCCGTAACATGCTATTGTGCCCGACAATAAGGAAGTGCTCCAAAAACGATGAGACATGAAAAAAGGCCAATCTGGAACAATCTGACCATCAAAACAAGTAGTGCCAGTGGACAGCAGCCCACAGAATAAGGTAAGAAGCCACGAGTCTACACAAGTAACAAGCAGCCAATCAGGAAGCAAAGCTTCTCCTTACAGCATAGTGCCAACAAAAGGAATCACAGTTTTTCAACCACCACATAACAGATTCAGACAAGACCCAATACTAAATGCTCTAGTATTAGGGTGAACATAGATGAGAGTATTTATATAGCCTCAAACAGATCACATTTTAATTGCAAAGAGAAAACCAGTACTTTTAACATGAAGAATTCAGGCAGATATCACTTAGCCAAAAGTTAGCACCCCCAGCACTGGGACCAGCTGACGCTGGGTACCCCTGATGTGACACACTGCAGACATGGCAGCCCTCTACAGCATTCCTACCGAAAATGCATACTCTGAATTTAATCAGGAAGAAACATACAATACACTTAAGGGACATTCTACCACACTGGTCTCTACACCGCAAATATGTCAAGGTCATTAAAGACAAAGAGAGGCTGTGGAGCTGTTCCAGGTTGACGGAGACTACGGAAATGTGACAACTAATTGCAATGTGTGATCCTCAGCCGGATTCCACAGAAAGAAAAACAATTGCTAAAAATGTCTCTGTCACCAGGACAATCAGCCAAATCTGAACAGAGCTTGCACGCTGGTTAATGGTGTTACGGCAACATAACGTTTCCTCCATTTGATCATTACACTGCGGTTTTGTTAAGAGAATACCCTGGTGTCTAAGCTACACACGTGCCTAAGTACTCAAGGAGGGGCAGGATATAAATGCCTGCAACTTACTCTCGAATGGCCCGGGAAAAAGAATTCTATACAGTAGAGAGAGGCTGGGAGCGCCCGAGTCCGTTAAGCGTCCGACTTCGGCTCAGGTCATGATCTCACAGTTCGTGGGTTCGGGCCCCACAGCAATCTCTGTGCTGACAACTAGCTCAGACTCTGGAGCCTGTCTTCTGGTTCTGTGTCTCCTTCTCTCTCTAACCCTCCCCTGCTCACACTGTCTCTCTCTCTCAAAATAAATAAAGCATTAAAATAATAATATAATAATAAATTATAATATAATAATATAATAATATATAATAATATTATAATAATGATATAATATATAATTATATATTATTATAATATAATAATATAATAATAAATTAAGGCCCTGATGAAGAGTACACAAATTATTTTTACTATTCTTACAAAGTTTCCGTAACAGTGGAATTATTTAAAAGCAAAGTTTAAAGAAACAAAAGCAGAGGGACCTGGCTGGCTTAGTCCATGGAACATGTGACTCAAGGCTGTGAGTTCAAACCCCATGTTGGGTGTGGAGCCTACTTAAAATAAAATTTTAAAAATATGTAAGAAAAATAAAATCAGCTTTTAAAACTTGAAAAACACAGGGGTATATTGTAATAAAACTGAGACTCAGCCCTTCTGTTTGACAAGATTTGCTAGTAGCTGCCTCACTGGGGCAGCCTCACTGGTCTACAGAACCAGCCAGATCAATGTCTTTGCTGCTCCCCAGGGGTTCCACTCAAGGCCGTCCTGCTGTGGCACAAACTGTTCCTTCCAGCTGAACGTCCTTCCCCGCCTTTCCTGTCCGTCACCTCCTCAGGGCAGCCCCACCACCGAAAGACACACTGCCACTGCCCTGCTTCCCCGGTGCTCACCCGCCAGTGGCACCCGTCTCACTTAACATGGTGCGCTCTGTGGTCACAGCTGCAAGAACCAGGTCTCTCTTTTTCTGGTAAGCTTAGCAGAGGCCACAGGCAGAGAAGAGGCTTCTGGGCGACAGGGTTCTGCCTTGAGCTTGTTCAGAGGACTGGTGTGCAGTAAAGCTAACGGAACACATTACCGAGGGTGCAAGAGGACTAACGAATGCGGGAGGTGGGGGTGCCTGGTACCTTTGTGATGGAGAAGTCCAGCCTGACATAGATGATGACGGTGAAGAACAAGATGTAGAACGCAGCCACCACCAGCAGCGGTTCCTGCAGCATCAGCACTTTGTTGAACGTGTAGTGGACCTAAGGGAGAGCAAGGAAGGTGCGCTCTGACCATCTGCACAAATGCTCAGATACCCAGGCACAACACAGGGGCCTCTGCAGGCGATGATTGTCCAGGCTGCCCCACCTACCCACAGAGAGGACTGTGCTCAACCCCCTACGGCCCAAGGAAAGGGCCCCCAGGACCCCACATCTGAGGAGGAAGGCACAGAAGGCAGAGCAGTGCAGCCACTGACCACAATGTCCTGAATGTGCTGTTCCACTAGGTTTCTCTTATAGGCAACAATCACAGGGCGGCCAAACGTGTCCAGGTAGGTGTAGTGCAGCTCGTCTGGGGCGCGACTGATTTCATAGGGACTGTCGACTTGGATGTTCCTGGGCGCAGGCAAGAATAAGATACAGCCTCAGACAAACTGCACTGATCTACGTAAGAGCTTTATTTAGGGTTGGAGGATTCTAAGGCTCAGGGAGCCTTGTAGGGTCCCTAAGTTCACACTCCACCAGACCTCTCGAGACAGCTGACCCACTGCCAGCAAACCCTGGGGACCAGACTCCTGCTGAGGCACCACCCAGCTCCCTGCATCTTGTACTCGCTAGGGCTCCCCAGCACTGGCCAGCCCCTCGCATCACACATGCCACATAACCCTCCTACGCATTCCACCCAACAAGAGCCTCTTGGGGACCTGAAGAGGCCCCTGAGAAGTGACTTTGAAAGTACTTTCTCCTCATGTGACTGAGAACTTCTTATAAGTTATCATGGGACATGCCCTGTTTTTGTCTGCCTGGATCCATTCTCCCTCCTCTGCGCTCTCACACTCTACTTTTGCTAGAACTCTCCATCCCCCATGGAATGTCTTCCGCAGGAGGAACAATCAAGGTGCCTCTCTTTTGTGATTGGAGCGGACACATGACCTGAGAAGCCAAACAGATGTTCCCCTTTAAAGTGAACCCAGAGCGAAGTGACACAAAGATGCACACAGGTGTTTGTCATTCATACCAAGGCAGGTCCCCTGTGACCATCCGTCCGTTTCCACCAACTGGACTCCCAGAGATGCTCTGGATCTGCAACTTATGCTGCCACTTTATAAGAGATGCCTTACCCTTCCAAATGCATTCTTTTCTGCATCAGTTGGTCAAAGACAGCTCCTACTGTTTTAAGCACAGAATCCTAATACACCTAGAGGACCCCCATTTCTGAACCTGGTCTGACAGGCCCGGGATAAACAGAGCCATTACTCCATTGCTCTTCTTTATATACAGCACAGCACTAGCACTACCAGGCTGTCTGCCACTGTCCTACTACAGATCATCCCATCCCCTCTGGATGCTGTACCTGTCACGTGGAGGCACTCTGTTTGGGGAAAAGATTTCATAAACAAGGGACCTGGGCGGCTCAGTCGATTACCTGTCGACTCTGATTTCAGCTCGTGTCATGATCTCACGGTTTATCAGATCATGTCAGTCTCTATGAGGACACTGCAGAGCCTGCTTGGGATTCTCTCTCCCACTCTCTGCCCCACCCCCTTCTCTCTCTCTCTCAAAATAAGTAAATAAAAACTAATTAAATAAATAAGTCTCGTGCCCTCGTTTGAGTCTAACTTTTCTGTTTAAACGTCAGTCGAAAGTCCCTACCAGAGGCACCTTCAACTTCAACTTCAGCTCAGCTAAGCTCAGGTTCCTGAGTTCGAGCCCCACATCAGGCTTACTGCTGTCAACACAGAGCTCGCTTCGTATCTTCTGTTCCCTTTTCTCTCTGCCCCTTCCTTGCATACTCCCTACAGGGGGGCCCTTAGTCAAAGCTATGTACTGAGCACCTTTCCTGCGCCCCTCGAACACAGCTTCCCCTTGAGGTGCCACTAGGTCACCACCAGAGAACTGGGAAGCCAAGGAAAGGAACAGTCACACTCACTTGGCCCCTTCAGGCAAGATGATCTTCACTGTTAGAGAATCTATCACTTGCTCATCAAACACATGGTCCACAAACCTCATCTTCAGTGCGTACTGGTCACCTTAAGAAAGAACAAACACACGCAATAACATGAAAACCGGAAAAAACGGCACCGGAGCTAGAGGGACGCACAGGGTATGAATGCTCTTGTCTTACACAGAGAGGAGTGAAGAGATACCATCTAGAATTACGGACTAGGAGACCGGGAGACAGAGGCGGTGGTGGCAGGATGGTTCTGGGTCTTCACTGAAAACCCCCAGAACATATTCACAACAGAACTCGATAAACAGAGATCTCCACAAACCCCAAAACACAGAGGGGTCACAAAACACCAACAGTCACACAACCTGCACATTATTAGTGTCTGTGAAGGAGGAAGGAGGAAGGAGGAGGAGGCAACAGGGCAAGTGACAGATCTGAAAAGAGAAGAGCCCCAAACAAGACATCGTATTCACTAGAGTGAGGCAGGCCAACAGCAGAAGAGGGGCTGGCACTCTGAAGCGTCCTCCCCCGGCCCCACATAGCAGGCCAGCAAAATGGGCCCAAAGACCTGCCAGTCTAGTTCCTGAGAGCCTGGAAAAGCCATCAGTGCTCCCCTCCCAGGACAGCACTGTTGCAGAGGAAAAACAAAACCATGCCTAACAGGAACAGAGATTTGGGACACAGAGCGCGGGCAGGCTCCAGAAGCAAGCCACCATATTTACTACTGCACTAAATCCAAATGTGCAGTTATGAGACTTCTTCCTAATCGCTCACATTAAAAATGAGCAACAGGGCCTCCTGCCTGGCTCAGTCAGAAGAACACACAACTCCTGATCCCGAGGTCATGAGTCCGAGCCCCATACTGGGTACAGAGATTACTTAAATGAATAAATAAGTAAAATAAAAACTTTAAGGGAAAAAAATGAGCAACAGAAAAGGATAAGGGTATCCCTCACTCTTAGTATTTTTAAAAGTTACTAAAAAAGAGAACATCTAGAGAAAATGAAAACATGCCAGAAATTCATGCCATAAAACTAATCAAAACTGTTCCTGCTATTTCAAAACAAGTTATATAAATGACACAAGTCATGAAAGAGTAATATAAACAAGAATTATAGAAACTCAGAAAAGTGACAGAACCCAGAAAAAATTCAGGAAATAACTTTTAGAAATTTAAAAAACTGTCTTAAAAATGAAGACTAAGCTAGAAAGAATAGGAGTAAATAAACACAACAGGTAATCTGTCATAAGAAGTTGAAAGTAAAAAGAAGCAAAGTTTCCAATGAAGGAAAGATTCAAGAGAAACGACCAAATATTAGAAACAGGTGAAGACTCAACATAAAAATAACAGGAGAGCCAGAGGGAAAAACTTACAAAAAGGTTTAAAATCTAAGTTGAGAAAATATAATGCAGACCCAAGAATATCAACCCAGTACAAACAATGCCAAGCAATGTTCTAGTAAAAGTATTAGATTTTCTTTTATTTAATGTTTATTTTCGAGAGATAGAGACAGACAAAGCACGAGCAGGGGAGGGGCAGAGAGAGGGAGACATAGAATCTGAAGCAGGCTCCAGCCTCAGCTGTCAGCACAGAGCCCGACACAAGGCTTGAACCCATGAACCATTAGATCATGGCCTGACCTGAAGTCAAGACACTTAACCGACTGAGCCAGCCAGGCGCCCCAAAAGTCTTGGATTTTAAAGAAAGAATCCCTTTCAATATTTAAGACTTAGAAAGGAATTGACTCATAAAGGGGAAAAACTAAATCATCAGACTCTGACAGCACCACTTATACAGACTGTACTGTAACATATTTAAGATACTCAAGGAAAGATGTGTAAGCTGAGCATTTTATATTCATCAAAGTGACTCATATGCACAAAAGGCACAACCTGTTATTGAAATATAAGTCCTTCCTAAGGAATCTACTAGAGAATGAGCTTTAGATCACTAAAATGACTGAAGAGCTATCAGTGTGAAAACTGACACGGTGAGCATTAACTAGTTACTGCAGAGCTAAGACCAGAGTTAAAAGAGGGGAGAAATGCTATGTAACAGCTATTGGTTCTGATGATATATACATAGTTTACACGCAGCACACCAAAAAACAGGGCAGAAGGGCAACCAAGTAGCTCAGTCGGTTAAGCATCCAACTTCGGCTCAGGTCATGATCTCATGGTTCGGGAGTTCGAGGCCCATATTGAGCTGGCTACTGTTAGCACAGAACCTGCTTTGGATCCTCTGTCCCCCTGTCTCTCTGTCCCTCCCCAACTTGCATTCTCTCTCTCTCTCTCTCTCTCTCTCTCTCAAGAATAATAAACATTTTTTAAAAACTTTTTAAAAATGGGGTAGAATGGGAGAGGATATGCCAAAAAAATAAATTAACTCTTTTCAGTAATCATATTGGAAGTGGTAGTTTGATCATTTTTATTCTGAGACTGCTGTGTAGCAGATGTGGGATAAAACAATTGTGGAATGCTCTGTCACCTTATCTATCTTTCAGAACAAGAATTCTCAGTATGGAATTAGGTAGAGATATAAGAGCAAAATCCCTATAGCTCATACTATAAGTAACTATATAAATTCACAATTTTTATACAGACATAATACATACCTAACTCCATTCACTGAAAAGGCCTAGAAATGTTATTTTTTTATTGTTTTAATTTATTGAGAGAGAAAGAGAAACAGAGTGAGAGCAGGGAAGGGGTAGAGAGAGGGAGACACAGAATCCAAAGCAGGCTCCAGGTTCCGAGCTGACAGCACACAGCCTGACATGGGGATCAAACCCACAAACTGCAAGACCATGACCTGGGCTAAAGTCAGACACTTAACTGACTGAGCCACCCAGGCACCCTGGCCTAGGAATTTTTTTAAAGATTATTTATTTTTGAGAGAGAGCAACCAACCATGCATGCGAGTGAGGGAGGGGCAGAGAGAGAGGGGGAAAGAAAGGATCCTAAGCAGGCTCCACACTGTCAGCATGGAGCCAATGTGGGGCTTGAACTCATGAACCGTTAGAGCAAGACCTGAGCTGAAATCAGAAGTCAGATGCTTAACTGACTAAACCACTCAGCTGGCCCGAAAAGGCCTAGAAATTTACCAAACTAAAAGCAAAAAGCATTCCTAGTTCTCAGGTTGTAGTCTTAAAAACACCCTTTTCCACAAGAAGAAACCAGGACTTTGAGGAGAAATGGCTGATTCCAGGTCTGGGCCAGAAAATTAAAAAACTAATGAGTGCCTGGCTGGCTCAGTCAGAAGAGCATGCGACTCTTGGAAGTTGTGAGTTTGAGCCCCACACTGGGTGTAGTAGAGATTACTTAAATAAATAAAACTTGAAAGAAAAAAAAAGGAAATGAAAATATACAAGTTGAACCAAAAACGTCTTTTCATAAGACAGCAAGGAAGGGACTAGCTGTCAATTTGCAAAAAATACAGAAGATACAGGAATACACTGAATAATATAGGCATAATACAGGAATAGCATTTTGAGTAAGCTGTCAGAAAAATCCAGACTGGAGATTACACTCCAAGTGGCTCAAGTTCTTCAACAGATAAACTGTGTATACACACACACACACACACACACACACACGGAGGAGGGACTGTGGATTAGTAGAGATTGATAAGACATTGAATTTTTTGAAAAGGTCAAGACCAAAGTCGAGAATCTAGAGAAGTACATTTGGTGATAAAACTGTAAAGAAAGTCAAGAAAGTGGACAACAGTCAGTATGGTAACTACTGTTATGGGGAAGGAGGAGGTACACGGAGAACCTTCTGGCTGGCTGGCAAAGTTGAAAGTTCAATTTCTTGACCTAAGTGGTGTTTACAAGGTGTTCTAGTCATTTACTGAGCTATACATTTGTTTTGTATGGTTTTCTATATTTAATTTTGTATTTAAAAAAATTTTAAATGACTTGAAGAAAATATGGCAAAATGATTATAATACTTAGCTGTGGGTGCTTGTATAAAAGTGCTTATTATTCTGAGCGTAAGTTTTTAAATACCTGAAATTAAAAAAACATAAGCAGAGCTCTGTCTTTTGACAGAACTGGGGGTAGGAAGAGGATTTTTACTATAATGTCTGAATTATTATAGGCAGCTATTACTTCATCTCTACCCATGAAAAGTTGTTCCTGATATCCCAACCTTCCAAAAATGACAATTCTCTCTTCCTATCAAAAACAGTTGGTAATTCTCAAAACAACCAACCGACTGGCAGTAGAAACAAAAATGCAGGAAACAAAAGATAATGATGGTTTCTCCCCTTTCTATTCCCTACGTACTAAAGACTGACCTAAACTGTAGAGGTACTCGTAGCTTGGCAGGTTGTAGCCAACGATGTAATGGGTCTTCCATCCACCAAACAGAGGGAAGCGAGGCCGGATTTCCATCTCTACAGAGTCGTCCAAAATAAGGAGGTGGCTGGTGGAAACGTTGCCAATCTCGTCCCGGTAGTAAACATCCTGGGCAGCAGCAGGGAGGATGGTCTGCAAGAGAGGGGACACTCCTTCTAAAGCCTCCAGAAACTTACTCACAGGAGATGATCCTAAAGACAGAAAAGATCCTCTGCACCAAAAGTCTCCTCATAGCAATATTTAATTAAAACAGTCCTCAAATTGGAAACCTAAAAAGAAGTCTAACACCCAAGGCTTCAAAACGTCTAAATCTTGTATCTATTTCTTAATCATGGTAAATAGCCAAACTGTCCTGAAGAATAAATAATGAAGAGAACTG
Organism: Suricata suricatta; assembly: GCF_006229205.1. Taxonomy (NCBI): domain Eukaryota; kingdom Metazoa; phylum Chordata; class Mammalia; order Carnivora; family Herpestidae; genus Suricata; species Suricata suricatta. The sequence continues at coordinate 56,784,230 of NC_043711.1, forward strand.
TAAGTACCTTTAGGGATACTGAAGGACTAATACAAAGGTAAAGATAATCTCTAAGTTACTCTGCAGAGAAAGAAACTACAAATGGAAGAAATTCCATCGAATTGCTAGGCAGTAGGGTTACGGAGGGTTTCTCCAGCTCACAGTCTTTACTGTGGCTTCCAAATCTGTGAGCATATTTTCATAATCAGGAAGAAACAATGCCAACACTTCCACTCACATCATGGACACTTCTATAAAACAAAAGTACAGCTAACCCTCGAACAACACAAGTTTACACTGCATGAGTCCACTTATAGGTGGATTTTTTTCAGTAAATACAGTACTTAAATGTCATGTTCTCTTATGATTTTCTTAATTTTTTTTCTCTAGCTTACTTTGTCATAAGAATATAGTATATAATTAATATATACAACATAACAAGCATGTCACAATGGACTATTTACATTATCAGGAAGGCTTCCAGAAAACAGGAGGCTATAATGTAGTAGTTAAATTTTCAGAGTCAAAAGTTATACACAGATTTCAACTGTGAGGGGGGCTGGTACCCTAACTTCTGTGTTTTTCAAGTGGGTTTTCAACTGCACATATTTTCAGTTTTCAACTGTTTTAAGACAAAAAATATATAAAACTTCATAGGCAATACAATCAAATATCTTTTAAAGAGAGCATTAGAAAAGAAAAAGGAAATTAAAAAGAATTTTTTTTATGTTTTTATTTTTGAGAGAGAGACAGAGACAGCACGAGCAGGGGAGGGTCAGAGAGAGAGGGAGACACAGAATCCAAAGCAGGCTCCAGGCTCTGAGCTAGCTGTCAGCACAAAGCCTGAGGCAGGGCTCAAACCCACGAACCGTGAGATCATGACCTGAGCCAAAGCCGGAAGCCAGACGCTTAACCGACTGAGACACCCAGGCACCCTGAAAAAGGAAATATTAAAATACGAGCAATAACAATGTCTAAGTGATGGTTTGGTCTTCCTTTTTCTATTATTCAAATTTTTTTTTTTTTTTAAATGGCCTAACTGTAGGCCTGGCTGGCTCAGTCGTTGGGAGTATGCGACTCTTGGTTTTTCGGGCTGTGAGTGGGTGAGTGGTTCTACACCCATGCTAGGTGCAGAGATTACTTAAAAATAAAATTACTTTTTAAAACGGCCTACATATACAAATGGGGGCATTTTTTTTTAAAGATTCTTTCTGTTGGTTCTAACACTGTGTGCTCAACTATTTGATCACCAATCCATCCCAAACAACGATCAATATTTAGATACTTTAAAAAAAGCAAACGAAAGGGCAGATATGATAAAATGATACGTTCTCCCAATGTCCAAGTTGAAGACCCCATACCTTAAATGAGCGGATGGAGGCTATTCCACTATCTGGCTGTCTCTGGTAATCATAGCGCGAAAAGGGCCCCTTCAGCACAGCCCCTGTGTGCTTCAAGTCCACGTTTTCTTCCACAGCAATGTTACCCCAGTGAGAGACTTCAATGACTCGGGTCATACTGGTGATGGTCAGGAAAGGGCTGTTGTTCTCATAATGTACTTTCAAAGTATCCTATAAAGGAAGGAAAGAAGTAGTTCCAAGTTTGGGTGGCAGATGAATCGATAGTAGTTTCAAATAAACTGGAGATAATCCATGTATCAGCAACAGAATGGTTAAATTATGGGGTATATAATGTGCACCATATTCTAAAATGATGCTTACTAGCACTTTTTAATGGCATATGGAAATAAATGTTCATAATATACTATTAAGTGGAAAAACAAGATATGCAAAGTTGCTTTAGGTTCCAACATAAGTATCATTTATTTTTTAAAAACAAAAACTTCTATGCTCCACTCAGCTTACAGCCACCATATAAGTAAAAGAACAAAAAGAACCTGAAATGAAATACGTGAGAATCCCAATGGAGGTAAGAAACAGTTACAGATCATTACTTTCTATTTGCAAAATTTCTACAATGAGCTTTTCAAATTGCCTTTTAAGTAATTTATGCAGTTTTAACATAAAATGGAACCTTAAACTCCCATAAAGAAAAATCTGACTAGCTAATAATATACATGATCTAATAAAGACATAATCTCTACTCAATGAGCTAGCAAATAACCACAAAACTGAGGATGATTCATAACAATACTGAATTATTCTAACACAGAGAAGACTAATACAGAAAAGTTCATAGAAGAGAAACTTTTTTAGCTAATATGTATGGAGCTAATATATAAATATGTCAGTAACTCTTTTATGAGCTCTCAACAAATGCATGATCATTTAATCCTCAAAACAACAGTGAGGTACTGCCCATCTCGTTTTACAAATTAAAAAAACCGAGCCCCAGCAGTTTTAACATGTTCAAGGTCATAAATGAATCTAAGTGGCAATATTAAGTCTTTGGCTCTTCACCTTTATAGTTCTAGCTCCACACTCCTCCATTGTAAATACCACCTCCCAAGGACAGCTCAGAGAATTAAAAGAGATAATTCTGGCAATTTCTCCACTTAGCCAATTTCACCACAAAAATTAGTATTAATTCCTCCCAGTCACTAACTAAAGTATGTGCCCTTCTATGAATAAACACCTGGAACCTTAGAAATGGGATGTAAAAGGAGAGAAGGACCAGAAAAGCATACTTCTTCCCCACAAGACCATGAGAAGGACATTGTATTCATTCTCAAATATCCTACTACTTTATTCATTCATTCTAGGACTGGATTTTTTTTAAAGTTCATGGGGCACCTGGGTGGCTCAGTAGGCTAAGTGTCTGACTTTGGCCCAGGTCATGATCTCGCAGTTTGTGAGTTCGAGCCTAGAGCCTGGAGCCTGCTTCAGATTCTGTTTCCCTCTCTCTCTCTGCCCCTCCCCTACTCATGCTCTGTTTCTCTTTGTCTCAATAAACATTAAAAAAAATTTTTTTCCTGGTATATAAGTTCTACTCCTACCCTGGGACTTGAACTCATGACCCTGAGATCAGGAGTTGGATGCTCCACCAACTGTGCCAGCGGGAGGCCCCCCCCAAAAAAATTTTTTTTAATTTCTTTTTTTAATGTTTTATTTATTTTTGATAGAGAGAGAAAGAGCATGAGAGGGGGAGGGGCAGAGAGAGAAGGAGACACAGAACCAGAAGCAGGCTCCAGGCCCTGAGCTAGCTGTCAGCACAGAGCCTGATGAGGAGCTCAAACCCACGAGTGTGAGATCTGACCTGAGCCAAAGTCGGAGGCTTAACCGACTGAGCCACCCAGGCCAAAAAAAATTTTTTTAAATAAATAAAGTTCAGCTTCATCCATATCCATTTAATGCCAATAGTGACCAGGGTGCAAAGCAGCTGGCAGTTTCCAACTGCTGGTGCCATGATACATCGGCTAATAAATCTTTGGAAAAACCACTTGGCAATATACATCAAAAGATTTTTGATTGCCAAGTAATACTCTACGATATATATGTACCACATCTTCTTTATCCATTTATACATCAACAGATATTTGGGCTCTTTCCATACTTTGGCTGTTGTTGATCATGCTACTATAAGCACTGGGGTGCATGTGCCCCTTAGAAACAGCACGCTTGTATCCCTTGGATAAATACCTAGTAGTGCAATTACTGGGCCACAGGGTAGTTCTATTTTTAATTTTTTGAGGAACCTGTTTTCCATACTGTTTTCCAGAGCAGCGGCCCCAATTTACATTCTCACCGGCAGTGCAAACGAGATCCTCTTTCTCCGTACCCTCACTACCATCTGTCGTTGCCTGAGTTTTTCATGTTAGCCATTCTGACAGGTGTGGGGTGGTATCTCATTGTGGTTTTGATTTGTATTTCCCTGATGATGAGTGATGTTGAGCATTTTTTCATGTCTGTTGGCCATCTGGATGACTTCTTTGGAGAAGTGTCTATTCGTGTCTTTTGACCATTTCTTCACTGGATTGTGTTTTTTGGGTGTTGAGTTTGTAAGTTCGTTATAGGTTTTGGATACTAACCCTTTATCTGGTATGTCATTTGTGAATATCTTTTCCCATTCCGTCTGTTGCCTTTTAGTTTTGCTGATTGTGTCCTTCACTGTGCAGAAGCTTTTTATTTTGATGAGGTCCCAGTAGTTCATCTCTGTCTTTGTTTCCCTTGCCTCTGGAGACGTGTTGAGTAAGCTGCTGCTACAGCCAAGGTCAAAGAGGTTTTTGCCTGCTTTCTCCTCTAGGACTTTGATGGCCTCTTGTCTTATGTTCAGACCTTTCATCCATTTTGAGTTTATTTTTGTGTAGGGTGTAAGAAAGTGGTCCAGGTTCATTTTTCTGCATGTCACTGTCCAGTTTTCCCAGTACCACCTGAAGAGAATATCTTGATTCCACTGGATATTCTTTACTGCTTTGCTGAAGATTTGTCGGCCATACATTTGTGGGTCCATTTCTGGGTTCTCTATTCTGTTCCCCTGATCTGAGTGGCTGTTTTTGTGCCATAGTATTAAACTTTTATTTTATTTTTTTAAATGTTTTATTTATTTTTGATAGACAGAGAGAGAGAGAGACAGCATGAGCAGGAGAGGGGCAGAGAGAGAGGGAGACATAGAATTCCCCCCCAGTATTAAACTTTTAAAAAGCTAAGTCTACCATATAGGAAACTTGGCAAATACACTATAAACACCAAATCATAGGATCTTAAGTGGCAGTTAAAAATGGTTTACAGGGGCACCTGGGTGGCCGAGATGGTTAAGCGGCTGACTTCAGCTCAGGTCATGATCTCACAGTTTGTGGGTTTGAGCCCTGTGTCAGACTCTGTGCTGACAGCTCAGAGCCTGGAGCCTGCTTCGAATTCTGTGTCTCCTTCTCTCTCTGACCATCCCCCGCTCACGGTCTGTATCTCTCTCCCTCAAAAATAAATAAACGTTAAAAAAATTAAAAAATAAAGTAAAATAAAAAATAAATAAAAATGGTTTACAAAGGTAATGTAAAATTCTTAGAGAATATCCTAGGAGATAAAATTATCACGCAATTCTTTATACACATTATGATTCCCACATTAAAAAGCCCCTATGCTTAGAAAGGACTCAGAAACAACATCAAGTGGATGTCAACTGGTGTCAAATTTTTCTTTATATTTGCCAAAGGAGCATTATATTAATTTAAAATAAAGTAAGAGGGGTGCCTAGGTGGCTCAGTCAGTTAAACATCTGACTTCAGTGCAGGTGATACTCTCTAAGTTGGTGAGTTTGAGCCCTGCATCAGGCTCTATACTGACAGCTCAAGAACCTGGAGCCTGCTTCGGATTCTGTATGTCTCTCTCTCCTCCCCTCCTTGTGCTGCACAGGTGCACTCTCACTCTCTTTCTCACAAATAATAAATGAATAAACTTTTTTTAAAAATATAAAAATTTTTAAATAAATAAAATGAAGTCAGTCCAAAATTCCAAAATATCCAAAATTTAAAAGCTTATATAGGAGATAAATAAATCTCTGTCCTCAACATGAAAATGAATCACTGTTTTTAGGAAAAGAAATAAATATACAGTAGAGGAAACACAGCTCAGAGAAGGGCCAGTCCCTCAGCTCCAGAGGTATGAGCTCCCAGGGCTCTCTATCCACATGGTAACTATACCGGGAATCACACAGAGCCACTCACTCGCCCCAAAACCCATGGGGCCACAGAATACACAGGTGCTACTTTTAGAGAAATGAGGGAATATAAATACATTTACTATAACCTACATATGTTCATAGAAAGAAAAATTAGAGGAGTGCCTGGGTGACCAGTCCATTAAACGTTCGACTTGATTTCCATTCAGGTCATGATCTCACAGTTGTGGGATCAAACCCAACATCAGGGTCAGCACTGAGCATGGAGCCTACTTGTGATTCTCTCTCTCCCTCTCTGCCCCTCCCCTGCTCACACTCTCTCAAAAATAAATTTATAAACTTTAAAAAAAAATAGAAAAAAAATTTTAAATGATAAACCAAACACTAGTGTGTTTTATTATTTTAAGTGACATTAGAACTATTTTGACTGTATATCCTCACTGACATATGTTCTAAACACAGAGATGAAAAGAAGTCTTAAATATCCATGTTTTTAACGGTTATTTTTGAGAGAGTAAGCAGGCAGGGGAGAGGCAGAGAGGGACAGAAGATCTGAAGCAGGCCTGTGCCGACAGCAGAGAGCCCGATGTAGGGCTTGAACTCATGAACCATGAGATCTTTACCTGAGCCAGTCAGGATGCTCAACCAACTAAGCTACCCAGGCACCCCTCCATGTATTTTAGACATGATAATCAAGTACATAGGCTGAAATGACAGGATTCCTCCTAAGATTTGCTTTAAAATATTACAGCAGAGAAAAAAAGAGAGTGAAGTATGGTAACACTGTGAAAACCACGACATCTAAGTGATCAGTGTATGGGAGCTTATTACACTATTTTCTATATTCCTGGATATGTTTGAACTTTCCATAACAACAAAGTCTTTTTTAAGCCTTGACTGCTTCCTCTATATTTAAGGCTCATGCCTAGGCTCAGTGAGGCAGCCACCCCAGCCAGCACAGCGCCCAGTCTCCATCTCTAGGCCTCTACCCACAATGCCTCATCCTTCTCCCCCAACCCCCACTTCAGCTCTCCAAATGCTACCTCCTTAGTTTGTATTACTATTATTCTCTCATCTGAGTATATTTGGTAGAACACACAACTGCCCACCCTCCCTGGAAGCTAATTTGTTAATCTAGTTTTGGAGGAGTCACTTAGCTTCACCGAGTCTGTCTCCTCATCTATTGCTAGAGAGTAAAAACAATTATTTTAACTATGTTTTTAAACTATGATTCAATGAAATGAATGATCGTACCGAATGCACTAACTACAGAGCCTAGGAAATAAGATGGTCAGCAAGTTGTTCTCCCCTTCCCGAACCCCCTTCTTCTCCACCCCCTGCATGCATTTAGAAAGTTAATGCCTCTGAGCTCAAATTTTATTTCATGTGATAAGAGTTCTGTTAGTAGAAGACTCTGGGCCTTTTTGTCCAGAGGACCCGTACACGCTAAGTATAAATAAATGGTAAATTTGAGAAGAACGGACAGGACATGCTCTGTCCAGCTCCTCTTCTCCATCCGGCACACCCGCCCACAGACAGGTTGAGATCTCATTTCATCTGCTGACAAGACTTCCATGTGGAGAGGCCTGCCTTGGCCCATCTTATTTGTATGAACACTACTATCTAAATTTGGGGTTCAGTATTAGGAAACCTCCTGCAGTACTTGCAGATAAACTCAATCTCCTTCAACCTCTGCAATCTCCAGTTATCATTGTCATTAGTTCATATTAGGCTTTGACAGGTCCTCAATGCTCATGCAGTAATTCTTTTAAAAAATTTTTTAATGTTTTATTTATTTTTGAGAGAGAGAGAGAGAGTGTGTGTGAGCAGGGGAGGGCCAGAGAGAGGGAGACACAGAATCTGAAGACAGGCTCCAGGATCTGAGCTAGCTGTCAGCACAGAGCCCAATGGGGGGCTCGAACCCACGAACTGCAAGATTATGACCTGAGCTGAACACTCACCCAGCTAAGCCACCCAGGCTCATGCAGTAATTCAACACAGCTCACATGTCACTGCCTGAAAATCCCCAAGTCGTGAAGTTTATGAGGTTCATTTGCCATGTTTTTCATTATTAGAGCCTTTAAAAAAAATTTTTCCTAAACCTCCGAGCCTCTATCTGTACTCCCAAGATGAGAAAGATGACCCCCATGGAGTCATTTCACAAAAGGTGAAAATACGTGGGGATGATCTTAAAAATGACTTCAGGCCTACCCCCATCTCACACCACTAACCCTGTCTACTAGCAGTCACCCCAGAAGACATTCTCTGAAGGACACGAGACAGAATGGACTCCACACAAGCCTACCTGACTATAAGCAGGAATATCTCTGAAAGGCCCATAATCCAGGACATCCTCGGAGCGCGTGGGATTCCCCAACTTGGTGTAACTCTCCACATTTCGGGAGGCAAGCTTCACACGCATCGTCTGTGTCTTCGTTGGATACGGAGAGTAGAAATAATGGTTTCCCTCAAACACTACAAATTGTTTCTCTGACTGGGTGATCTGGGTTGGATACGGCTGAAGCACGTGGGTATAGACTGTTTCCACAATGACCGAAACCTTGGCCCCAGGATCCAGAGCAACCGGGAGCTTGACTGTGAAGAATCTCCCACTGGAGGAAGAACAAGGCAAGAGAATGAAGAGATGAAGCCTCTCTGAAAACAGGGCTAGGAACTCAAGGTCACAGCGACACTTTATAGCCAAGACAAAAGCAGTTATCTTTAAGAGATCAACTATGGGGCACCTGGGTGGCTCAGTCGGTTAAACACCTGGCTTCGGCTCAGGTCAGGATCTCACAGTTCATGGGTTCAAGCCCCACGTCAGGCTCTGTGCTGACAGTTCAGAGCCTGGAGCCTGCTTCAGATTCTGTGTCTCCCTCTCTCTCTGCCCCTCCCCTGCTCCTGCTGTCTCCCTCTCTCTCTCAAAAATAAATAAAACATTTTATTAAAAAAAAGATCACTTTTTTTTTTTTAAAAGATCACCTTTAACCAATTAATGTAAATCTTTTAAGACAAATGTCTGGATACTCATTTCAAAGTTGTTTATAAAAATAACAGAGAATAAAATGTAAAGGTCCAACAAGGATAATGGTTAGAAGAATTACAGCAGAGCCACAGCAGAATACTGGCAGCCATAAAAAAGACGTTTGGATCTATAGAGATAGTAACCATTTCTATGGACGATGTGAATAACAGAAATCAGTTTACAAATGGCACAGCATTATCCCATCCTAAACTACAAACATACACAAATATACATGAAGAAAAATATTACAACAAATGTTGCCAAAATGTTAACAGTAATTGTCTCATGGGGGTTAAGCTCTATTTTGTTATTTTTTCCAATTTGTTTTATTAGCTTGTATCACTCTCATGACTAAAACAAAAATTAAGCTACTAGCATTTTAAACAAAAAGAGCTGCCTTGGAAACGACAAAACTCCAGAGGACATTAACTCAAAAATGAATCTGAGTTTTTCTAAGCCAGGAGACCATTTTTGGTGGGCTCTGAAACCATCAGTGGAAAATTCAAAACATTTAACATGCTTCCACAGAATATGTGTCCTCCAAGGTCAAAACGGGGATCACTTTTCCTGACGCTCCTTAAAGAACTTACATGTCTTCATCAGTCACCTGTCACACAGCCTATCCCTACTCAGTTCTCACTCAAAACATAATAAGCCCTACAGCTTTGCCCAGGACTGTCTTAACCAATTCTTGGCTTCAAGGTGCTTCTCGTCCCACACTCTATCCCGAGAGCTAAGTTGCTATTCTCACCAGACAGCTCCACCGACCACACCCGTATCATTCATGATGCTGATTCTTTCCTCTGTTAATACAACTACCGTCTGAGCAAACCCTATAAACCAAACCCTCCAGCATGTTCAGATGCCTCACTCTACTCCATCCTCAGTATCTGGTTAATCCTGCCTTAGACTGTCTCTCAGGTTCATCCCTTCCTGGCTTTCCACTGCTGCCCCTCCTCAGTTCAAAGGACCCTCGCTTGACTAGATTACTGCATCTCTCCCGAATTAACCCCCGAACTCCTCCTCCCTCTAGACACAATCTGACACAACCCTACCTTTTCACATGAAATGTCCCAGCATAACTGAATCTCACTTTAACAACCTTTCAGTGCTCCAGGGTCATCACTAGAAACATCAATTCTTACTGCAACTCAGAAGCACCAGCTACTAAAGATTTCTGATTGATAAAAGGCTGGGAAGACAACACACAGTTGACTATACTGGTGTATAAGGAGTCGATTTTTTTCATGGATCAGAACAAAGATATTTCAGTTGTCAGGTCAGAGTTGCAGGATAAATGACCTGTTTACTGTTGCCATTAATCTTTATAAAGCCAGATTAACAAATTTAAAATTATTCCACTTTGAGTCACAGAACCTCCCCCAGGAATCACAGATCCCAATAACGGCTTTCTGCCTCTGTCTCTGCCTCCGTCTATTAAATCTTACATTTTCCATTGTAGCCATTCAGCAGTGAACAAAATTAATAAAACCTTGTCTTTGGAGGCTACTTTCTAGTGGGTGAAAGTGAGCAGGAGATAAAACATAATAGTATGGTAAATACGGGCTAGGAGGAAAAAATGTTTAAAACAGAGAAAGAGAAGTAAAAAACATGAAGAAAGTGAGGGAGGTAAGCATGTGGGAAGGAGGAATTGGCAAAAGTTACAGCAAGTGCAAAGGCTCTAGGGTGAGAACAAGTCTCTTTTGGGGAGCCTTGCATCTTTGTTGAACTTCTGATAATCATGGGTGTTGCTACTGGCACACGGAGCTAAGGCTTATTAATCTCTAAGGCATACTTCTTCAGGGGCACCTGGGTGTCTCAGTTGGTTAAGCCTCAGATTTTGTCCCAGGTCATGATCTCAGGGTTCCTGAGTTCAAGCCCCGTATCTGGCACTGGGCTAACAGCTCAGATCTGGAGCCTGCTTCAGATTCTGTGTTTCCCTCCCCAACTTGTACTCTGTCTCTGTCTCTGCCTCTCTCTCTCAAAAATAAATAGTTTAAAAAATAAAAATAAAAATAAAATAAAATTATTCCACTTTTACACTTACATAAAATTTTGTATGAATGGGCAAATGCACAAGAAAACAATAATTACTGGGTTGCCTGGGTGGCTCAGTCAGTTAAGTGTCCGGCTCTGGCTCAGGTCATGATCTCATGTTCGTGGGTTCGAGCCGTGCGCCAGGCTCTATGCTGACAGCTCAGAGCCTGGAGCCTGCTTCAGATTCTGTGTCTCCCTCGCTCTGCCCCTCCCTTGCTGTGTCTCAAAATAAATCAAAACTAAAAAAAAAAAAAAAGAAAAGAAAACAATTATGTCATTCTCATTTTTATTTCTGAGAGAAAGAGAGAGACAGTGTGAGCAGGGGAGGGTCAGAGAAAGAGGGAGACACAGAATCTGAAGACAGGCTCCAGGTTCTGAGCTGTCGGCACAGAGCCCAACGTGGGGCTTGAACCCACGTACTATTAGATCATGGCCTGAGCCAAAGCTGGACGCCTCACCGACTGAGCCACCCAGACGCCCCTCTCATTTTTAAAAAATTCAAAATTAATAAGAAAAGTTTTTAAAACACTGCCAAGCAAAAAAATTTAAAAAAGGAGGGGTGGGCAAAAACAAACAAAAAACCCTCTGCCAAGCAAGGAGACCAAATTTAATTTAACACTTTCTGAATTGCATGGGGACCAACAGCTGTAAGGCTCAATGGTCTGCTAGCAAGGAATTAAACATTTTCCTTCTTTTTATGATAAACTATAGCACAAGCTAAAACTGTCTGAGCAAACAGGATTTTTTAACCTAAGCACTACTGACGTTTTTAAGTGGATAATTCTTTGCTTGAGGAGGGACCTGTCTGGGCATTGTAGATGTTTAGCAGCATCCCTGGTATCCACTAGATGCCAGGAGCACCCCTCAGCTATAACTAAAACTGTCTCCAGACATTGCCAAATGTCCTGGGCGGGGCGGGGGCAGGACATGACTACTCCCTCTCCAATTAAGAATCACTTATCTAAAAAATTTCTTTGGGGGCGACTGGGTAGTTCAATTGGTTAAGCATCTGACCTGAGCTCAGGTCACGATCTCACGGTGTGTGGGTTCGAGCCCCATGTCAGGCTGTGCTGACAGCTCAGAGCCTGGAGCCTGCTTTGGATTCTGTGTCTCCCTCTCTCTCTGCCTCTCCCCAGCTTGCACTCTGACTCTCTCTCTTAAAAATAAACACTTAAAAAAATCCAAAAAAACAAAAAAATATTTTCTTCCCATATCACATACTCAACAAATATTTCAGTGTCCAATAAACACCATGTGACATATTGATAACTGCTGAAGCTGGGAGATGAGATCTATGGGGGTTCCTTATTCAATTCTTCCTGCTTTATATATGTTTTGTAAAATATCCTTAACGAAGTGTTTTACAGTAACTAAGAAGTGCCAGGCCCCTGGCTAGGTGCTGAGGCTAAAACAGAGAACAAGGCATGCCCAACCCCAGCCTTCAAAGAGCTTAGTCTCCCTCATGCAAAGAGACATCACTTTCAGCACCCTGAAGCCTCAAGAGGAGGTAAGGGGGACAGAGCTGTCTGCCCTTTGGAAAGAGACTGGTAGCCAACAAAAACGGGTGGCTATTTGCTGAGGTGGACAGCCTGAAGTTCTCAAGGGCCAGTTCTCCACCCACTGGTTGGGGATCCCCATCCCGAGATTAGCAGACCCAGTCCAGTATGAAAAGTAGCTACCTTCTTGTTGTAAAACAAACTGCCCCCGTTCGGGCACCTTTAGCAGGAGTAGTCAGAAAGGACATAAATGGGTCCAGAACACGTCACAGCCCCTTCTCACTACCACACACTGTATTAATTGAAACAGCTTCTAAAATACCAGGTTTTTTCCTAAGCAACTCACCTACCTTCTGATTCCCACCATGATCTGATAACCTATAACAAGAAGATATGTAGATAATCTGACTGTTTGGTAGCTTACCTTTTACCCTTAATTTTGGTTTCTCGTACTTCCAGATTGTTCTCTTCCTCATCTTCTCCCTTCACCTGTAACAGGACAGAAAAGGTTATACTTTTTTTCTTTATGTCCTTTGCCTCTAAATTTGAGTCAACAATTAACTAACTGCCACAGAATGTCCACAGTGAAGTGTTCAAGCTACCAGAAATTTTTAAAGACTGAATTCTGGTTTCAGTAACAATTTTTTCATCCGCAACATAAGAATATTGCCAAAGACTACTTTTGCACTGAAGATGCTGTATAATAAGCTCTATTAGTGTAATTCTCCTGAATGAGCAAATACAAACATATAAATAAAAATTATGTGTGTGCGCATGCACTCTCTCTCTCAAATAAACTTTAAAAAAATGTACTCACACTTTACATTTCCAAATGTAAACATGTTTTCTTCATTGACACTCACATACACATTTGCATACAAAATAACTAGGATTATTTGCTGTTATAGTAGAAAAGTCTCCCACGTGGCCAAAACTGGTTCTACTTGCATATAAGAAGTTAACAGTGGCCTGAGTGCTTGGGGAGAAGGAGCCAACAGCCACTGCTTATCACACTCCCTTATTCGTACCCTTCCCTGCAACAAGATATGTAACCAGGAAGAGAATATGAACTCCAGCAGGCTGCAGGGTCTGTCTCAGAGAGAGGAGACACCCGAAATCATGACACCGTAGAACAGACTATAAGGAAAAAACTTATATGCACTGATCTCTCTGCCAACCCAACCTCTATTAAGAAAATATTGTTTTTAAAACTACCTTTTGGGTTGAAGAACTTTTTCACAGTAGAGTACACAGAACTATAGCAACAAAGACACGATTTTTGACATTTTTAAACTTTTTTTAATATTTATTTTTGAGAAGGAGAGAGAGCGCAAATAGGGGAGGGGCAGAGAGAGGAAGACACAATCTGAAGCAGGCTCCAGGCTCTGAGCTGTCAGCACAGAACCCAATGTGGGGCTCAAACTCAGCAACTGTGAGATCATGACCTGAGCCGAAGTCAGATGCTTAACTGAGTCACCCAGGAGTCCCTATTTTTAATATTTTTAAATGCCTGGGGCACTGGGCTACCTCAGTCAGTTAAGCATCTGACCCTTGATTTTGGCTCAGGTCATGATCTCATCATTTGTGGGTTCAAGCCCCATGTCAGGCTCTGTGCTGACAGCTCAGGGCCTGCAGCCTACCTGGAATTCTGTGTCTCCCTCTCTGTCTGCCCCTCCCCCGCTTGCACTCTTGCTTGCTCTCTCTCAACCATTAATGTTAAAGAAACTTAAAATAATAATAATGAAAGACCTACACAACACAAGGCAGACTGCGGTGAGACGTGTGTAGAGTAATCTAGCTTGCACATGCTTTCTCCAGCATGATGGCAGTCTTGTGCTGTGCTCTTGTGGCAATAAATCAATAAATCAGGACTCGTTTTAATAAAATGGGATTTAACTTTCAAAACAGTCAAAGGTGGCAGCACCGATTTAAATGAAGTTTTGACCCATCTTTACAGAAACCTTTACAGCACGAAAAGGAACAGGAGTCGTTTCAGAAGTATAGTCTCCACAAACCCAGCTTTATAGCTCCGGATTGGGTCAGAGGTGTACTTAGAACATGACACTGTAATAACTATTCTCTCTACAAATAACTGGGTAACCACTTAACGGATGTTGTTTAATGAAAATAGTAATAAAAAAGCAAAACCTATAAACATGTAAGCCAACGTTTTCTTTCCTTGAGTGGTAAACGCGTTCAGTGAAAAGCCAGGAAGTACACAGCAAACTTTCAAGCCGTATACTGCAAAGGGCAACAACGCGGCCCGGTGGGGGGAAGGGAGTGAACTGGACTTTACCTTTCTGTACAGCTCAAAACCTATACGGACTTTCTAAACTAACTTTAAGGAGACAGGCAGTATTTAAAAAGCGTTCATTAGCCATCTTCAATATATTACAACTGCCAATGGGTTCAAATTACAAACGGGAAAACTCGCAACGTTACATTTCTGACGGCTAGAAAGAAGCACCTACAACGGGCCAGGCACCGAATCAAGGGAGTGATACCCATCTGGGCTCCTGTCTTGGTCCTCCAATTGGGGTCGTGCATCAGGGGACACGACAGGTTTGGTGCGCTCTTGAGTCGCGCTAGGCCCCCTCCCTGGCTTCCCCGCCCAGGGGGGCCCGCGGTGAGGACCGGGAGGCCGCGGCTGCCCACGTGGGCGCGGCCGCTCTCCAGCAGGCTTACGCTGACGTGTCCCAGGCGGCGCGACGAGCGCGCGCAGACACCCCCGGCTCCGCGTTTCCGCCGAGGCCGAGAGGGGCGCGACGCCCCGGCCTGCCCGCACTCACCTGGACCCCGAGGTGCGCCAGCCGCGCCTCGAGCTCGGGCTCCAGCGCCAGAAGGAAGGAGGCGGCGCGAGTCGTGGAGCCGCCGCCCGGGTGCGCCAGGACCACCTCGGCCGTCACCTTGGCCAGGTGGCTGCTGAGGTCCACCGTGCGCTTCACGTCCTCGTTGACCAGCGGCGACGCCTCCGGGGAGGCGCTGCCCAGCGCCGGGGCCCAGGCCCCGAGCAGCAGGAGCAGGAGCAGGCGGGTGGTGGGCGCCTCCATGACCGGGACGAGCTGAGCCGCAGGCCGCGCGGAGCGCCGCCACCGCCCCGCCCCCGGCCACCGCGCAGCCGCTCATTGGGTCCGGGCTGTCGCCACAAGATGGCGGCCCCCCGGAGGAAGGACCCCCGTCTCCAGGGCAACGGGAGGCCCGCAGCGCGCCAGACTGCACACGCCTTCAGCGTCCCTCTCCTGGGATAACACAATGACTTTCGGCTCCAGAGAGAAACAGCAACAAAGGCAGAAGCCAAGGTGTCTTCTGCAAACGGAGAAAGTAAACCCTAGGCAAAAGCTTAAGCGGAAACGGGCTAACTTCACAGTCTCAAAGTATCTCCCATAAAATATTTAGTAATTAGAAAAAGGGAAACCATAAGTTCATAGTGGAGAATCCTAGTAACCACCACCTTAAGCAAATGATCAAGGTTAACATCACCAATTATAAGACTTAGTGACAACACTCCTATGATACACCCAGACGGGCACCTCTTTTCTGTGGTATCACAGAATTGCTGGAAAGGTGCATTAGAACCTCAATGCAACCATAAGAAACATCAGACAAACCAAAAGCCCCATCTCAGACTTCTGTCCTCCAGAGCTGTCGAAATAATAAATTTGTATTGTTGTAAGCCACCAAGTTTGTGGTAATCTGTTACAGCAGCAATACGAAACTACAACAGAAGATTAAATCTCTCTGAGAGCAGAAAGTTATCTAGTTCATACCAGGCTCCCAGGGTGTCAATAAATATTGATTGAATGAATACATGCACTTATTATAAATATTATTACCTCATGGGGCTCCTGCGTGGCTCAGTTGGTTGAGTGCTCTACTCTTGGTTTCTGTCTGCTCAGGTCATGATCTCATGGTTCATGTTTGAGCCCCACATCAGGCTCTGTGCTGATCGTGCAGAGCCTGCTTGGAATTCTCTCTCTCTCCCTCTCTCTCTCTCTCTCTCTCTCGCCCTGCTCTGCTCGCTCTCTCACTCTCTCTCAAAATAAATAAATTGAAAAATGTTTTAATAATTATTACCCCTATTTTATAGATGATTAAACTCTAGTATCAAAGCCAGTAAATGGCAAGCTGTTTGGAAACCAGGACTGTTTCTGAACTGGAGCTCTTTCCACTACCCCCACACCCTTGAATAAAATCCCAGATTGTCATAGACAAAAAGAAACATTAGGGACTCTAATTCTTTTTTCACAGATTGAAATACAGTTCCAGAGAAGGTAGCTTATCCAAAGTCACATAGCTAGCTAAGAGCAGAACTCAAACTAGGAAGCCCATCTCCTAATTCTCCATCAAAAATGCCAGAATGGATAGCATTAAATATGGTAACACAGTCGTTATTAAAATACAATACAGGGGAGTTGCCTTGGCAGAGTCTCTTGCCACTCTAGGGCTATCCACTAGGTCCCAAATGAAAAAAACCAATTTGATTTCTTTTTTTCCAACGAAGTGACAGGGCAAAAATCCCTGAATGATCCTGGAGGTTCAGACGTCCCATTGTCCCTGGGTATCTTCTACCTTGGTCACAGTCTCCTCCTCCCTCACTCTAATTTCTGTCACCAACACCACTTAAGTGAGCTTAGGGCAGATCCTCCTGCCCCAATCAAGTCTTCAGAGGCTGTAGCCCAGCTAACAGCTCACTCTCATGCCTATTGGCAGGAGGTGTCAGAGAGTGACGGTAACCAGAGCGTCTTCTGCAGTGTATTGACGCAAAATGAGCAAACCTTTTAGAATCTCTAAAAGACAGAGAGTTTTATTAGAGCCCAAGTTAGGACAGCTGCCCAAGAAACACTCTTCACAGGGAAGACAATGTTCCAGAGAATGAACAGTTTTCACAGGGTTATATACTTTTTTACATCTTGTAAAAGATCGGAAGATTATAGATTCACATATAGGTAAGAATCACAAGTTTGAACATCAAGGAATGCAGGGAGTAGGAGCACTGAAAGATACCTAAGGACAAGATGGTTTCCCCTAAGGCTACTCATGTACAAAGCAGGTGCATGATGCAATGTATGTGTGGTGGGCCATCAATCGGCCATTTGGTTTAAACAAAGTTTATGTACAGTCAGGCTGACATACAAATCTAAAATGGCTTCCCTTGTATATAAGGCCTGTAGAGTATTTTCTCTCATCAAATGTAATCTCAGAAACGACATACCATCATTTCTTCCATATTCTATTGGTGACATACCAATCCCAGTGCAATGTAGGAAGGGCTTATGCAAGGCCATGGTGAGCACCAGGAGGCAGAGATAGTTGGGGACCATTTTGGAGGCAGGCAACCACGAAAGGTATAGAGTAGCAACTCAGTCTGCATCTTCTGTCCTCCCAGTCCTACTCCTAGGGGGGAACCGCTGCTGCCATTTCTTTGGTTTCCTTGCAAAGATAGTCACAAAGATAATCACGTGACCAGTATAGGTCATGATCTCATGGTCTGTGGGTCCAAGCCCCGCATCAGGTTCTGTGCTGACAGCCCAGAGCCTGGAGCTTGCTTCTGTGTTTCCTTCTCTTTCTGTCCCTCGTCCACTTGCATTCTCTCTCTCTCTCTCTCTCTCTCTCTCTCAAAAATTAAAAAAGAAATTAAAATCAT
Source organism: Suricata suricatta (assembly GCF_006229205.1). Taxonomy (NCBI): domain Eukaryota; kingdom Metazoa; phylum Chordata; class Mammalia; order Carnivora; family Herpestidae; genus Suricata; species Suricata suricatta. The sequence goes on from NC_043711.1 coordinate 56,801,985, forward strand.
CTGAGAACTCATGAATCTTACACACACACACACACACACACACACACACACGCACAAACGCACCCGTGCACTAATCCCTCTTACCTCTGTATCCCTAGTAGGTAATCTATATACCTATCTCTCTTTACAGGAAAGGGGAACACCAAACTATAATTCATCCTTTCACATGACTCCCAGAGTGCATGAGGGGTTGCAGATGCTCACTACAAAGTAACAGAAAAGTGTCTCCATTCAGTCAAGTGAGTTTGAGAAATAACACTCTACATATTAGTGAGATCAGGGAACCCTCCTTACTATTCCCCTATTTTGGAATGACAGAACTATCCAGATATTATATAAAACAAGATCAAACACTGAGCCCATCAATTACCAATAGAAGAATGTTCAGAACAATTCTTTTCTTTAGATCCCAAATTCCTATTTTCATTTGTATTAGTCAAAACTCTTTTGGTGGCTAGAGACAGAAACCCCACTCAAACTGGGCATAGTAGTATGCAGTACAAACTGCTCTTAGAAAATTCCAAAACAACAATAGATTAAACAAGAAGAATGTTTATGTCTCACGTAATAATCCCATGGAACTCAGGCACACAACTTCCTTCAATAAGATTACTCACCCATCCTTAACACACGGCTTCCATTTCACGAGCCAAGATGGCTGCCCCTGCTTTCTCATAATGTCTATCTTCTACCGAATGGGAAGAAAGAAGAGGGAAGAGAGCATGTTCCTTCATATAGAGCAAGAATCTAAAAACTATGGCCTATAGGCCAATCACCTGTTTCTGCAAATGAAGTTTTATTGGAACACAGTCACACCCACTCATTTTCATATGGTTTATGACCACTTTCACACTACAAAACAGAGTTGTGTAGTCGCAACAGAGACTGTGTGGCCCACAAAGCCTAAACCGCTTACTCTCAGAGATCTTTACAAAAAATGATGCCCTGAGCACCTGGGTAGCTCAGGCGGCCAATGTCAGCTCAGGTAATGATCTCATGGTTCGTGAGTTTGAGCTCCACGTCGGGTTCTGTGCTGACAGCTCAGAGCCTGGAGCCTGCTTCAGATTCTGTGTCTCCTTCTCTCTCTGCCCTTCCCCTGCTCACTCTCTGTCTCTCTTTCGCTCAAAACTAAACAAACGTTAAAAATAATGATGCCCTATCATTTGATGCAAGAGGTTCACACAAGGGAAAGCTGGGTGAAGGATGAGAGGGTCAAACTAGGAGCTGTGCAGACAGTCTAAGATCAGACCAGAACCCTCTCTATTGTTCTTTCCAGCTTTCCTACAAATCCAAAACTCAAACCAAAGATGAAAGATTTTTCAATAGATGCCATTAAGTGAAACACAAGCCATAGAGTGGGTGATGGTCACTGGAACACACCTGACAGAGAATTCATATCCAAAATATATACAAAAATATAGATTAAGAAGAAAAAGATAAGACAGTAGAAAAAGAAGCAGAAGCAGGCACTTCCAAAAGAAGAATTATTCAAATGAACAGTAAGGATGAAAGGCAGGGGCACCTGGATGGCTCAGTCAGTTAAGTGTCTGACTTTGGCTCGGGTCATAATCTCTCTGTTCATGAGTTTGAGCTCTGCATCGGGTCATGATCTCTCTGTTCATGAGTTTGAGCTCTGCATCAGGCTCTGTGCTGACAGCGCTTGGGATTCTCTCTTGCTCATTCTCACTCTCTGTCCCTCCCCCACTTGCGTGTGCATGTATGTGTGTGTGCACTCACTCTCTCTCAGTCTAAAAATAAATTTAAAAAACTTAAAAAAAATAAGGATGAAAGGCATACAGTATCATTAATAATCAGGGAAACGTTAGTAAACCCACAAGATGCCACTCACCAATTGGCAAAACTTCAAGTTTCAGAATGGCAGCTCTTAGTGAGTGTGTGGATCAAGGGGAACTCTGATTCCCTGCTCTAATTTTGTATTACCACTTAAGAAAACAGTTTGGCATCATCTACCAAAGATGTGCATACCCAAGGCCTAGCAATTGCATTTCCAGATATATGTGCTAGAGATGTGTGAACACATGGGGCCAGATAGATAGACAAAAATGTTCATAGAGCTCTGTTTGCAGTGACAAAAAATCGAAAACATCCTAATGGTCATCTGTCAAGAGGTGAAAAGTAAAGACTTTTGAAAATACTACATGGATAAGATGACATCAGCAGGAATGGCGAAGTGAGGACCTCCAAAACACCTCATAAATACAATGAGAACTGGTGGGAAATGGTCACAATCAATGTTTTGAACTGAGGAATAAGATGTCCCATCTTCTTGGGATCCAGAAGGATGTGTAGGGTTGCACACATGTCCAAAAAAAATACCTTAGAAGACTCTTAACTCTCACTTCTGGCTATGTGAGCCTGTGTGGAAACAATAAGTAAAGGATAAAGTGGAGTTGCAAACTGCCTTCATGAGCATTGAAGGCTGGGGAGATTTAATGGTTCCAGGCATTTAATGAAATCTCTGTTTAATTTTTTTTAATTTTTTTAATGTTTTTTATTTATTTTTGAGACACAGAGAGAGAGAGCACAAGCAGGGGAGGGTCAGAGAGAGAGGGAGATACAGAATCGGAAGCAGGCTCCAGGCTCCGAGCTGTCAGCACAGAGCCCGATGCAGGGCTCAAACCCCACGAACCGTGAGATCATGACCTGAGCCAAAGCCGGACGCTTAACCGACTGAGCTACCAGGCACCCCTGAAATCTCTGTTTAAGCATTAGCTGACCACTAAGCTAACTGATCAGACTTCACTGGCCGAACATGACAAAAAACACAGACTTCATAGATTTCCTTCATGGAAGTCACTAAACAAACAAACTATTACAACAATAACAAATATCAAAAAACAACAAGTCTTAGGGAAGTGGGGTTCTGAACTCCAGAGTTACTATATTACATGATTTCAAGTGTCTAGTTTTCAACACACATTGTGAGGCATGTAAAGAAATAACAAAGTATGGTCCACACACATAGCGGGGCACGTAAATAGAAACTACTTAAAGAAGTCAGGCATTGGACTTATGGACAAAGACTGTGAATCACTTATTTTAAATATGTTCAGGGGCACCTGGGTGGCTCAGTCAGTTAAGCGTCCAACTTCAGCTCAGGTCATGATCTCACTGTTGGTGAGTTTGAACCCCACATCAGGCTCTATGCTGACAGCTCAGAACCTGGAGCCTGCTTCGGATTCTGTGTCTCCCTCTCTGTTTCTCTCTGCCCCTCTCCTGCTCATGCTCTGTCTCTCTCTCTCTCAAAAATAAATAGTTTAAATTTTTTTTAATTTAAATATGTTCAAAGAACTAAAGCCAAGTATGAGAACAACTGTCCAAGCAGGACAAATTCAAAGCAGTCCTTACCTAGACACATCATAATCAAGCAGACAAAAGGCAAACACAGAAAGACAGTCTTGAAAGTAGCAAGGCAGAGATGACTCACCATGCACAAGGAATCCTTCATAAGCTGAACAGCAGATTTCTCTTCAGAAATCATGGAGGCCAGAAAGCATTGGGAGGCCCTCAAAAGGCTAAAAAGAAAAAACACCGTCAACCAGAAATCCACTAGGAACAAAATACCTTTCAAAAATGAAGAACACAGGTGAGGGACTGACTTCCAGCAGGACACGAGGAGCTCGCCTGACCTCTGTGGTAAAGCTGGTGAAGGCTATAAACGTGCAAACACTCACAGTCTCTGGACGTGGCCATGAAGGCAAGGAACAAATGAAGAAAACACCTAGTCAACAAAACTGATGAAAATTCAGTAAGAGAAGCAAGAGTCTGAGGTATTCGAACCAAGACTGCTGCCCTCCCAGCTGGGCCATCCCAGCTCAGGAACATGGAGACTCTGCTCCGGCCACTGCAGCTGAGGGCACAGGGCTCTCTTTCCCTCGAGCTCCTGGTCAGAGAGTTTTCTTTGCAGGAGAAGCAGGGCAACGCTCCTCATCTCGTACCAGGTTGCCTGGTGTTCAATCTGAAACCTGGAGGGGACGTTACTGTGGAACTTACAGAAATAAGAGGGGATTCTAAAGGAATACTATGGCTATTTGTGCACTAACAAAATATATAACCTAGATAAAATGAATAAATTCCAGGAAGGACTCAAATTACCAAAGCTGACTCAAGATGAAATAGACAATCTGGATAGACCTATATAATAAGTTATTAAATTAGTAGTTTGGAAAACTACTCACAATGAAGAGCCCAGGGGCAGATGCCTTCACTGATGAATTCTACCATACACCAAAAGAGTTTTTCACAAACTCATTTCAAAAATAGAAGAGGAAGGAACACTTCTGAACTCATTTCATGAGGCCAGTATTATCCTAATAACAAAACCACAGACATCACAAGAGAAGAAAACTACAGACCAATATTTTTATAAATACATATGCAAGTGTTCTCAGCAACATATTAGCAAACAAAATCAAGCAATGTATAAAAAGAGTTATATGTCATGATCAAATGGACTTTTCTCCAAGAATGAAAGGTTGGCTTAATATCCAAAAAATCAATGAATACTATAATAGAATTAAAATGAAAGAGAAATTAAGAGTTTTCTAGATAAACAAAAACTAAGAAATATTATCTCTAATAGGGGTGTCTGTGTGGCTCAGTCGATTAAGGCATCTGGCTCTTTATCTAGGTTCAGGTCATTGTCTCTTGGTCATGAGATTAAGCCCCATGTCAGGCTCTGAGCCGATGGCACTGAGCCTGCTTGCAGTTCTTTGTCTCCCTCTCTCTCTGCCCCTTCCCGCTCTCAAATTAATAAATAAACATTTTTTTTAAAAAAGAAAATTTGGGGGTGCCTGGGTGGCTCGGTCGTTTAAGCCTCCAACTTCAGCTCAGGTCATGATCTCACATTCGTGGGTTCAAGCCCCGCATCCGGCTCTGTGCTGGCAGCTCAGAACCTGGAGCCTGCTTCGGATTCTGTATCTCCCTCTCTCTTTGCCCCTCCCTGCTCATGCTCTCTGTCTCAAAAATAAATAAAACATTAAAAAAAAAAAAAGAAAATTTGTTACTAGCAGACCTGCACTACAAGAAATGCTAAAGGGAGGGGTGCCTGGGTGGCTTAGTCGGTTAAGCATCCAACTTCAGCTCAGGGCATGATCTCCCAGTTCATGAGTTTGAGCCCCAGGTCAGGCTCTTTGCTGACAGCTTGGAGCCTGGAGCCTGCATTGAATTCTTTGTCTCTCTCTCTCTCTGTCTGCTCCTCCTCTGCTCGTGCTCTTGCTCTCTCACACACAAAAATAAAATAAACATTTAAAAAATTTAAAAAAAAGAAATGCTAAAGGGAATCTTTCAGGCTAAAATGAAATGACACTAGTCAGTAATTCCAAATGAAATTTCCAAATGAAAAAATAAAGAACATCAATAAAGGTAACCACTTGGGTAAATATAAAAGACAACATAAATGTCCTTTTTGTTTGTAGTTCTGCTTTTTCCTTCTTCTGATTTACTTTTTTTTTTTTTTAAAGAGAGACAGAGGCAGAGAGAATCCCAAGCAGGATCCATATCCCACACAGAACCCAAGAGGCTTGATCCAATGACCCTGGGATCCTGACCTGAGCCAAAATCTAGAGTCAGATGCCAAAGCAACTGAGCCACCCAGGCACCCCTGTTTCCTCTGACTTAAAAGCAATAATTGTGCATCTTATGTGCACAAAAGTGCAAAGGTCTGACATTCCTGGTTTGGTTTGTGTTGTCCTGCATGAATGTTATTTGTAAGTTTAAGGAGGATATTGTGAAATTTCAATCTGTTAGTTGAAAAAAATAGGAAATATTGTCTTCTACAACAAGACAATAACCTCGGTGAATTTGCACACCTGCACGAACAAACCTTACTTCCCATGGACAGAAACAGAACCTTCTCTAGGTACTGGATTCTCACCCAGTGGTAGCATGATGATGATTATGATGACAACAACGATGACGTCAATGATCTGATGATGAAGTAGAAAACTGTGGCTCATACTTGCTTTTAAGTATTAAATACACCCCCTGAGGTGCCCTCAGCCCACAGCCTCCCTCCAATGACCCTCAGCTGCTTCTCAGAAACATCACAGCCCTGGCTCCGTCTATTGGCTTTGTTTTCCCTGACACAGATGAGGTGTCCCCATTGGGTCTGCCAAGGTTAGGTCCAGTGTTGAAGGCACCAGCACTTGAGGAAATGACTTTATCCCTGTGTCCTATTTCTTGACTTTTAACATTTCTGACCGGTTGGGTCACAACCCCATGACTGTGTGCACCTGGCCAGGGAGGGCCAGTTCAGCACTGGCCTGGTGTTCCTGCCACGGATCTTGCTGTGTACCCTGTGTACACAGCAAGCACACCTATTGGGGATCTGCCAGCACGGGGTAAAGAGGCCCGACAGGGAGTTTCTGGGATGCAGGCAGCATCATCTTTCTTAACTGAGGTAGTAATTACGTAGACATTCATGTTACAATAATTTACTAAATTGCACATTTATGATTTATGCACTTTCTTATATACGATTCATAGTCCAGGAACTTTTTTGCATTAAAAAAAGAAGAGTCTGGGGCGCCTGGATGGCTCCGTCGGTTAAGCCTCCGACTTCGGCTCAGGTCAGATCTCACACTCGTGGGTTCCAGCCCCGCGTCAGGCTCTGTGCTGACAGCTAGCTCAGAGCCTGGAGCCTGCTTCTGGTTCTGTGTCTCCTTCTCTCTCTGACCCTCCCCTTCTCGTGCTCTGTCTCTCTCTGTATCAAAAAACTAAATAAAACATTAAAAAAATTAAAAAAAAAGAAGAGTCTGAATCCCTGAATGCACATCAGACCCATACAAGCTTCAGATCTAACAATACTTGAATTACTTATTACATGCGATAGACGTTTAAGCTGCAACAGAAGAATGTTCTATTATTTGCAGCCAAATGCCTTCATAATTACATGTAATAAATATAATCTTGGGGCTTATCCCATAACAGCACCACTTTGCTCTTTTTAAGAGCAGCATAGTACTCTGTCACGTAGTGACGTCATATTTTTTAAATCTAACCAATCCCCTAGTGATGAACAACTAGGTTGTTCCCAAGCTTCTTCAAACAATGCTAGATTGTTATCTCTTTATACATATGTCTGTGCGCATAGGGAGTACACCTGTAAAATAATTTCCTAGATCTTTATGTGGCTGATCGAAAGATTCATGGAAAAAATTAGTCCTATGTTAACAGACATTGCCAGCTTGGCTTCTAAAGACGCTGTAAAAATGTCCATTTCCTCCACCAGTAGGAGGAACCACACAGTGTCCACTTCCCCCAGCCTTGCCAACACAGGGTCTCACTGAAACTCACATTAAACGATAGTGTCGGACACCAAAACTCTCTCAAAACAATCTGGCTGAGTGGCTATTCCTCCAGTTTTATAGGTGACTAAACATTGCCAACTATAAGGGACCTATTTTTCCAACTTCAACCTCCATTTCTGGGGCTGAATTAACACCTTCTAGGAGTATACATGGCAACTACTAAATGTGTCATAGCAATTTTTATTACTATCATCCTGCCTTCTCATTCTGCACGCTTGGAAGCCCTTTCTTCACTTCTGGCGCAGACAAGACAAAAATGGCCCATTCTCCCTCATCCATTCCCTCTTGTTCAGTCCTCCGACCCTCTTCTCTTCCCTCTCCTTAAGGTTGTCCTTTGAAGCCCCGCTCCTCTGTCAAAACAAGGCTACCAGAATGGTGATTGGTCCCTGTTTCTTTACTGCCCTTTTGGCACATAACTCCAACAATGTCCTGTTGACAGAAGAGTTGGTATAGCAGTTAGGATCAGTCTCCCACCCCAATCTGGGCATTGCTACTAGCTATTTCGCGAACTTGGCAAATTACTTTTGCTTTTCTCACTGTTCTCATTTGCAATATGGTAATGCTGACACTACTTACCTCATAGAGTTGCAGCCTAAGTTAACAGTGTGCCTGGCAATAAGGTGGTGGATATTATGTCATTACTACTGTCAATGAAAAAGTATTAATTAAGAACCAGACACTAAATCTGGACACTCAGTCTTCGCAACAATCTCACAAATTGGATATCTATCCCACTTACAGAAATGGGTGAGATAAATGCCTAATCCTGTCTTTATGGGGACTTGGCAGAGCGGCCAAGGGTGATGCGTGTGTCTCCTCATCTGGAAATGGTACCAACACACGTCTCACAGCATCGTAGTGGATTAACATAACACGCAAGAACTCTAAATAAACGTGGACGTCTTCCTCGGATTTCCCCCGCCACGTCGTCACGTCACGCCACGCCACGCCACGCCAATCACGTCACGCCCCGAACGCTCAGAGCGCAGGCTCAGATTCCACCAGTGTCGCCCGTGCTCGGTGTTCACATGGGGCCAGAAGACGTCAGGGCCCCGCCCAACAGACCCGGAAGCAAAATCCCCAACAGGCCAAAGCTGGAGTCGCTGCGAGGCCATCAGCACTAGAGGGCGCGAGCCTCTCCAGTCGCGTCGGAGAGCGGGTCCGGAAATGGAGGGGGGGGGGGTTGCCGTACAAGATGGCTGCTTCCTTTGTGGTTGTACGGACTGCTGAGAGTTACACCGTCTCTGAGAAACGCGGTGATCTTAGCGCAGTGATTGCAGCACAGGCTTCTCGTAAAGGATGGCTTCCGGGGAGTTTTCAAATGAAGAGTCCGTTTTGACGGGGTAGGTGACCCAAGGTCCAAGATGGCGGCTCCCACTGCGGGCGCGGATACAGCAGGGAAAATGGTAGCGTGCGTGCGTGCGTGCCTGCCTGCCTGCGTGGGGATGGCCGGGCTGGGCGCCGACCCCACCCACCGCAGGTGGAACCAGGCGAGCTGGCTGAGTCTTTGTGTGCCTTGGCTTTGTGGGCGGGTGGGCGTCGCTTTCAGGGCTTCCCCACCCGGGGACTGCATTGCAGCTTAATGATACCCCGTCGAGGCGCTTTAAGGGATTGTCCCTCCCTGTGACTAAAAGAGGTGGGTGGAACGGGGACTCCTAATAATCTCAACTTGGTTCATGTGGACAAAGACTTGCTTTCTGTTCTCTCGAGCCAAGAAAACTAGGTGAAATTAAATTAGAGCCCATTTTTTTTCCGGAGGAATAATTTACCATCGCTAGGGAGAGCAAAGCAGCAGTTTACCTACTCTATATAAGGATCTATGCTAAATATAGATGGAAGGAACTCCAAGAATCATTAAGTGAGAAAAAAAAAAAAGCAAAGCACAGAAAAATATGTATTGTCAGACCATTGTTTGCGTTTTTGTTTTTGTTTTTTTAAGACCCGTTTGGATATCCTGGGGCACCTGGCTGTCTCAGTCAGTGGAGCCTGTCTTGATCTCTGGGTGGTGAGGTGAAGCCTGTCGTTGGGTGTAAAGGTTATTTAAAAATAGACTATTAAATAAAAGACGTTGATAAAGATTCAAAGGAGCTTGTGAGGGGGAGCAGAATATGCCGCCCTGAAATGTGCCTGCCTGCCTCTTTGGCCTGTGGATTGTTTGGGGCTGAAGTCAATCTAGACCCAGCAGATTCCAGAGAAACTTGTCTCTCTTAACTACCTGAAATAATTAAGTAGGGGGACCTGGCCCAGAAAAGGAGCTATTACCGGGGTTAGCTTTAATCTGAAGAACTTAATCTGCGTGACAGGATAGACTTCTGGATAGCCCTCCTCCCCATTGAACTCTCAAGCTCCTATTCCATTCTTCAGCTCAGAATGGCCGATAAACCTCAATTGCCTGAGTCCTTTGGGTTGCCCCTCTTTAGGAGGCTTCTGTATGTACAAAATTAACTTTTCCCCCTGTTAATGTGTTTTACATCAATTAAATTATTAGACAAAGAACCTTTAGAAGGGTAGGGGAAAAATGCTTGCATAAGCATAAAATATCTCCACAGAGAAACAGGAATGTTTGCCAAGTCTAATAAAAGGAATAGATATGAAGAGACAAGAAACAGGAGTAGAAGGAAACAGACGTTTTGTTAATATTTAAACATGATTTAATCACACGAAGATCGTTTTAAGGCCATCATATCATCAAAAGAGAATAGCAAAGGGGCACCTGGGTGGCTCAGTCAGTTAAGCGTCCTGCTTCAGCTCTGGTCATGATCTCACGGTTAGTGGGTTCGAGCCCCATGTTGGGCTCTGTACTGACAGCTAGCTCAGAGCCTGGAGCCTGTTTCAGATTCTGTATCTCCCTCTCTCTCTTACACTCCCCTGCTTGCACTGTCCCTCTCTGTCTCTCAAAAATGAATAAAAAACATTAAAAAAATTTAAAAAAAAGAATAGCAAAAAATAAAAGTGCCATTTTTCAGCTTTAACCATGAATTTTTTTAAAGTTTGTTTATTTATTGCGTGAGAGCACACAGGCACAGGCGAGCTTGAACAAACAGGGGAGGGGCAGAAAAATCCTAAGCAGGCTCTGCACTAGACTCGTGTGTTGAGGGGAGAGGAGGACTTGAACTTACTAACCCTGAGAGCATGACCTGAGCTGAAATCAAGAGTCAGACGCTTCACTGCCTGAGCCACCCAGAGGCCCCTTTAACCATGAATTTAATAAAGATCCATGAGATTTAATTTCTTAAGTATAAAATTTTCAAAGTCAGTACTGCAGTTTTTTCTGGAAAGGATCTATTCTGTATGCATGTGACAACCTGAGCCCTTCTGAAAGCTAGATGTACGTGGGAGAGATGGTTGCTTTTTTTGTTTGGGTTTTTTGTTGTTTGGAGGATTTTCCTTATTGTTTGTTTGATTTTTGAGGGGAGGAGGCAGAACAGGAAGTTTGGCCTAGCCAAATGGAAGACACTGGAGACCTGAATGAATGAGTGAAAAATGAGTGAATGTCCTTCTACTATAAACACACATATTCTCCGTGCCATCTTCTGGTGTACCTTCCTGTTTTTAGGGTTACCATCATGGAAAACACTGGCAGCATTGAACTAGTTAGAACCAAGAGTTCTGCCTTAAAATCATCCAGTACTGTGTTTCCAGTGCTCAAAAACTACAGTACAGTAGTAGCAGTTTCAGACTTGGCATTGATCATGGGACTCACATATTTCAGTGTGAAAGAAGTATCCATCCTCTGTCCTGAGGATAATTGACCATTACTGAGCAATGTGCCAGGCATTGGATAAGTGGGCACTCCTACACATACTATTATTGAATGTATTGAATATGGTAATGTACTCAAGAGTTTCACCAAATTCCTAACCTGTGCTAACTGCTTAATAAATATTAGCAATCACTAGTTTGTGGCAATCCTGAGTTGCTTACGTACATTTTTGCCTCTGAGACATTATAGGGGCTTTAAAAATACCCTAGTTGCTGTAGGGACTTCATTATCATCATCATCATTATCATTATCAACATGATAGAGGCCACATGGTAGAATGAAAGCAATTTCACTCCTATGTTAGTATTTCATATACTAATGAACTACTGATGTAACTAATGACTGCCTATGTTTTAATTTTTTTTTTTTAGTTTTTAATTGTGGAAAAGTATACATCAAATTTACCATCTTAACTGTTTTGTGGGGCGCCTGGGTGACTCAGTCAGTTAAGCATCTAACTTTGGCTCAGGTCATGATCTCACGGTTCATGGGTTCGAGCCCCGCGTCGGGCTCTGTGCTGACCGCTCCGTTCCTGGAGCCTGCTTCGGGTTCTGTCTCTCTCTGCCCCTACCCATCTTGCGCACGCTCGCTCGCTCGCTCGCTCTCTCTCTCTCTCTCTCTCTCTCCCTCTCAAAAATAAAAAATATATAAGCATTAACAAAAATTAAAAAGATAAATAAATAAATAAATAAATAAATAAATAGGATATCCTCCCTGAACTCTATGACATCGTGTTTTCTAGCCTGGATCTTTTTTCCAAGCTCCAGGCCTGCACACCTCCTAGCTCCTGGTTCTCCATATTTGACTGTCCCCATGTATCTCAGATTCAGCACATCCAAAGCACGACTATTCCTTACTCCTTCCTTAGCCAGAACCCAAGCACAGTACATGTTGCTATTTGTCTCTGGTACAAGTAACAATCAAATTAAGGCTTTCTCTGTCTCTTTTCTGAAAGAAGTTTGGATTTAGGCAAGTGCAGCTACCCCAAGGTGCCATCAATGAGCCAGACTCCTGTGTTTTGACGGAGAGCCCACAGTGCCTTAGCCAAATAGAGATTTCCTTTGACTCATGGATTGAGAAGTTCTGAGAAGGGGCGCCTGGGTGGCTCAGTCAGTTAAATGTCTGACTTCAGCTCAGGTCATGATCTCGAAGTTTGTGAGTTTGAGGCCCACGTTGGGCCCTGTGCTGACAGCTCAGAGCCTGGAGCCTGCTTCCGATTCTGTGTCTCCCTCTCTCTGCCCCTCCCCTGCTCATGCTCTTCTCTCAATAATAAATAAAAACAAAAGTTCTGAGAAATACGGTCAACCTATGAAGGCATTAGAGGCTGTAACTACTTTTATACCTTGGGTCAGTCATCTTTATCCTGTGACTTTTGTCTTCATGTTTGTCTCCTCTGTCACATCCACGTTTTAGCCAGGGTGAACAGGAAGGGAAAATAGCAACCATACTTGCTAGCAACCATACTGATCAGTTAGTCGTTCTTTTATGAGGAAGCTTCGGGGCACGTAGGTAACTCAGCCGGTTAAGCGTCCAACTTGGGCACAGGTCATGCTCTCAGTTTGTGAGTTCGAGCCCCACATCAGGCTCTGAGCTGACAGCTCAGAACCTGGAGCCTGCTTTGGATTCTGTGTCTTCCTCTCTCTGCGCTTCCTCCCCTTCTTGCACTCTCTCTCTCTCTCTCTCTCTCTCTCAAAGAAAAATAAACATTTTTAAGAAAATGTTTAATAAAAAGATAATTAAAAAACATAGGAGGGCATACTCAAAGTACTTTTTTAAAAATTTGCATCCAAGTTAATTAACATATAGTATAATAATGATTTCAGGAATAGAATTTAGTGCTTCATCACTTAAAAATAACACCCAGTGCTCATCCCAACAAATGTCCTCCTTAATGCCTCTTGCCCATTTAGCCCATCCCTCCACCCAGAACCCCTCTAGGAACCCTCAGTGTGTTCTGTGTATCTAAGTCTCTCATGGTTTGTCTCTCTTCTTGTTTTTATATTACTTTCACTTCCTTTGAATTCATCTGTTTTGTATCTTAAATTCCACATATGAGCAAAGTCATGATATTTATCTTTCTCTGACTGACTTATTTCGCTTAGCATAATACCCTCTGGTGCCATCCACCTTGTTGTAAATGGCAAGATTTCATTCTTTTTGATTGCCCAGTAATATTCCTGTGTGTGTGTGTGTGTGTGTGTGTGTGTGTGTGTGTGTGTATACATCTTCTATATTCATTCTTCAGTTGATGGACATGTGGGCTTTTTTTCCATACTTTGGCTATTGTTAATCGTGCTGCCATAAACATTGAGGTACATGCCCCGAATCAGCATTTTTGTATCTTTTGGATAAATACCTAAAGTGCAGTTACTGGGTTGTACAGTAGTTCTATTTTTACTTTTTTGAGGAACCTCCATACTGTTCCAGAGCAACTGCGCCAGTTTGCATTCCCACCAGCTGTGCAAAAGAGATAATCTTTCTCCGCATCCTCTCCAACATCTGTTGTTGCCTGAGTTGTTAATGTTAGCCATTCTGACGGGTGTGAAGTGGTATCTCATTCTGGTTGTGATTTGTATTTCCCTGACGATGAGTGATGTTAAGCATTTCTTCATGTGTCTGTTAGCCATCTAGATGTCTTCTTTGGAACAGTGTCTATTACTGTCTTTTGCCCATTTCTTCACTGGATTATTTGTTTTTTGGGTGTTGAGTTTGATAAGTTCTTTATAGATTTTGGATACTAACCATTTATCTGATATGTCATTTGCAGATATCTTCTCTCGTTCTGTCAGTTGCCTTTTAGTTTTGCTGATGGTTTTCTTTGCTGTGCAGAAGTCTTTTGTTTTGATGAGGTCCCGATAGTTCAGTTATGCTTTTGTTTTCTTGCTTCTGGAGACGTGTTGAGTAAGAAGTTGCTGCAGATGAGGTCAAAGAAGTTGTTGCTGGTTTTCTCCTCTAGGATTTTGATGGTTTCCTGTCTTATGCTTAGATCACCCATTCCATTTTGAGTTTATTTTTGTGTATAGTGTAAGAAAGTGGTCCAGGTTCATTCTTATGCATGTCATGGTCCAGTTTTCCCAACACTCTTTACTGAAGAGACTGTCTTTTTTCTATTGGATATTCTTTCCTGCTTTGTCAAAGATTAGTTGGCCATACATTTGTGGGTCCATTTCTGTGTTCTCTATTCTGTTCCATTGATCTATGTGTCTGTTCTCGTGCCAGCACCATACTGTCTTGATCATTACAGCAGTAATACAGCTTGAAGTCAGGATTGTGATGCCTCCAGTTTTGGTTTTCTTTTCCAGAATTGCTTTGACTATTTGGGGTCTTTTCTGGTTCCACACAAATTTTAGGATGGTTTGTTCTAGCTCTATGAAGAATGTTGGTGTTATTTTGAGAGGGATTGCATTGAATATGTAGATTGCTTTGGGTAGTATCAATATTTTAACAATATTTGTTCTTCCAATTCATGGGCATGGAATGTTTCTCCATTTTTTTGTGTCTTCTTCAGTTACTTTCATGAGCTTTCTATAGTTTTCAGCATATAGATTTTTCACCTCTTTGGTTAGGTTTATTCCTAGGTATTTTATGGTTCGTGGTACAACTTTAAATGAGATTGAGTCATTGGCTTCTCTTTTTGTAGCTTCACTCTTGGTGTGTAGAAATGCAACCAATTTCTGTACATTGATTTCATATCCTGTGACTTTGCTGAATTCGTGGTTTAGTTCTCACAGGGTTTTTTGGTGGAGTCTTTTGGGTTTTCCATGTAGAGGATCATGTCAACTGCGAAGAGTGAAACTTTGACTTTCTGCTTTGCTATTTTGGATACCTTCTATTTCTTTGTGTTGTCTGGTTGCTGAGGCCAGGACCTCCGCACTATGTGGAAGAACAGCAGTGAGAGTGTACATCCTTGTTATGTTCCTGACCTTTGGCGGAAAGCTCTCAGTTTTTCCCCATTGAGGATGATATTAGCATTGGGTCTTTTGTATATCGCTTTTATGATCTTGAGGTATGATCCTCTATCCCTGCTTTCTTGAGGGTTTTTATCAAGAAAGTATGCTGTAAAAAAACAGAAAAGAAAGTATGCTGTAGTTTGTCAGATGCTTTCTTTGCTTCTATTGAGAAGATCATGTGGTCCTTATCCTTTCTTTTATTAATGTGATGTATCACATTGATTTATTTTTGGATATTGAACCAGCCCTGCATCCCAGGAATAAATCCCACTTGATTGTGGTAAATAATTCTTTTAATGTATTGTTGGATCTGGTTGGCTAGTATCTTGTTGAGAATTTTGCATCCATGTTCATTAGGGAAATTGGTCTGTAGTTTTACATTTTAGTGGGGTCTTTGTCTGGTTTGGGAATCAAGATAATGCTGGAAGTTTTCCTTCCATTTCTATTTTTTGGAACAGCTTCAGAAGAATGGGTGTTAACTCTTCTTCAAATGTTTGGTAGAATAGGGACCTGGGTGGCTCAGTCAGTTAAGCATCTGACTTCAGCTCAGGTCACGGTCTCGAGATTTGTGGGTTCGAGCCCCACATCAAGCTCTTGTGCCAATAGCTGGGAGCCTGAAGCCTGCTACAGATTTTGTGTCTCCATCTCTCTCTGCCCCTCCCCCACTTGTGCTCTGTCTCTTTCCCTCAAAATTAAACATTAAAAAAAATTTTTTTTAATGTTTGGTAGAATTCCCCTGGAAAGCCATCCAGCCCTGGACTCTAGTTTGTTGGGAGATTTTTGCTTACCAAATCAATTTGTTTACTGGTTCTGGATCTGTTCAAATTTTTTATTTCTTCCTGTTTCCGTTTTGGTAGTTTATATGTTTCTAGGAATGTGTCCATTTTTTCCAGATTGCCCAATTTATTGGCATATAATTGACCATAATATTCTCTAATTATTGTTTGTATCTCTGCAGTGTTGATTGTGCTCTCTCCTCTCTCATTCCTGATTTTATTTATTTGGGTCCTTTCCTTTTCCTTTCTGATTAATCTGGCTAGGGGTTTATCAATATGTTAATTCTTTGAAAAACCCAGCTCCTGGTTTCATTGATCTGTTCTACTTTTTCTTTTTCTTTTTTTTTTTTTTATATCATTGATTTGTGCCCTAATCTTTATTATTTCCCAACTTCTGCTGGTTTGGGGGATTTTTTGTTCTTCCTTTTCCAGCTTTTTAAGGTGTAAGGTTCGGTTGTATATCTGAGAGGTTTCTTCCTTCTTTGGGAACACCTGGATTGCTATATATTCCCTCCTACAGCTGCCTTTGCTGCATCCCAGAGGTTTTGGGCTGTCGTGTTTTCTTTTTCACTGGCTTCCATGTAGTTTTTAATTTACTCTTTCATTTCTTGGTTAACCCATTCATTCCTTAGTAGGATGTTCATTAATCTCCAAATATTCATTGTCTTTCCAAATTTTTTCTTGTGGCTGATTTCAAGTTTAATAACATTGTGGTCTCAAAATATGCACCATATGATCTTGATCTTTTTGTACTTCTTGAGGGCTGATTTGTATCCCAGTATGTGATCTATTCTGGAGAATGTTCCATGTGCACCGAAGAAACATGTGTATTCTGCTGCATTAGGATGAAATGTTCTGAATATATCTGTTAAGTCCATCTGGTCCAGTATGTCATTCAAAACCATTGTTTCCTTGTTGCTTAGATGACCTGTCCATTGCTATAAATGGGGTGTTGAAGTTCCCTACTATTATGGTATTATTGTTAGTGAGTTTCTTTTGTTTTTGATTAATTGATTTATATATTGGGCGTTAGATCTTCTTGGTGGGTAGACCCCTTAATTGTGATATAAATGCTCTTCATTTCTTGTTATAGTTTTTATTTTAGGGGTGCCTGGGTGGCTCAGTTGGCTAAGCGTCCCACTTCAGCTCAGGTCTTGATCTCATGGTTCATAGGTTTCAAGCCCCACATTGGGCTCTGTGCTGACACCTAGCTCAGAGCCTAGAGCTGTCTTCAGATTATGTGTCTCCCTGTCTTTCTGACCCTCTCCTGCTCAGTGTCTTTCTCTCTCTCAAAAAATAAAATAAAACCTTAAAAATTTTTTAAAAATCTAGTTTATCATATATAAGTATGGCTACCCCAGCTTTCTTTTGGCAACCATTAGCATGATCAATGGTTCTCCAGCCCCTTATTTTCAATCTGTTGGTGTCTTTAGGTCTAAAATGGTTCTCTTTTAAGCAGCATATAGATGGGTCTTGTTTTCTTATCCATTCTGATATCCTATGTCTTTTGATTGGAGTATTTAGTCCAATTGACATTTTTTTTTAATGTTCATTATTTTGAGAGAGAGAGACAGACCATGAGCAGGGAAGAGGCAGAGAGAGGGAGACATAGAATCCAAAGCAGGCTCCAGGCTTTAAGCTTTAGCACAGAGCCCAACATGGGGGCTCTAAACCATAAACCACGAGATCATGACCTGAGCCAAAGTCAGATGCTCAACCAACTGAGCCACCCAGGCAATGTCCAATTGACATTCAGAGGGAGTACTGAAAGGTATTAATTTAGAGCCATTGTGTTGCCTGTAGAGTTGGAATTTCTGGTGGTCTTCTCTGGCTTCCTAGACTTTGTCACTTTTGGTCTTTTTTGTTTAGTATCATCTTTTCTCCACTCAAAGAGTCCCCCTTAAAATTTCTTGCAGAGCTAGTCTAATGATCATGAAATCCTCTATTTTTGTTTAAGAAACTCTTTATCTCTCCTATTTTAAATGACAGCCTTGCTGGATAAAAAATTCTTGGCTGCATAATTTTCTGATTCAGCAGGTTGAATATATCCTGCCACTCCTTTCTGGCCTGCTAAGTTTCTGTGGATAGTTTCTGCTGTGAACTTGATTTGTCTTCCCTTATAGGTTAAGGGCTTTTTTTCCCCTTGCTCCTTCCATAATTTTTTCCTTGTCTGTGTATTTTTTTAACTTGACTATAATGTGCCTTGGTGATGGTCAGTTTTGTTGAATCTAATAGGAGTTCTTGGTGCTTCTTGGATTTTGATATCTGTGTCCTTCCCCAGATCAGGAAAGTTTTCCACTATAATTTGTCCACATAAACCTTTTGCCCCTTTTTCTCTTTTTTCATCTTCTGAGATGCCTGTGATTTGGATATTATTCCTTTTTCATAAGTCTCTGAATTCCCTAAATTTTATTTTCTGTCTGTTTTCTGCTTCATTATTCTCCATAATTTTGTCTTCTAGATCACTGATTTGCTGTTCTGTCCATCCTTGCTGCTGTGGCATCCACTTGAGACTGCATCTCGGTTATAGCATTTTTAATTTTGTCCTGACTAGATTTTACTTCTTTTATCTCTGCAGAAAGGGATTCTATGTTTTTTTTCCAACCCAGCTAGTATTCTTACTATTTGTGGTTCTAAATTCTGGTTCAGGCATCTTGCTTATATCTGTGTTGAATAAGGCCCTGACTGTCATTTCTTCTTGTTCTTTCGTTTGTGGTGAATTTCTATATTTTGTCATTTTTGAGGAAGAAAAAAAATAAAATTAAAAATTAAAATTGGAATCTTAAAAACAACAAAAAAATCAAATAAAGGAAGCTAGATCCTAGGTTTGTTTTGGTCTCCTTGTTGAAAGAAGCTTGATGGAATAGAGAAAAAAGGAGAGGGGTGCCTGTCGGTTGAACGTCTGACTTCGGCTCAGGTCATGATCTCACAGCTCATGAGGTTGAGCCCCAAGTCAGGCTCTGTGCTGACAGCTCAGAACTTTGAGCCTGCTTTGGATTCTGTGTCTCCCTCTCTCTCTGCTCCTGCCCCATTCATGCTCTGTCTCTCTCTAAACATTAAAAAAAATTTTTTTGAGTAGGAGGAGGGAAAATTTAAACAGACAGAAGCCAAAAAAGAAAAAAAAACCAAACCCCAAAATGAACAGATTAGCCAGAAAGCAGAATGAAACACAAATGAAGTTACATCCAGTTTCTCCAAGAACTCAAACTATGAAGCACTCTAAAGCCTGTACACTACGAAGCAAGTGGAGAGACTTTGTTCCTCTAGAGGATATGCTTGGAGGGCACAGTTGGGCCGGGCTTGGTATATAGTTCCGTTGTCCACTAGGCGGCGCTGCTCAGCTTCCTGGGGTGGATCATTGTGGTGCCTGTGTACGGGTGTATGCGCATGTGTGCTCATGTGCAGGAGAGGTGAAAAAGACTTCACCCTGCTTCCTAGTCTCTGGCACAGAAGCCGTCTGCTCTCACCAGTGGGCAGTCAAGCAGCCCTCCTTTGTGTCAGGCTTCCATCTACTCCCCACCTCTGCCCCGTCTGTGTCTAAGCCATCAGCCTGTCAGGTGGCACCTCCCTCCAGAGTTTTGTCTCAGATGGGGCTGGGGTTCAAAACCCCTCACTTTAGAGACTCCCACGGCTTGGACCCATGCTGATTCTGTTGGGGAGGGTCTCACTGAGCAGTGGCTAGTACTGGCTTGACCCCAGAAAACGTTTGGAGGATCACGTGGCAGCAGAGGCTCAAAGATTATGGCCATCACAACACAGCCGGCGCCAGGTTTCTCCGTCCTCTGGTGTCTTTGTTCCAGTACCAGCCAGCATGGCTGCTCTCCCGGGTCTGCTGGGACCTTTGCCTGCGGGGAGGCCCTATGGTCTCTACCAAATGCTCTCCAAACAGGGGAACCGCTTCTCCCCATGTGGCACACAGACCCCTCAGACCCCTCTGCCCGCTCCTGGGGGTTCACCCTTCTTCCTCAACAAGGCACCGCCAGGCACTGAGCTCAGGAATTTCCAACTCTGCACTCTACTGTTTTTAGAATCCTAATGGTATTGAAACCCTCTCCTTTCTCCCTGGCAGTGTCTTTGGGGAACAGATTTCCTGCCCAGTCCCTTGTTTTTCACTCTTTCTCTCTGCAGCTACATTCTGGGGAGGACTGCACTCTCCCCTGTCTTCTCTGTCCTCTCTCTGAAATACAACTCCCTACCCTCTCTCCCTCAATTCACCTCTTCACACAGCATACCTACCAAGTTCTGTGGCTCACATTATGCAAATTTTTGTTAATCCTCAGATCAGTTTCCTAATTGTACAAAATGGTTTGCAGCTCATCTACCTGCATTTCAGGGATGAGACAAGCTGAGAGATTCCACATTGGCTTTTTTTTTTAATATTTATTTATTTTTGATGGAGAGAAAGTGGGCTAGAAGGGGAGGAGCAGAGAGAGAGAGGGTCAGAGGATCCGAAACAAGCTCTGTGCTAACAGCAGAGAGCCCAACTCTCTTTGTAGGGCTCAAACTCATGAACTGCAAAATCATGATCTGAGCCAAAGTCAGATGCTTAACTGACTGAGCCACTCAGGTGCCCCCCAAAATAAAAATGTTTTTAAAAAGAAAGAATCAGAAATAAATGAAGCCTTTAGGAGAAAAGCAAGAGGAAGAAAGATCAAAGTGGATGATCTGACGGAGACCCCAATGTTGATAGGAACCTTGGAAGAGGTCATCGATGATCAGAGACACACCATTGTGTCTATGTGTCTGGGCTCAGGATACTATGTCAGCATGCTTTCATCTGTAGACAACAATCTGCCAGAGCCCAGCTGCTTGGTCCTGCTCAGGCACAAGGTGAATGGATGATGTGGATCTCCTGGTCACAGCAATGAAGGTAGAAAATTCTCTCCAGGAGACTGATGCTATTATTGGGAGGTTGGACAACGAAATCCAGGAAATTAAGGTATCTGTGAGTTTCCTCTTGCTCATCCTGAATATCATCTTTAAAAATGGGTATGAAGCCCCCGAGGGAGTCATCCTTTTTATTTCTTTTTAATCTTTATTTATTTTTGAGTGAGAGAGACAGTGTACAAGTGGGGGAGGAACAAAGAGAGAGGGAGACACACAATCTGTAGCAGGCTCTAGGCTCTGCTCTCCAGACTCACAAACTGCAAGATCATGACCTGAGCCGAAGTCATATGCTTAACCAACTGAGCCATCCAGGTGCCCCTGTTCTTTATGGTTCACCTGGCACAGGTAAAACCTTACTAGCTAAAGAAATAGCAAACCAAACCTTAAACACTTTCTTGAGAGTAGCTGGCTCTGAATTATTCAGAAGTACCTGGCCCAAACTCATATAAGAATTGTTTCAAGTTGCTGAGGAACATACACCATCCATCATTTTTACTGATGAAATTGATGCTGATAGGACAAAAACAGTATTACTCAAATCCTGGTGGTGAGAGAGAAATTCAGCAAGCATTATTGGAACTGTGGAATGAGTTGGATGGATGTGATTCCAAGGAAGACATGCAAATTATCATGGCCACAAACCTAGTAGGAAATTTGGATCCAGCACTTATCAGATAGGGCCGTATTGACAGGGAAAGCAAATTCCCTCTGACCAATGAGAAGACTAAGAAGTATGATTCATGCAAGTAGAGTGATGCTGCTTGCTGCTTATGTAACCCCTAGACGACTTGATCATAGCTACCGATGACCTCCTTGGTGTTGACATTAAGGCAATCTGTACAGGAAGTGATCTGATGAGCCTGAGACAATAGAGAATAGAAGTAACAAACGAATATTCAAAAAAACCTAAAAATGTTTTTATGAAACATTTAGTGAACCACAATTGTGTTCAAAGAAATGATTAAGAGTATTCCAGGGGCTCAGTCGGTTAAGCATCAGACTTCAGCTCAGGTCATGATCTCGCACTTTGTGAGTTCAAGCCCACATCGAGCTCTGTGCTGACAGCTCAGAGCCTGGAGTTCACTTCAGAGTCTGTGTCTTCCTCTCTCTCTGCTGCCCCCCCACTCATATTCTGTCTCTCTCTCTCAAAAATAAACATTATGAAAAATTAAAAAATAATAAAACTTTTCTATTCAAGTATAATTGACATATAGTTTTATTTAGTTTCAGGAATATGATTCAGTGATTCAAAAATTCTATACATTATAGGGCGCTGGGTGGCTCAGTCAGTTGCACATGTAACTTTGGCTCAGGTCATGATCTCATGGTTTGTGAGTTCCAGCCCTGCATCAGGCTTGCTTCTGTCAGCGCAGAGACTGCTTTGGATACTCTGTTCCCCTCTCTCTTTGCCCCTGCGCTCCTCACACTTTATCTCTCAAAAATAAACGTTAAAAGAAATTCTATACATTACTCAGTGCCCGTCACCTGTTGTAACAGGTTGGGGTTCCTGGGTGGCTCATTAGTTGAGCATCTAACATTGGCTCAGGTCATGATCTCACGGTTCGTGGGTTCGAGCCCTGCGTCAGGTTCTGTGCTGACAGTGGGAGCCTGGAGCTGCCATGGGTTCTGTGTCTCCCTCTCTCTCTGCACCTCCCCCACTCACACTCTGTCTCTCTCAGAAATAAATAAACATTAAAAAAATTTTTTTATGTCTTTTATTTTTGAAAGACAGAGAGAGACAGTGCAAGCAGGAGAGGGTCAGAGAGAGAGGGAGACACAGAATCCGAAGCAGGCTCCAGGCTCTGAGCTGTCAGCACACAGCCTGATGCGGGGCTTGAACCCATGAACCATGAGATCATGACCTGAGCCAAAGCCGGACACTTAACCCACTGAGCCACCCAGGCACCCCAGAAATAAATAAACATTTTTTTTTTAAAGTTGACAGGACAATAAGATGAACAAATGTTTGGCAGTTAGATGTTTGCCCTGCCATACAGGTAGGTCCTTCAAATAAAAATTTATCTCTGATAATAGCGCTCTTTCTGGGCCAGGGCCACTATCTAAATTCTTTTAGGTAATGAGGGAGAACTGAAAGTTTTTCTGGAGTCCGCCATCAGCTCAAAATAACCCACAAGACAAAATGGCATATTTTGGGGTCACGTAATTTGCTTCTCCCCTCATTTCCACCTTGAAAACTTCCCTAAGAAGTTTCACAATCCTGAAGTTGAGTTGGTAGATTGCTACACCACGCTGAACCAGTTGCTTAGACCTGAGAAGAAGTCAGGTCAATTAAACAGTTGAATTTCATTTCAAGAGGTGGTGATCCAGGTGGGATCCCAAAGTTAGGGCTATTTAACAGTTAGGTATTTAACAGGAGGCACTTCTATGGAAACAAAAGAAAAATAATGATCAATGATTGGACCCGATTATTATCCCAGGTTCTGAGTTCTGAAGGCAGTGAGGAAGATTTCTAGATGCCTTGATCTGGGCGCCTGGGTGGCTCAGTCAGCTGAGCGTCCGGCTTCAGCTAAGATCATGATCTCACAGTTTGTGGGTTCAAGCTCCGTGTCAGGCTCTGTGCTGCCAGCTCAGAGACTGGAGCCTGCTTTGGATTCTGTGTCTCCCTCTCTCTCTGCCCTTCCTCCACTCATGCTCTGTCTCTTTCTCTCAAAAATAAATGAAACATTAAAAAAAATAGAGGCTTTGCTCAAAATATCTTCAGATAGAGGCAGTCTGACAGATTTCTCTGGTTTGGAGGTTGAATGTCCCTGGTGGTCTTTCTCAGGGGCCACACTGCAACACAAATGAAGATTGTCCATATATGAGCAATTTTGGTGATTTCTCTGAAATGTATTTCAAGTTGTCTGACTTTAGCTTGCATGGCTTTAGAAAAATGGCAATTTTAGTTCTCAAGGATTCTAGTGTCAAAAGGGTGGGAGAAACGTTAGTTTGGAGAGTGGTAGCCACATATTGGAGAAAACTAGAAAAAATTAGGATCTAATCCAGCTTACAGATAGAAAACAAAATCTCAAAGACAACTAACAGCAGTTGAATTTGATATCCACAAAAGTATATTACTGAAACATAATTTTCTTCTCTACGATCACCCCTATTTTTATCAACAATAATCCCAGCAAGACTAATTCATCTGCAAATCAAGTCCAGTTTCAGGGGTGCCTGGGTGGCTCAGCCTGTTAAGTGTCCGGCTCTTGATTCAGCTCAGCTCATGATTTCACAGCTCTGTGATATTGAACCTTATCCTAGGCTCCATGCTGATGGCAAGGAGCCTGCTTGAGATTCTCTCTCTCCCTGTCTCTCTGCCCCTCTCCAGCTCGTATATGCTCTCTCTCTCTCTCTCTCTCTCTCTCTCTCTCAAAATAAAAAAATAAACTTAAAAAATAAAAATAAAAACAGGAATCTCAGATTGAGTTTCTGAAATCTTTAGGTTGGCTCCCTGGATGGCTCACTCAGGTAAGCGTCTGACTTTGGCTCAGGTCATGATCTCATGGTTTGTGAGTTTGAGCCCCATATTGGGCTCTGTGCTGACAGCTCAGAGCCTGGAGCCTGCTTCAGATTCTGTATCTCCCTCTCTCCCTGACCTTCCCTCACTCACAGTCAGGCTCTCTCTGTCTCTGTTTGTCTGTCTGTCTGTCTCTCTCTCTCTTTCTCTCTCAAAAATAAAGATTAAAGGGGCGCCTGGGTGGCTCAGTCAGTTGAGTATCTGGCTTTGGCTCAGGTCATGATCTCATGGTTTGTGGGTTCGAGCCTCGCTTCGGGCTCTGTGCTGACAGCTAGTTCAGAGCCTGGAGCCTGCGTCAGATTCTGTGTCTCCCTCTCTCTGACCCTCCCCTGCTCGCACTGCCTCTCTCTGTCTCTCAAAAATAAATAGAAAACATTAAAAAGTTTTTTTAATTTAAAAAATAAAGATTAAAAAAATTTAGAATTCTTAATCCTTAGCAATCTTAATTTCTAGTGAAAACTAAGAGTAATCAATAATGAATTATATTATATTAACATTCTTTAGATTGGCAAATTTATGAATATATTTCATAATTTATAGAAACATGTGCCTCTTTAAATGTTTATTTTTGAGAGAGAGAAAGAACGGATGGAGGGGGGGGAGGCAAAGAGAGAGGTAGACAGAGAATCCCAAACAGACTCCATAATGTCAGCACAGAGCCCAATGTGGGGCTGGAAACCACAAACCACGAGATCATGACCTGAAAAACCAAGAGTTACGCACTCAACCAACTGAGCCACCCACCTGCCCCTAGAAAACACATGCTTCTTCAAAGTCTAATCTCAACATGACACAGGACGTGTTTACCAAAAGACCCAAATATCTTTAGTTCCTCTCTAATACTATTTTAAAAACTCAGCTGAATAAAATTTGAACATCTAATTGGCAAGATTCATGAGTAGAACAGCATCCAAGATTTTTATAGGCAGAAGAGACAATATTTGATATCTTATTTGGAAATAATCTAGATAGTTAATGATTATACATCACTTTATTTAACATAGCAAAGCCTCTCAAGTTTTAAGTTACCAATAAGATTCAGGGGAACTATTCAAATAGACATGCCATAAAACAAATATTGTGGGGCGCCTGGGTGGCTCAGTTGGTTAAGCGTCCAGTTTCAGCTCAGGTCATGATCTCGCGGTTCGTGGGTTTGAGCCCCACGTCAGGCTCTGTGCTGATAGCTAGCTCAGAGCCTGGATCCTGCTTCAGATTCTGTGTCTCCTCTCTTTCTGACCCTCCCCTGTTTGCTCTGTCTCTCAAAAATAAATTAAAAACATTAAAAAAAACAAATATTGTTGGAAAGTTTAATTATAAATGTTTATCTTGTATCTATATAATTCACTTGTTCTTAACAATTATGTTTAGATTAATTAGGAAAATTTCATGAGACATTAAACAGCTAGCCATTATCATAAGTCATCTTTCTTGCTGACAAATTCTGTAAGGGAGATAACATGAGCTTATTTGACTTTTAGTAAACCTAGGTAGAATAAAAGCCTTGTATTTTATTATGCTGATAGCTATGAAGATATGCCTATTCTGATTAAACCAACAAACTTAAACTAGCTTTAATGCTAAATTATATTTTTAAATTTTTTTTAATGTTTATTATTGAGACAGAGAGAAACAGAGCATGAGTAGGGGAGGGGCAGAGAGAGAGGGAGCCACTGAATCCAAAGGAGGCTCCAAGCTCTGAGCTGTCAGCACAGAGCCCAGCATGGGGCTTGAACTCACAAAATAATAAGATCTTGACCTGAGTTGAAGTTGGATGCTTAACCGACTGAGCCACCCAGGTGCTCCAATATTAAATATTTTTCTAGGGGTGCCTGGGTGGCTCAGTCGTTAAGCAACTGAATCTGGATTTGGGCCCAGATCATGATCTCAGTTTGTGGGATCAAGCCCTGTGTCAGGCTCTATGCTGACAGTGCAGAGCCTGCTTGGAATTTTCCCTCTCCCTCTCTCTCTGCCTCTACTCCACTTGCACGTGTGCTCTCTCTCTCAGAATAAATACACTTTATAAAGCAAGCAAGCAAGCAAGCATTTGGATTACTCTCTGTTATAGTTCTGAGACTATAAGCCAACTAAATAAAGTTCTTTTACAAATTAATTTTGGAAATACCATTCACAGAGATTAAAATGCTGCAAATCTACAATGTACATACATAGACACATATAAAAAATACAGGCAGGGGTGCATGGGTGGTTTAGTCAGTTGAGTAACAGACTCTTCATTGTGTCTCAGGTCATGATCCCAGGGTCATGGGATTGAGCCCTGCATCGGCTCTGTGCTGAGCATGGAGCCTGCTTATGATTCTCGGTCTCTCCCTCTGCTCTTCTCCCCTGCTCATGCATTCTCTCTCTCTTTCTCTCTCTCGCTCTTTCTCGCTCTCGCTCTTGCTCTCACTCTCTCTCAAATTAAATTAAATTACAAACACAGAGAACTTATAGTTCACTTTAAAATTTTAGCCATGAAATAGGTACGATAATGTGAAACTCACTGGTTATAAAATAGCAATTGGAACAAGTTTTAAGTGTGTCTGCTCAGACGGCTAACGCCTTTTAGAAGACGTTTAAGACTTGTATTTGTTCTTTTTTAAAAAGGAGTTTAATGTTTATTTTTGAGAGGCAGAGAGAGACAGAGTGTGAGCAGGGGAGAGGCAGAGAGAGAGAGAGAGGGAGACACAGAATCTGAAGCAGGATCCAGGCTGTGGGCTGTCAGCACGGAGCCCAACACAAGGCTTGAACCCACAAACCATGAGATTATGGCCTGAGCGGAAGTCGGATGCTTGGCAGACTGATCCCCCCAGGTGCTCCAAAATTTGTATTTGTTCTTGACAATCTTAATGCAAGTTGTTTCAAGAACTTTGGCTTCCAAAGGTCAGAATTTTGCCGTACTTGGGTTTCAGAATTGGCAAAAGGAATAGGTAGAGAGAATGCCTTTAGAGCTATATTTCTCATTTTGCAAAGATTTGTAAGATATGGAAAATCATCCTCAGTTCCTCAAAGAATTGGTTTATAGCCTGGGTAATAAAGGACTGACACACTCATATGTCTATATTTTAACGTTTTGTTAATGTTTATTTATTTATTTATTTTAAGACAGTGCACGAATGCACGTGCATGAGCCAAGGAGGGGTAGTGAGAGAAAGAAAGAGAATCCCAAGCAGGCTCTGCACTATCAGTGCAGTGCAGAGCCTGATGTGAGAATTGATCTCACAAACCGTGAAATCAAGATTTTGACCTGAGCCAAAATCAAGAGTCAGATGCTGGGGTGCCTGGGCGGCTCAATTGGTTAAGCGTGTGATTTTTGTCTCAGGTCATGATCTTCTGGTTTGTGGGTTCGAGCCCTATATCAGGCTCTGTGCTGACAACTTGGAGACTGGACCCTGCTTCAGATTCTGTGTCTCCCTCTCTCTCTCTGCTCTTTCCCCACTTGTGTGCTCTCTCTCTCTCTCTTAATGCAAGTTGTTTCAAGAACTTTGGCTTCCAAAGGTCAGAATTTTTGTCGTACTTGGGCAAAAATAAATAATAAATAAACACTTAAAATTTTTTGTTAATTCAAGAGTAAGGTGCTTCATTAACTGAGCCTCCTAGGCACCCTGAGAATGTTTTTCCCCCATTCTGGGTACATAATTTTATTCTAGCTAAGAGAGGCCTAAAAAAAAAATTCTTCTTTTTACATACAGGCATGCCTCATTTTATTGTGCTTTGCTTTACTATGCTTTGCAGATACTGCAGTTTTTACAAATTGAAGATTCATGGCAATTGTGCATTGAGAAAGTCTATCTGCTCCATTTGCCCACTTCATGTCTCTGTGTTACCCTTTGGTAATTCTTAAAATATGTCAAACTGTCTCATTATATTTGTTATGGTGCTCTATGATCAGTAATCTATGATGTTACTATTATAATTGTTGGGGGGATACCACAAAGATGTTATGTGTGTTCTGACTGTCCCACCAACCAGCCATTTCCCCGCATCTGCCCTCTCTTCTGGTCTCTTTATTCCCTGAGACACAACAAAACTGAAATTCGGTCAATTAATAAACTATAATGGCCCCTAAGTGTTCAAGTGAGAAAGAGTCACATGTCTCTCATTGTAAATCAATCAAAAGCTAACAATGATAAAGACATGTTGAAAGCCAAGCTAGAGGCTAGAAGCTAGGCTTCTTATGCTAAAGTTAGCCAAGTTGTGGGTGCAAAAGAAAAGTTCTTGAAGGAAATTAAAAGTGCTTCTCCAGTAAGTATGTGAATGATAAGAAAGCAAAACATCCTGATTTTGACCTGGAGAAGGTGTGAGTGATCTGGATAGGTCAAACCAGCTACAACATTCTCTTAAGGCAAAGCCTAATCCAGAGCAAGGCCCTGACTCCCTTCGATTCTGTGAAGGCTGCGAGAGGTAAGCAAGCTGCAGACCAAGTGTGTCAAGATAGCAGAGGTGGACTCATGGGGTGTAAGAAGGAGGCCGTCTCCCTAACATAAAAATACAGGGTGAAGCAGCAAGTGCTGATATAGAAGCTGCAGCAAGTTCTCAGAAGGTCTAGCCGAGCTCATTAACGATGGTGGATTCACTGAACAACAGATTTTCATTGTAGACAAAACAGCCTTCTATTGGAAGAAGATGCCATCTAGGACTTTCTTAGCTGGAGGAGAAAAGTTAATGCCCGACTTCAAAGCTTCAAAGGACAAGCTGCCTCTCTTGTTAGGGACTAATGCAGCTGGTGAGGTTAAGTTGTGCCAGTGCTTACTTACCATCCAGAAAATCATAGGGCCCTTAACAATTATGCCACATCTACCCTGCCTGTGCCCTTTAAATGGAGCAACAAGGCCTGAATGACAGCACACTTGTTTACAACATGATTGGCTGAATATTTTAAGCCCACTATTGAGACTTGCTGCTCAGAAAAAAAAGATTCCTTTCTAAATATCTCTGTTCATTAACAATGTATCTGGTCACCCAAGAGCTCTGAAGGAGAAGTTCGAGATTAAGGTTTTCATGTCTGCTCCTGCAACATCCATTCTGCAGCACAGGGATCAAGGAGTGATTTCAACTTTAAGTCTTATTATTTAAGGAATACGTTGTGTAAAGCTAGAGTTGCCATAGATACTGATTCCTCTGATGGATCTGGGCAAGTCCCATTGAAGACTTTCTGGAAGGGATTCACTATGCTAAATGCTATTAAGAATATTCATGATTCACAGGAAGCAGTCAAAATGTCAGTATGAACAGAAGTTTGGAAGAGTCCAACCCTCATGGAGGACTTTGAGGGGGTTCAAGACTTCAGGGGAGGAAGGCACACAGCTGTGATGGACACAGTAAGAGAACCAGACTCAGAAGTGGAGCCTGAAGATGGGACTGAATGGCCACCATCTCACGGTCAAACTGACAGATGAAGAGTTGCCTCTTATGGATGACAAAGGACATGGTTTCCTGAAATTAATTCATTCTTGGTGGAGATGCTGTGAAGCCTGTTGAAATGACAATGAAGGGTTTCACATACATTACATTGGCCTAGCTGATAAAGCAGCAGCAGGGTTTGAGAGGATGGACTCCAATTTTGGAAGAAGTTCTGCTGTGGGTAAAATGCTACTAAACAGCATGACAGGCCAGAGAGAATTGGTTCATGAAAGGAGAGTCAGTCAATGCAGCAAACTCCATTATTGTCTTAGTTTAAGAATTGGTCACAGTCACCCAGCCTTGGCCCACCACCACCATGGTCAGACAGCAGCCCATCAACATCGAGTCAAGACCCTACACTAACAATAAGATTATGACTCCCTAAAAGCCCAGGTGATGGTTAACATTTTTTAGCAATAAAGCATTTTTAAAATTAAGTATGTACATTGCTTTTTTTAAATCTTTTAAATATTTATTTAAATAGGCTCCATGTCCAACACAGAGTTTTGAAATCAAGACACTGAGATCAAGAGTTGCATGCTCTACTGACTGAGCCAGCCAGGCATGCCCTATACATCATTGTGGGGGTTTTTTTTAGACACAATGTACATTTAATAGACTGAAGTATATTTGCATTCACTGGGAAACAATTCATTCAACTGACTGGATTATGAGAGTCGCCTCATTGTGGTGGTCTGGAACTCACCTGCAGTATCTCCAAGGTATGCCAGTGTCTTGTCAGTTTTCGGCCAGGACAAAGAGTAACTACTTCTGGCAGTATTAAACAAATTCCTCCCTTGGATGTGAGAGGGGACCCCAAGAGGGTGCAAAGGATGTTACCTTCCCAACATCGGAGTCACTCGCAAAGTTAGCCAAAGGAAAGAACCGGCAACCTGTCTGTTCGAGGCAGGTGGAAAGCCAAGCCAAGTTCGTAGGACACAAAACTAGGCAAGAAGGCAATGGCTATTCCTGGGATTGAACGGATTGAAGACCAGCAGGTCTGGGTTTGCAAAGGAAGGGACAAGGTGAAATTTTAATTTCTGCCATCTAGGGGACATGAATTCTTTGGATGGGGGGGAGGGGTCTAGAATAGGCAAAGGAGATTGATAGGAAAGTCTGATGCTAGCAGAACCAATCCCTATTCCCTGTCCAAGGTACTTCTACTAAATTCACTTCCTGACTTTCAGGAAGTAAATGAGTAACCAGTATACCATGGGCGAGAGTGCTCTCTGCAAATCTTATAGGGAAAAGGAAGTGAAAATAGGCAGATAGGGCTAGATTTTAAGAAGAGGAATTCGGGGTGCCTGGGTGACTTAGTTAAGCGTCCGACTTCAGCTCAGGTCATAATTTCATAGCTCAGGGATTCAAGCCCCACATTGGGCTCCATACTGACCACTCAGAGCGTGGAGCCTGCTTCAGATTCTGTGACTCCCTCTCTCTCTGCCCCTCCCCGCCTCACACTCCGTCTCTCTCTCCCTCTCTCTCTCTCTCTCTCTCTCTCTCTCTCTCTCTCTCTCTCTCTCTCTCTCAGGGCCAGGACCCAATTCTAAATTCCTTTAAGGTTAAGGAAGAAGTAAAAGTCTTCCCGGAGGCTCCTGGTCCCGATTGTCTCCAGCCCAAAATAATCTATGCACCAAAGCAACATATTTTGGGGCCATGTATTTTGCTCCCTCACATATGATTCCATTTATATGAGGTTCCTGCAGTAGTCAAATTCATAGGGACAGAGTAGAACGGTAGTGATCAAGGGCTGGGAGAATGGGGAGTTATTTTATAATGGCTACAGGGTATGGAATGGTGAACAAGCCCTGTGGATGGATGGTGACCAGTGCCAAACAGAGTGAATGGACTTAATGCTACTGAATTAAACACGCAAAAAAGGTCAAGGTAGCAAACACTATGTTGCCTATATTCCACTACAATAAAACTTTTAATTAAAAAAATTTAAATCTACAGACTTGAATTACCATCTGGTCATTGTAAAAACATGGAAGACCTTTAAGCTGCCGTTAAGGTGAAGTAGTTGATGTTTATTGCCTTTTTAAAAAAGATTTTATTTTATTTTACTTTATTTTTTAAGTAAACTTAAGGCCCCAAACTGGGGCTTGAACTCATGATCAAGAGTTGCATGCTCTGTGGACTGAGCCAGCCAAGCTCCCCTAAAAGTAGTTGAATACAAGAAAAATCAAAGACTTACCAAGAAAGGAAATGTAACCATAGGATCCTGCTTGGTTGTGCAGGTAATAGTGTTTATATAGTTCTAATCTTACGAGCAATATTGACTTTTCAACTTTTAAAGTCAACCTATAGAGGCGCCTGGGTTGAGCATAGGACTTCTGCTCAGATCATGATCTCACAATTCATGGGTTCGAGCCCCATGTTGGGCTTTGCACTGACAGCATAGAGCCTGCTTCCTATCCTCTGTCTCTCTCTAGCTCTCTCCCCATCCCCCACTCATGCTCATGCTCTCTTTAAAAAATAAATAAACAGGGGTGCCTGGTTGGCTCAGTCAGATAAGCATCTGGCTTCGGCTCAGATCATGATCTCATGGTTCATGGGTTCGAGCCCCGCGTTGGCCTCTGTGCTGACAGCTGGCTCAGAGCCTGGAGCCTGCTTCAGATTCTGTGTCTCCCTTTCTCTCTGACCCTCCCCTGCTTGTGCAGTCTCTCTCTGTCTCTCAAAAGAAAATAAAAAACATTTTTAAAAAATTAAAAATTAAAAAAAAGTCTGCCTATAGACTCAGCAAGGAAGACAATGTTGGTTACAGAAGAAAACATAAACATTCTCCAGTTTGACAGTGTAAAATTAAAATCACAGATCACAGGGGTAAGGAGGCGAGAGAAAGAGCCACAGGGAAGGGTAGATGCCGGAATAGCCATATCTGACAGACTTGGACCATAGATACTGTCTAGAGTTCAGAGAACAAAACGACTATCTTGCAGTTTGAGGCTCAAGCCCCTCATCGGGCTCTGTGCTGGTGGTGCAGAGCCTGCTTGGAATTTTCTCTCTCTCCCTCTCTCTCCATCCCTTCCCCACTTGCTTGCTTGCTCTCTCCCTCTCAAAATGAATAAATACATAAAAACCAAAACCTGAGGCCTAGAAGATGTTAGGCCAATGGTCCTCAAACTGTTTTAGAATCTATGATATAAAACAGAAGTTGGAGCAAGAGCAGTGGATTGCAGTAATGTCCAAAAATACCTTCTCCTTCCCTGCTGGTTGGCCCTAGTCTGTAGCCTAGGACAGCATTGAAACTGCCAGCCCAAGAGGCATTCCGATGGCCACTGGATCCCTAGGAAGGCTGGCTTGGATCTCACTCCTTCTTCCATTAGCTGTCTCAGACAGCGCTGACCCTGAGTCCTGGGGCCATATGAGTCATCGGCTTTGGACAAGGAACTCACTGCCTATGCTCAGGCAGCATCCCACCCCCCTACGCCATCTCCACCATACTCTTTTTTACTTTTTTCTAGAACATAGACCGTAGCCCACAGACAAGGGCAAGGAGAAGGAATAGAGGCCCAGACAGGCCCCTCCCTCCTCTCTGGTCTTGAACCTTCCAGTTTGCACTCTGGAGGGTGCAGCAGATCTCCTCCTCAGCATTCTCTGCAACAGAGGAACCCCATCAGAGGGGAACTGGGGTCTGATGGATAACCACAGGCACCAGGAGGAAGTGGGATGGACGAATTTTCACTTCTCCAAAGTTCTCCTTGCTGGTGTCTCTCCGAGTCTGAATATGACAAATAGAGGGCGGGGGTGGGAGTAGAGCGAGGAAGACACTGGCCAGGAATGAATCTCAACTTCGTCACTGACCACTACAGCCATGTCACCCCGACAGGTCATTTCTATTTTCTGACTGTTACTTTCCATTCTAAAGCAGGGGAAAAAAAATAAGCAACTGCTACAGTTGTCAGGAGGACTAACTATGACCTGCGGTGGGCTTTCCAAATCTTTGGAATTGCCACACCACCTGCATGGTTTGCCATGCTCTATTATTACTTACCTAGTAAGTCTCCCTAATTAGTTTGCCATTTAAACATGTGCTGAAGAAGGCTGCCTGGGTGGCTCAGTCAGTTAAGCATCCGACTTTTGATTTTGGCTCAGGTCATGATCTCACCGTTTGTTAGTTCAATCCCCACGCCTGGCTCTGAGCTCACAATGGGGAGCCTGCTTTGGATACCTTGTCTCTCCTTCTCTCTTTGCCCCCCCTCCTTATTCTCTCTCTCTCTCTCTCTCTCTCTCTGTCTCTCTCTCTCCCCTCTCTTTCTCTGTCTCAAAACAAATAAACTTTAAACAGATCCTGAAGAAATATTGCTCACAAAAATGGCTTTATTTCATGTATTTTTCTACTCTATCTTAAAAGAAATAGACAATGATTAAACTTTAATGTGTTCACGTGAGGGGGCGCCTGGTTAGCTCAGTCAGTTAAGCGTCTGACTCTTGATTTTGGCTCAGGTCATGATCTCATGGTTCATGGGTTCAAGCCCCATGTCGGACTCCATGCTGCTTGGGATCCTATCTCTCTCTCTCTCTCTCTCCCCCTACCCCACTCATGTGTTTTCTCTCTCTCTCTCTCTCTCTCTCTCTCTCTTTCTCTCAAAATAAGTAAATAAAAGTGTTCATATGAGAATTTAAATAAAAACTTGAAACAAATAAAAATAAAGAAACAAAATGTTCACATGTGTACCACAGGAACAGAGGGATAACGGGCGGCGAATGATCGCTCCTTCCTCTGTCTATGCACCACCAATACCTCTCCCCACCCTGCCTCCACAGTCTCTGATTTAACATCCATCGCTTTCTTTGTATGGAAATGAAAGAGGCCCCACATTTCTGTAATGATAGGTATTTTAACCCATTCAGTATGTTTTTGCAGAAACTCCAGTGGCCTGAGTCCTGGCCAGGGCTCACCTGCCTTTGTTTACACAGCTGAGCAAGGTCAGGCCACTTCCTTTTAGTTCCTGGCATATAAAAAAGAAAAGGAAGACTGAAACAGGGTAGCAAAATTTCTGGTACAGGGTAGAGGTTTAAATTTAGACTATAAAAGACACTTGCTATATAAAAGAATTAATGATCTAGGAGATTAGATGTGTGGGGTTTTTTAAATGTTTATTTAAAAAATTTTTTTAATGTTTTAATTTATTTTTGAGAGAGACCAAGACAGAGACAGCATGAGTGGAGGAGGGTCAGAGAGAGGGAGACACAGAATCCGAAGTAAGCTCCAGGCTCTGAGCTGTCAGCACAGAGCACAATGTGGGGTCAAACAAAGGAGACACAAGATCATGATTTGAGCCGAAGTCAGATGCTCAACCAACTGAGCCACCCAGGTGCCCGAGTTTTTTGTTTTTTGTTTTTTGTTTTTTTGACAAGATAACCTGTTCCAGATTTAAAGGAGTTCTAACAGGATACAAAATAGTCATTACACAGAGATGTCCATCACTGTGAAACACTGGAAATAACCTAATAATAAACCGATGTGGGAGGGATTAAAGAAAAAATGATTCATTCATTCAAAGGAGAATTGCAGCCATTAAAATCATGACAATTATGTGTCAACGTATAATGAGCTTTGAACTTAATGCTGAATCAAGAAAGATTATAAAATAGTCCTCAAATTGAAAATCTGTGTTGAAAAACATGTACACAAAAAGAACAAAAAATTATGGTCACTTACAGTGTGCTAGGCCTTTGGCTGAGTCTTTTTTTTTTTAATGTTTTATTTATTTTTGAGAGAGAGAGACAGCATGAGCAGGGGAGGGCCAGAGAGAGAGGGAGACACAGAATTGGACAACAGGCTTTGTCAGCACAGAGCCCTACGTGGGGCTCAAACCCATGAACCACGAGATCATGATCTGAGCTGAAGCCTGACGCTCAACCGACTGAACCACCCAGGCACCCCTTGACTGAGTCTTAAGGATACAGAAATGAATAAAATGTGGTCCTAATATGGCTTTCTGCTCTGTATCTGCACCCAGTGATGTGCAGTTAAGTGTTTAGCAGCCAATTGGGGTTAGAAACATTTTGTACTTTTGCCAATTTCTGTGACATAAGCATTTCTGCCATGGCTTATTTCAAACAATCATCAGGCTTTCACTGAACAGAGATATGGGAAGAGACAGAGACAAGTGGGTCCTGAGAGTCACTGCCCGCTGGCTCCCGTGTCCCCCTGGAGATTTCCACCATCTAATGTCTAACAGTTGGGAGGTGGTTCTTAAAGAAACAATAATTTATTCATAGAGTGGAATGCAATTCAGTCACGAGAACATCATACTTTAGAATAATGAGTCATTTGAAAAAGTTCAGGGTTCATTTTCAGGTTAAAAAAAAGTAGGTGTGAGTGAGATCAGCGAAAATGGCAACGTTTTCAAAAACCTGTTCCCTCCATGGAATCGACCAGAAAACTGGCAGAAGTGATCAAAATCAACTTTTTGAGGAGTGTGGAAATTAGCCAAAGGCTTGAAACAACCTGAAGAACATGTATTCAAGAACAAAGATGAGTGCCAGTAAGAACAGTGTTTTATGACATTTGAACTTGCCCTAGACCCATTGCTCGTTCTCCAGGTCCACAGTAGCCTTTAAAAATTACCTGCAGGCCTGATATGGTATGGCAGCTCCCAGAGGAAGAAGAATGGAGCTAGACCTCTTTAAAAGACACATTCCCGAGGGGCGCCTGGGTGGCTCAGTCGGTCAGACATCTGACTTTAGCCCAGGTTATGATCTCCTGGCTTGTGAATTTGAGCCCCAGTTGGTGAGTTCAAGCACTGCTTTGGGCTCTGTGCTGACAGCTCAAAGCCTGGAGCCTGCTTTGGATTCTGTGTCTCCCTGTCTCTCTGCCCTTCTCCCATTTGTGCTGTCTGTCTTTCTGTCTGTCTCTCATAAATAAATAAACATTTAAAAATTTTTAATTGTTTAAAAGAAAACATTCTGGTAGTGTTTCCACAACCTGTGACTGTATTAGAAATCACTAAATTGTACACTCTGAAATTGGTGAATGGTAAATTTTGTGGTATGTGAATTACATCTCAAGTAAACAAAAAAACAGTAGGTTACAAAATAATGCTTTTTATAAGCTTTTGTGTAAGCAGTAGGTGGGCAGCCTCTTACATGACCCCCAGGGATTCTCATCTGGCATTCAGGCCCTTGTAGAATCCCTTCCTTTTTTTTTTTTTTTTATAAATTTTATTTTATTTTATTTTTTAATGTTTTTTTTAAATTTATTTTTGATACAGAAGAGACAGAGCGTTAGAGGGGGAGGGTCAGAGAGAGAGAGAGAGACACAGAATCTGAAACAGGCTCCAGGCTCCAGGCTCTGAGCTAGCTGTCAGCACAGAGCCTGACGCAGGGCTCAAACCCACGAACGTGAGATCTGACCTGAGCCGAAGTCGGAGGCTTAACTGACTGAGCCACCCAGGCGCCCCATCCCTTCCTTTTGATATAGGCGAGATTTAGTGATTGGCTCGTAATAAACAACACAGGTGGCACGGTGGAATGTCGCTTTTGACACTACTTTATAAAGGATTTGTCTTCCATACTGGAGACTCTCCCAACCCTCTGCTTCCGTCTTCTCTCCTCACTCAGGAGAAGCCAGCTGCCATAGCATGAGCAGCTCTGTGGAGATCCCAGTAGTGAGAAACCAATGTCCGCAGACAACAGCCAGCGTAGACCCAAGGCCTGCCAACAGCCAAAAAGTCAGCGTCCAAGTGGATCCCTCTGGCCTTAGTGGAGCCTTGAGATGAGGATAGTTTCAACCAACCTCTTGATTGCAGCCTTTGAGAGAAATCTGAGCCAGATAAACCCAACTCAGTTCCTCCTGGATTCCTGACTCACAGAGACTATGAGATAATAAAGTCTTGATTTTAGCTGCTGAGTTTTGGGGTCGTTTTGGTATTTTCTAAAGTTGCCGAATATAGTATGTTAAATCAAACATGCACAAAAAACCAGAAAGGTGGTACAACCACATATTATTTTGCTGGTTATCTCTAGGTAGTGTGATTGTT
The DNA here is from genome assembly GCF_006229205.1 of Suricata suricatta. Lineage (NCBI taxonomy): Eukaryota > Metazoa > Chordata > Mammalia > Carnivora > Herpestidae > Suricata > Suricata suricatta. The sequence goes on from NC_043711.1 coordinate 56,839,603, forward strand.
GATGCCTTATTTTCCTATTCATGGATTCCTGATCTTTCTAAAATGTTCAGTAATGAACATACTGTTTACATAATGAGGGGGGGGCATAGGAAAGTGATGGCCACTTGTATTTTTTTATTATTTATTTATTTTTGAGAGAGTAGGGGAAAGGGCAGAGAGAGAGGGAGACAGAATCCAAAGCAGGTTCCAAGCTCTGCATGGCCAGCACAGAGCCTGATGTGGGGCTCAAACTTATGAACCACAAGATCATAACCTGAGCCAAAGTCAGACACATAACCAACTGAGCCACCAAGGCACCCCAGTGATAGCTACTTTTAGTAGGTATAGGGACTATTTAGTAACATATAAAATGCATTTTATATAATAGGTAAAATAAGCAATATAAAAATTGTATGTAACTATATCACTATTATTACATAAAAATTCCTTCTGTATTTGGATAAGGTCTGGAAAGGAAAGCTCAAAACAGTGTATTCTGCCGGCTCAGTCAAGAAAGCATGCAACTCTTGATCTCTGGGGTCATGCTGGGGGTGGAGCTTAAAAATAAAACAGTTAATTCTTCAGAATCTCCCTTTGAATATCAAATTTATTGTTACCATGATGTCTCATTATTGAGTTTCACTTGGCTAGAACATTGAGATTGAAGACAGATCACGTCTCAAGACCTTGGAGAAAGGCAGAGTAGGGGCTAGGCCCTGGGAGAAGGGTGGAATGATGCTCTGTATGAGGCATAGAGCTCAGAGGTTGGAGTAGAAAGAAGGATGAACCCAACAGAGGATGAGGAGGCCGGATGGGTAGACCCTGGTGCCTGGTTAATAAGGAGACACAGAGAGATGACCAGAAGGAAAATTGATGTACTCTCTCAAGTGCCAATGTTATCAACAGCAGGTTAGATGAAAGCTTTACATAATTGTGTTCTATTTGCCTTGTTTCCCCCAAGAATGGATTAGAGACCTGGCCCCTTTCAGGGTGTTCACTAATGCACACAGCGGGTAAACAGTGTGATCGTGGCCATTAGTATTCAAATTCTCCTCCTTCCTGGGACTTAAGTAAGATCAGGCTTCCCTGCCTAATCGAAGCTAGTTAGGGCATGACAGGCTTTGTCTCAGAAAAAAAAAAAATGGAAGCAACAGGTTTCACATAATTTCCAGAGCCACACCCCATGACCCAGCAGCACCAGGAGGTGGAGGCCTGCTCCATCAGCCTGAGTTCCTAAATGAGGACAAGCTGGGGCAAGACATGGCCTTTAAAAAGCACACAGAGTCTGTGGTGGTGGATGCACACACCTAGACAGGATCAAATTGCACAGAACTTGGTACATACGCATACATACACGAAAACAGGTACGAGTGAAAATGAGGAGCTCTGAATAAGATTGATGTCAGTATCCTCACAGCGAGGTACCATAATAGCTCTGCCAAATGTCACCCCTGGGAGAAACTGAGAAAAGTATACATGCCGTCCCTGTACTATTTCTTCCAACTGCGTGTAAATCTACAATGTGAAACAGATGATAATCTTATTCCTTTTTCAGCATTTTTCAGATCTTTCTGATTACCCAAAGTAGAAATTACAAATACAATAGCGATGTGCCTTGTACACTTCTCTGACACTTGCCAATACCCCTTTTGAACAAAGAAAGAGCGAGATTCATTGTTAAAGTCTTCAGCATTGAGTGAAGCAGACAATTCTGTCCAGCAGACAATATCTATTTGTAATTTAACAATGCTTAATTATACTGATTTCTTATTTTGGCAGTTATCTTTATATGTTAAGAGAGACTCATTATCCCCTTGTAATGGTGATACAAAGTTTTCCTTTAAAAGGTAAGTTAAACAACAATTTAAATCAGGGGCACCTGGGTGGCTCAGTCAGTTAAGCATCCACGACTTCAGCTCAAGTTATGATCTCGCAGTTCGTGGGTTCAAGCCCTACATCAGGCCCTATGCTAAACATTTGCTCAGAGCCTAGAGTCTGCTTCAGTTCTGTGTCTCCTTCTCTCTCTGCCCCTCCTCTGCTCATGCTCTGTCTCACTCTGTCTCTCAAAAATAAATAAATGTAGGGGCGCCTGGGTGTCTCAGTTGGTTAAGCAACGGCTTTGGCTCAGGTCATGATCTCACTGCTCGTTAGTTCGAGCCCCATGTCAGGCTCTGTGCTGACAGCTAGCTCAGAGCTTGGAGCCTGCTTAGGATTCTGTGTCTTCCTCTCTCTCTGACCCTCCTCTGCTCATGCTGTCTCTCTCTGTCTCTCAAAAATAAATAAAAAACATTAAAAAATTTTTAAATAAAAAATTAAAAAAATAAATAAATGTAAAAAAAACAATTTAAATCAACTCCCTTGCTGTAAAAAGCAGTGTTGGGGTACCTGCATGGCTAAGTCAGTTAAGCATCTGACTCTTTTATTTTTTCAAAGTTTATTTATTTTGAGAGAGACAAAGATAGCATAAAATAGAGAGGAACAGAAAGAGAGGGAGAGAGAGAATCCAAAGCAGGCTCTGCACTATCAACCCAGGGCTCAACAAGGAATTCAAACCCACAAACCATGAGATCACGACCTGAGCCAGAAACCAAGAATTGGACACTTAACCAACTGAGCTACTGAGCCACCCAGGTGTCCCACGCATCTGACCCTTGATCTCAGCTCAGGTCTTGATCTCAGAGTCTTTCAAGCCCCACGTTGGGCTCCGGTGCTGCGTATAAAGCCTATCTTAAAAAAAACAAAAAGGTAGTGGTAGTGTGGGCTGTCCCAAATAATGAAGGGGGGATGCCAACAATGGAATGTGAGGAAACAGATCCTCAGAGGAAAAATGTAAAACTTTCTTGAAATTTAGGGGTGCCTTGTGGCTCAGTTGGTTAAGCATCCAACTTTGGCTCAGGTCATGATCTCACAGTCGGTGAGTTCGAGCTGACAGCTTGGAGCCTGGAGCCAGCTTTGGATTCTGTCTCCCTTGCTCTCTGCCCCTCCCCCTTTTGTGTATGTGCATGCACGCTCACTCTCTCTCAAAAATAAATAAACATTAAAAAAATTTTTTGAGGAGTGCCTGGGTGGCTCAGTCGGTTAAGCCTCTGACTTCGGCTCAGGTCAGATCTCACGTTCGTGGGTTCAAGCCCCGCGTCAGGCTCTGTGCTGACAGCTAGCTCAGAGCCTGGAGCCTGCTTCATGTTCCATGCCTCCTTCTCTCTCTGACCCTCCCCCTCTCATGCTCTGTCTCTCTCTGTATCAAAAATAAATAAAACATTTTTTAAAAATTATAAAAAAAATTTTTTTGAAAATGTAGTGTTAATTGAAGCATCTCTCAATGTCTTGTAATACAAATACAAAATATGCTCTGAGTGGCAGATTTTTTAAATGACATTAACATTTTTTATTCATTTTGACAGAGAGGGAGCAAGAGCAGGGAGGGGCAGAGAGAGAATCCCAAGCAGCCTTTGCACCGTCAGCACAGAGCCCCACTTCAGGGCTCCAACTCACAAACCACGAGACCATGACATGAGCTAAGACAGAGAGTCAGATGCTTGACCAACTGAGCCACCCAGGTGCCCCTGACATGAAATATTTTTTGTAGTGTAACATGTACAGAAACAAGCATTTAAGCCATAACTGTGCAACTCGATAAAATTATCTTCAAATGGATCTACTAATGCCATGCAATTCCAGTCAATAATTTTAACAGAATTTTGGGGTGGAAATTGACAAGTTGATTCTAAAACATATATGGAGACCCAAGGGGCCATCAGGAGCTGAGACAATCAGAAGAGGAAGAAGAAAGGTTGTGGATTTATGCTACCAGGTACCAGAACTCTAATGTAAATATAATAATTAATACAATGTAGTGTTGGCATAAAAATAGGTGAACAGATCAATGCAACAGGACAGAGTCTAGAAATAGACCCACAAATATACAGTCATCTGATTTATGACAAAGGTGATACTTGAGAGCAGTGGGGAAAAGATGCTCTTTTTGGTAGACAGTACAGGGTCATGGCTGCTTCTCTGGTAGGCTCACTGATCCTTGACACCTTCTGTGGGGCCTGCATTTCTAACAGGGCACATGGGAGTTATGCACAGAATCCTGTGGGCCCATCCCATAGATCAAAATCCTAATAAGGGAGATCTGACTCGGCTCTGCTGAGGATAAACTCCCAATCCACTTAAGGGTCCCCCCTTCCTTTGCCAGCCCTTCTGGGTGAGAAGGCAAAACAGGGATGTGGTCTCCAGCCTCCACTTTGGCCCCAATGATCTTTACTTCCTGTGTTCATTTCCTTCTGTCGTTTCCTCTTACACTGACTTAGAGCTGAACTGTATGGCTAGTAGAATCCCGTAGAGGTGATGGTGTATGGTTTCTGAGGCTTGGTCCTATCAGTACAGCCCCTAGCTTGGTCCTTTGGTTTGTTTTCTCAGGGGCAGTCGGTGGCCATGTCATAAGGACAAACCATCCTCTGGAGTGGCCCATATGGAAAGAAACCAATTTGTTAGCCCCAGTTTGCCAGCCATGTGACTGAGCCACCTTGGAAGCGGATTCTTCAGCCCCCAGTAAGGCCTTCCGATGACTGTAGCTTCTAGCTGAGGCCCCAGCCATCATGGAATAGAGACCAGTCATGCCCACTGTGCTCCATCCAAACTCCTCGTCCATGGAAATCCTGAGACGATAAAGGACTGTCGGTTCATTGCACTAAGTTTTAGGGTGTTTTGTTTTGCAGTGATAGGTAGCTCCTACAGTGGCTCAAGCCCGATGCCCTTATGGCCCAAACCCTTGATGCTGGGAAACTCCTGTCCATTAGCCTCCCCCCAGTGCAGCTCCCCCACAGCCTGCTCTCGTCCTCATGTCCCTCTCCTTTCCCTGTCCAGGGAGGCAGAGTGCGGGATCGGCAAATCTGCTGCCTAACTAGAGGTCCCACTAGGAAACAAGATGCTCATTGACCATGCTTGTAGCCCACACCCCAGCTTTAAGAGCAAGCCTCAGAATCCCCTCGCCTTGGCGATGGGGGGCAAGGGGAGAAAAACCCAGTAGTCCCCAGTGGACCCTGGGCCCACATGGATTTCTTGTTTCATCCTTTCCCATACTTTTGCTTATGTAGGGGCAGGGGAGGAGGGTGACTATGGTAAGGCCAGTCCCGCCACTTCTCTGTATACTCCCAGGGCAGTGCCTGTTCTTGCCCCAGTCTTAGTAGACATCCTTAGTCATCCTTAAATGCGAGGTCCTCAACACTGTCCTCAATCTTGTATCTATCTCAATTGTCAATACCAGGAAAACAGGAAAAGGCCTTGTGGACATCTAGGTCAAAGGTATTCACAACCTATTATGATTTACTGTTTCTTCTTAGGTTTCCATGCTGCTCTTGTGTCCTTTCCTCTAATGCTGTTTCCTAGGAACACTGAACCGTCAGCAATTTCTGGAATAAGTTATGACAGGGGTCTCCTAGGTGGTTTAGTTGTTTAAGCATCCGACTTCAGCTCAGGTCATGATCTCACGGTTTGTGGGTTCCAGCCCCACACTGGGCTCTGTGCTGACAGCTTGGAGCCTGGAGCCTGCTTCAGATTTTGTGTCTCCCTCTCTGTCTGCCCCTCCCCTGCTCAACTCTCTCTCTCTCTCAACAATAAATAAGCAGTAATACATAAAAGAAATAAACATGCTCTCTCTTTTCTCCAAAACTTTGCACATAGTCATCCCTCTGTGGGCAGTCACCTTCTTCCTTTGCCCAGCACATTCTTTTCTTACCCTTCATGAGTCACCTCATCACTACATCCTCTGGGAAGCCTGCCCATGACTTCTCTGTCTCTGTCTTCCTAGCTACATCAGGTGCCTCTTCTGGGCCACCCTCAGTCCTTTGTTTCCTGGATGCAGCATTTGCCATGTTGTATTTGTGGCAGAGGCAGAAAGCTGTCCACCAAAGTGTATTCTCCCACTTTCATGCCAAACAGCTGTTCCCAAGGGTGGCTGCCTAACCTGGTCCCTCATTTCCCACCTCCTCATCTAGAGATGACGTGGAGAAACTCTTACAATGCAATAAGGCCATAGGATAAAGAATTACTGGGAAATGCATTAGACAGGGTGATGATCCAGGAGCACCTCTTGTAGTGTCATTTGAGATAAGACTCAAATGGCAGGAAGGATCCAGCCACATGAAGATCTTCAGAATGGAGGAGAGAGGAAATCATTGAGATGGGGAAATAAGAAGATCAATGGTGGTAACTCTGATGTATCAGAACAGGAAGAAGACCAGTGTGGCAGGAGTAGACTGATCAAGGGAGAAAGAGAGACGAGCTGGGGACAGGGTCTTTCACCACCCCACATCCTTACTGTATTTTTCTCCATCACACATCTCCATCTGCTATGCTATATATTTCACTTATTAATGTGGTTGATTCTCCGTGTCGGCCTTTAGAATGTAAGTTCCATGAGGGCTGGGGTTTGGTCTGATTTGTTCACCTCGTTCTATCTGGGGCTTAGAATGAGGCTTGCACACAGTAAGTGCTCAAACTAGGCTCATTGCATGAATAAATGCCTGAGAGATAGATAAGGGCCAAATGATGTAGGGCCTTGAGGAACATGGTGTATGGCTATCCCGGGCAAAGGGGACCAGAGGCGCACACACAGATAGGCATGTGCTGGCAAAAGCAGGACAAAGCACCCATAGCATTATCAGGGTGATGGCTTCAGAAGCCAGAGAACGGCTTCAGTCCACACTGTGGAAAGAATGACTGGGGGGAAACAGGGCTCCCTGGGCCCCATGGCGCCTGTTCATCTTAAGCACCAAGTCTGAAATAAGTGTAGTGGTCCACCTTGGCCGTGGTCCCCAGGGCAGACATCGCCCCCATGAGAGAACACAGGAGGAGCCCACGGCCACTGAGAGGTTAGCAGTCCCTTTCTCCCAGCGCCATTAACTCAGCATGGCAGGGACCGGCTCTGGGACTCAACCACCTGTCTTCTGGGGCGACTGCAGGGACCTCCTGGCTCTAGTGTTGCCACCTTGCCCTTCCTAAGGTTTTTGACCTTCTCATCCATCCTAGGCCATCAGCACGATGGGAACTCTTACCCTTGTTCCAAAGAAGAGGAAACAGGCAGAGTTTTCATCAGGAATCTTGGATATAAGTAACAAAAATCTAACTTGACCTGCCTTATGAGCAAGACTTGGCTCCCAGGACATAGCACCTGAGACCGAGCCTAACGTGCTAACTTTATTGTTGAGTTCCATACCCGGGCAGCAAGAGAGAAGGAAAAAAAGAAGTGAGGAAAGGACAGGGGAGAATGGAAAACAAACGCAAGGTAATGTGGTAGTCTGCTGGCCACGGTCTCTGCAGACACAGCCAGTTGCTGGGTCTCAAGAGGCTCCCAGATTAGTAGAGGATGCCCAGGCAGATTTGAATTTCAGATGAACACAAATAATGTTTTAGGCCACATTTCTTTTTTTTTTTTTCAACATTTACTTATTTTTGAGAGAGCATGAGCAGAGGAGGGGCAGAGAGCAAGAGGGAGACAAAATCCGAGGCAGGCTCCAGGCGCTGAGCTGTCAGCACAGAGTCCATTGTGGAGCTTGAACCCACAAACTGTGATATCATGACCAGAGCCAGGGTCGTATGCTCAACTGACAGAGGCACCCAGGTGCCTCTAGGCCACATATTTTCATTTGCAAATTCTGACAACTTTGTCAGATACCTCCAGAAAGGCATTTGGAGCACTCCATTGGGGAAAGAGATAAGCAAAGACTTTACCTCTCAGCTCTTCCCCAAACCCTGAGTCCCATTGGTCAGAGTTTACCCATGGGGGTGTTCCCTCCTCCCTATTTCTGGGCTGTGTTTCCTGACTCTTCAGAGCAGTCTCTAGAAGAGTCACCAAAGCCAAGTCCATTGTGGTGGGACTGGGACCTGAAGCTGCTGCAGGTCCTGCTGAGGCCAGCCCTTGGGCATGGCTGCCACTTTTCCCTCAGCAAGTGGTGAAGGTAGAGGGCTTAGCAGAGAGGGGGTTGGGGAAATGGGGGAGGGAGGAGACAGGTGGATTCAGACATCTCTGGATACAGGTGAATGCCCAGATTTTAACCCGAAGACATGTCCCTCCCCATCTTTGTTTTCCTCTGTTTCTATTTTTCACGTAAAACCCAGCATGGGGCTTGAACACATGACACTGTGATCAAGAATTACATGTTCCAGGGGCACCTGGGTGGCTCAGTCAGTGAAGTGTCTGACTCCGTTTCATCTCAGATCATAGTTTCATGAGGTCAAGAGATATAGCCCCACATTGAGCTCCGTGCCAACAGTGCATAGCCTACTAGGAATTCTCTCTCTCACCCTATCTCTCTTCCATCCCCGCCACCTCACTCATGCTGTCTCTGTCACTCTCAAAATAAATATATAAACAAAAAAAATTAGGGGTACCTGGGTGGCTCAGTTGGTTGAGCGTCAGACTTTAGCTCAGGTCATGATCTCATAGTTGTGAGTTTGAGCCCCACAGGTTTTTTGCTGACAGCTCAGAGCCTGGAGCCTGCTTCGGATTCTGTATCTCCCTCTCTCTCTGACCGCCCCCCAACTTGACCTCTGTCTCTCTCTCACCCTCTCTCAAAAATAAATAAACATTAAAATAAACTAAAAAAAACAAGTCGCATGCTCTACTAACTGAGCCAGTCAGGCACCCCTGTTTTCTTGTTATTTATCTTAACTCTCAGGCAGATTTGCCCCCAACGTGACAAGAAGACCCCCAACAATTCTAGACACGTCTTACTCTCTCTCCACAGGGACAACATCTTCTGTCTTCCAATATATCTGCCTTCCTCTACCCTCAAAAAAGAACCGGACTTGAGAGTTTTGTGGTTTTTTTTATTCCATTTTGAGAGACAGACACAGACAGAGCGAAAGCATGGGAGGACGGAGAGACAGGGAGACTCAGAATCCAAAGCAGGCTCTAGGCTCCCAGCACAGAGCCCGAGAAGGGCTTGAACTCACAAACCATGAGATCATAACCTGAGCTGAAGTTGAGTGCTTAACCAACTGAGACACCCAAGTGCCCCTGGACTTGAGAGTTACTAGCCTTGATTGCCCTGTAGCTGGTTGAGTGCCCATTCCTAATAGGGATACTGGGCAGAGGCCTGCAGTGTGGCCTCGTGAGCAGGAAGGCTCTGGAAAGCAGTCCGCGGCTAGGCTAGTATTATGAGAAGAGAAAGAAGACCTAGTGTAATGTGAGGTTGTCTCTTTGTGACTACACCCCCAGCCACATACACACACACACACGACTGGCACCTCTTGGAACACAGGGACTGTGGCTGGTACATCTCTGTGTTCCTAGGGGTTGTCCTGGAAGCTGAGGCCTGATTTGTTTCAGATGAACAAATGAGTGGATGATCTTTGTTTCCTTCATTACATCTAGCTGGAAGATGCCTGAAGCCACCAGATTTGTCTCACCCAGCAACTGATATAAAACTTCATTCATTCTCCTGCATATGATAGAGCACCTGACAAATCACTTTCACATCTGATTCCCACAAGAACTCAGGGTTGGTGTTATTAATACCATTTCTAATTTTTTTAAATTTTTTTTAGTGTCCATTTTGTTTTTGAGACAGAGAGAGAGAGAGACAGAGCATGAGCAGAGGAGGGGCAGAGAAAGAGAGAGACACAGAACCCAAAGCAGGTTTGCGGCTCGGAGCTGTCAGCATGGAGCCTGATATGGGGCTCGATCTCTTGGACCATGAGATCACCACCTGAGCCAAAGGTTAGCACTTAGCCAACTGAGCCACTCAGGCACCCCAATGCCATTGTTGAATGAAGGAATCAAGGCCCAGATTGCTCAAGTGAATTTCTTAGAGGCGCAGAGCTTAAGCTTGGGGAAATACCACAAAAGGAAAGACAAGTGCAGGCATGGAGGGAGAGCCAGCAATTGACTCCTGGGTTAGTAAGAACTGCCAAGGAAGGAACCCTTGAGTAAAACTGGCCATGTTTTCTTTTTTAAAATTTTTTGTTTTTATTTATTTTATATGTGTGTGTGTGTATACGCTGTGTACACACACACACACACACATATGAAGAGAGAGAGAGGGAATCTCAGCACAGAGTCCAACACGGGGCTCAATCCCACGACCCTGGGATCATGACCTGAGCCAAAATCAAGAATCAGATGTTCAACTGATTGACCCACCCAGGCGCCCCTGAAACTGGCCATGTTTAAGTAGCAAACCCCGGAGAATGTCATAAATCATGCAAAGCCATGTCAGAGAGAATAATGCAACATTTTACCCTGCCTTGAATGGTTTAGTTGTGTGGGAAGGTTTGTCTGTGCCTGTTGGGGTGCTCAGACATTAAGACAGATCAGAGCAAATGCTGGTCCTTGAGGAGCACCCCCAGTCTAGATGAGGAGTGGAGAAGGGAGTGGACATCAAGCAAGCAGTGTCACAGGGTGTGACAGGGGCCTACCAGGGCTATGGCTTCACTATGGGAACAGGAGAAGAGAGGGGCATTGCCAGAAAAGGCACTGCACTGCAAGTGACCTGCAAAGGGAGACACATCTCACACACAGACATACACATGCCCACACTCTCTGCCCCACCTTCCAGGGGCTTCAGCAGGCATAGAATATATTTCAGAGATCTTACCGTGACCTATGAGACCCCAAATGACCTGGCTCTGCCCGTTTCTCCCACCTCACTCTCCTCCAACCACACTGGCCTCTTTGCTATTCCTTGAGCAGGACACCTTGTTTCTGCACAAAGCTTTTGCCCTTGCTGTTCCATCTACCTGTAACATTTTCTGCCCAGGTTTGTCAACATGCTGTTTCCACCTTGTCAACAGGTCTCTGCTGAAATGTTACCTCCTCAGGGAGCCTTTCTTACCACGTGTGTCTAATATCACCTTTCCTTCAACTTCCATATCTGTCACATACACCAACTTATCATCTGCATCCTATTCATCACTTTATTGATTTTTTTTAATTTAAATATCTAATAGGTAACATAATCTCATGGTTAAAATTTAAAGATAATATAAGGGATATGCACTGGAAATCTAGCTCACCCCCCTTATTCCATTCATCAGGTATGGTGGCATTGTAGTACAATGAAGCTGGAACTGCATTTCCCAGAATCCTCTTCCTTATGTGCCTCTGTATTCACATTGGTCATAAGAGACATTTGCATGAAGTTTAGAAGGTAAAAGTGGAAGAACAATTATACTGTTTATACTCTGAAAATCATCCAGGGCTCCAGCCAGTAGGGCAGCTCTTGGTGTCACTGAGCTTCTGGTCTTGTTGGCTTGAGGCAGCACTGGGACCCACACCTCCTCCAGCCCCCATGCAGTCTCCCTTTTCAGCTTCTTTGAATCCTGGGCCAAGCATGTGTGCAGCTTTGTGGTCAAGGGCACCAGTTCTGCTGTAGGTCACCTATACTTGGAACTAAAGTTAGAGGTAATAAAAGACAGATATGGATTCCATTTGGTCCTCATGGGTTCCGTCCTCCTCCACATCTAGCTCTTTTTTCTTTTTAAGCTTTTCTTCCTGATTGCTGGTCTACCTAACCTAAGGTGACCAATGTGGGGTCCAGCACTAAACATGGAAACAACAGCCTGCAGAAACTTTTTTAACCAACTTTTACCAACTTTTTTTTTATTACCAATAGTGTGGGTCTAACCCCCTACCATTAGTTTCTTAAACTTATTTCTCTGATTAAATCTTTATTGATATACCAGTTAATCACATTTTTTATTTACTGAAATATGTTCTTATTCCACTTTCACTCTTCCTTTCTCCCCCCAAAACGAACAAATGGTATATCTTATTCTGTATCTTGCTTTGTCACTTAATAATCTCTTGGCAGTGTTTTCCTATCAATATATAAAGAATTCTGTTTTTATAGTTACATAGTATTCCAAGGATTAGATGTATCATACTTTATTTAACCACTTCCCTCTTGATGACAATTTGAGTGAAATTCTGTGTGTGTTGGGAGGGTGGGGAGTGTGTGTGTTTACTTATGCATTGTTTACCACACAAAGTAGTAAAGACCTTGAGAGCAGAGGCCTTGTTTTTCTTGTGTTCTTAGCATGTAACAAGGCTTAGTACATAAGAGATTCTCAGTGAATAGTTTATTCAAAGAATGAAACACCTCTAGACTTTCTTCCTGGGTTATCTTATTTATACCTATCACTACTCTCCAATCTCTACTGTCAGCCCAGGCTACTCTGAAGGACCTAGACTACTAACTGCCTTCTCTCTGCCTCAGCCTCCTCCACACCTCCACTTACATGTCCCACAGAGGCCCTCTGAATCGGTATTTCCAGAACTGAACCCCTCACTTCTAACCTCACCTCAACCTCCTTTTAAACTTTCAGGCTCTAATCTTCTCTTTCTCCCTCTGACCTCTCAAGGTCAATCAGCCCCAGGTCTCACATGTGTCCAAATGAAATGACAAACTTCCTCGAGTGAGTTTTCTGTATGGGTCAATTTGTCACAATCCCTGCCATTCCGTTGCCACCCAGCCTCACATGCAGTCCCGCTTGGGCTTCCTCCTTTCTCCCTTTCAGCAGGACCCCAGTTTAGTAGAAAGCTCTTAAAACAGCTCTGGATATGTCATTCCCTTAACTAACAACTCTGAGGTCTATCTCCCCTAACCCAAACCTGTTGTGCTAAAGATCTTTTATGTAACTGTTCCCTTCCCCTTCATGTTCTGTAGGCCCTATTCTGGTTTTCTATTGCTGTATAACAAAGCAACCCCCAAACATAGCAGCTTAGAACAAAAATTTGTTAGCATCTCTTGGTTCTATAGGTTGGCTGGGCTCAACTAGTTAGGTCTTCCTGGGGCCTCTTGTATGATTACACTCAACTTTTAGTTGGGGCTATAGTCATTTGAAGTTTAATATGGCCGGACATCCCAAATGGTGCAGTTACATGGTCGGCAGTTACTGCTGCCTGCCTGCTGGGAGGTCCGCTGGGCTGCTGATAAGAACACCTGTACGTGGTTTGGGCTTCTCACAGCTTGGAGGCTGGTTTCTGAGAAGGAGTTTCTATTGCCTGAGCTTTTCTGCATGAAAACTGCAAGTGAACTAGCAGTGAAAGTCACAGGATATCACTTTTGCTTCATTCTATTGGCCAAAAAGGTCAGAAAGGCCAACCCAAATTCAATAGATTTTTTTTAATGTTTATTTATTTTTGAGAGAGAGAAGCAAAGAGAGAATCTCAAGCAGGCCCTGCACTGTCAGCGCTGAGCCCTATGCCAGGCTTGAACTCACAAACCGTGAGATCATGGCCCGAGCTGAAAGCAAGCATTGGATGCATAATTGACTGAGACATCCAGGAGCCCCTCACCCCAGCCCAAATTCAAAAGGAAGGGAAGTAGACTCTACATCTTGAAGTAGGAGCAAAGAATGTACCACCATCTTTAATCTACCATAGACCACCTTCTAGACACAAATTATGTATATTACTTCCATGTGCAAAAGATATTCACCTCCTCCCAAGGACCCTTGAAGTCTCATCCCGAAATATCTTTGGCTCATAATGCATCTTGTCATATAAATCAGGTCCAGGTACAGATGATTCCTCAAGAACAGCTTCTTGAGTATTGTTCCTCTTGATCTGAAGACCTGTACACTACAGGCAGGTTTTCTGCTCTCCAGAAACCTAACAGATAGAGTTGACAGGCTTGCGATCACCAGAGTAGACACTCCTGTTCTAACAAAGGGGGGAAACAGGAGTGACATAGCTACCACAGCCTCAAACCAATTCTGAAATCCAGTTATGTATGCGTTGCCAGTTCTTAGATTACGGTCCAGTACTGCTCCCTGGGAATGATTCTCTGCAGCTCTTGACTCTACCCTCTGGTGGTTTCCTCTGAATCATCCCTTCTTTTCCAGAAGAAATAGCCCATGTTTATATCTGAATAGGCTTTAAGTCAACTTCTCAGAAGGCAGGGGCTTACAGGTTCCTCCTTTTGTGCTTTGCCTTTCCCTGTGTTCTGTAATTGCTTCTTTATCTTCAAACCTAGCATTTTGTAAAGGCTGCAGAATGGGGTGCAGTTTCCCTAATTCTTGGTCTTTGAGACTATTTCCAATTTCCATTCCCCTAAGTACTCTGCACATGGTACTCATTGAGCAACTCCTGTGCCCTAACATCATTCTAGGGATCAGGGACATAGCTATGAATGAAACAGACAAACATGCCTGTCCTTATGGAATTAACTGCCATTCTAGTGGGAGAGATGGGCAATCAGCAAGTAAGCAATATGAACAATATAAAAAATAAGCAATATAAACAGACAAAAAGTGAACAGGAAAATAGCAAGTGGTATATTTTGCCTAAGCATGGATAGGAAGGGGAACTTCCATTTTAAATAGGAAACGCCATTCTCACTGAGAAGATGACATGGAAGTCAGGATCTGAGAAAAGTGAGAGAGTGGCCATACAGGTATCTGAGGGAAGGGGTTTTCACACAGAAAGAAATACAACTGCAAAGGCCTGAGTTAGATGTGTGCCTTCTTATTAGAAAAAGATGCGGTCAGAGAGGTGTTTGGGGATTGGATGGGGTAGGGCCTTTTGCTTGTAAAGCTTTTAGTTTTAGTCTGATTTATGAGAAGAGTTTGAACAGAAAAATGACATGGTTTGACATTTTTATAGAATTACTCTGGCTGCTGTGTTAAGAATTGATAAGGGGTGTGGGCAGGAGACCAAGATTTTTTGCAACAATCCAGGGGAGAAATGATGGTGGTAATGGCAGAGAGAGTAAGAAGTAGTCATGTTCTGAATATTTTTGAAGGCTGCTAACGAAGGGTACAAGAGAGGGAGAGTTTACTTAATTTTCCAGTACTTCTGTCAACAAATCACCACAAGCTTGCTGGCTTAAAACAACAGAAATATATTCTCTCAAATACATGTCAAATAGAAAATTTAAAATCAAAGCCTCCCTCCACCCACCCACCCCATCTTTTTTTGCCTCTTTCAGATTCTGGTGGCTGTCCGCAGTCTTTGGCTTGTACTACTCACTTCAATCTCTGAGCCCATCTTCTTATGGACCGCTTTTCTCTGCATGTTTGTCCTCCATGTGTATCTTCTAAGGACATTTGTCACTGGATGTGGGACCCACCTGGATAATTCAGGATGCTGTCAACTCAGCAGCCTTAATTAAATCTGTAAAATACCCTTTTTCCCAATCAGGTCACATCCACAGGCTCTGGGATATAGGCTTACCTTTTTACCAGTGACTATTCAATTCACTGCAGGAGACGAGAATGATTCCAACATTTTTTGGACCGAGCAACTGAAAGAATGAAGTTTTCATGAACCAAGACAGGAAAGGACTATAAGAAGAGCATGTTGTTGAAGATGGAGCTAAAGTTCTCAGTTTATTGTACTCCCTGACCTTTCTCTCACCATTTTCCTTAAGCTCTTCTTTTCAGTTTATCTTTTAACTCAGGCAAAAGACCTGAGGGGCATAACATCCTAGATGGAAAGCAAAATATCTCTCGAGCAGTAACAACTGCCCAGACCACCCAGTCAGTTTGAATTTAATCCCCCACTCATGC
Organism: Suricata suricatta; assembly: GCF_006229205.1. Classification (NCBI taxonomy): domain Eukaryota; kingdom Metazoa; phylum Chordata; class Mammalia; order Carnivora; family Herpestidae; genus Suricata; species Suricata suricatta. The sequence goes on from NC_043711.1 coordinate 56,855,098, forward strand.
CTGTGCAAGATGGACCATGAAGAGATCCATGGAGCGACCGATAGTTTTAATAGTAAAATCTTTGCCCAAGGAGGAGCATGCTCCTCATATACATAATATACAATGTATGTATAGGCATGTTTCCTTAAGGTGCCTGCACCTCCTTATGCCCTCCTCTACATAGGCTTCCATATCTAAATATTCATCCTAACCCTAAATAAAAGGAACCCATTCACCCTGCTCAGGAAGTCATGGCTTCGGAAGTTATTCCCCAGCGATCTCGCTATTTGCTGCAAATAAAGTTTACTTTGTGTGACTGCTCCACCTGGCATATCTGTGACTCACTAAGAAGCGACCTAGTGTTAGTTGGATTACACTGTTTTCCGTTTCCTTGGATCCTTGCTTCTGCCAGAAAAAAATTTCTGGTAGTGGCTAATTTACTTCCATGATTTTATCAGTCTGTTACACAATTGGTGCAGTCATTTGCAGTCTACTAGATTATGCACATTGACATCAGATGTCCCTTGGTTCACATCCCACTCTACCACTTAACTGTGTGAGCGAGGTCTACTGTGTGGAGCCATGTCAAGTGACCTGTAGTGGGTCTCTGTTTCCTATTTGCAAAACGGTGAACGTAATCTTTCCTTTAAGTAGTTAAAGTAAGGACAAATGGAGATATAGTACAGAGGTACTATAGGTATAGTACAGAGTCACGGTAGGTGCTCAATATATATGGGTACCCTTCCTCTCAACCCATTGTAAGTTTGCCAAATAACCACACTCTGGTGTCTCACCACTCAAGAGATTTCTTCCTGAGAAAGCCTGTTCCTAGAGCATGCTTTGTGAGCCCTGAAGAGCTCAGGGCACACAGTAGGACTATTTAGTTCTGATCAGTGCCTTCTGCAGAGGGACCCTACTGGAAGAACCAGTTTACTCTTGTCTTCTCTTCCCTGGCATTCATCATTCCAGGGTAACGGGGAATGGTTGAGACATCGGTTTGTGGGTTCAACATGGCGCGGTCCTGCTCATTGTACGAGCCTCAAAGATGGCGGTAGTCACTAGGGGGCTGACATGTTTGTGCCACGTGATCGAAGCCCAGCCCAGAGGCCGCCGGAACGTGACGTAAGATTGGGGCGGGGCTCCTCCCCCGCACTCGGCGTCGAGCGTCTCGTGACAGGTACTTCCGCTCGGGGCGGCGGCGGTGGCGGAAGTGGGAGCGGAGCCGGAGTCTTGGCCATAAAGCCCGAGGCGGCGGCAGCGGCAGCGGCGGCGTAGAAGGCTTGGGGAGTGCCGAGGCGTCTGCTGGAACAGGAACTGGGACGTCTTCTCTGCCCCTGTCCTCCTTTGCATCTCCTCCTCGGCGGGAGCCCTAGCTACGCGCCCGGCCCGGAGTCTCCAGCGGAGCGGCCGCGGTAAGCAGCGGGCCCAGCCCGGCCGGTGGCCTGGCCCCATCCCCCTCCTCAGCTCCGCGGTCGCCCGGGCCTCGCGTCGTCCGTGTCTCGGACAGGCTCTGACCCAGCGCAGGCCTCGCGGGGAGACTCCGCGTCGCTCAGGGCCCCAGCGCAGGCCCGGACCGCGCCCGGCCGGGGGGAGGTCAGAGGTCGCCGGGTGTGACCTCTGGCCTGGCTGCAGACCCCGGGCCGGCTGCCCCGGACGCCTTCTTTATTGGTAGCGTCCAGACCCGTCACTCGGAAGGGTCTCCTGATTTGGGTGGTCTCTGGACACTGAGAGCCCTGCGCCGCGGCGGGACGCGCTGTGGGGCTGAGTCTCTCGGAGCAGCCGGAGCATGTCGGAACTGACCCCGCCCGCTGCCCTGTCGGGGGTCGCTGGCCGGGGATCCGCCGACCGCGCGGCCCTTGTTAACAGGCGCCCAGGGCTGAGCCACGTTCCCGTCGGTCTGCTAAGTCGAACAGCCCGACCCTGCTAGGGAGAGAGGTTCCCTGACAGCCACTGAGTCAAGGCCGTGAGTCAGGTCACGTGCACTGGGCTCGCCCCAAGCACTTGTGTACATGTGAGACGCCTCTGGCTCTGTGAGACAGGGAGTTTTTTGTCCTAAGTATGTTGGGAATCCTGAACGAAGTTTTGAAAACTTATTGGGGGAAGGATGGTGGTTGGCTGGCGGGCCGTGTTGGGATTCCGCCGCGTCGAGGGATCTCCTACTGCACAGTGGAGCTTGGTGCTTCGTTGTTCGTAAAAGTGAAAAATTGAGAATAATAGTAGACATCTGAGCGCGTATTTTATTTTGGGCCGCGTGGCAAGAACTTTGCACAGATCATTATGTTGAATTCTTGGAACAGCCCTCTGAAGCGCCCTTGTTGTCAGAGAACGGGGAGGTCAACTTGTTTGTCCAAGGTCACCGGTGATAACTTCTGGAGGGAGATTCCACCGCAGGCGGACCCCGGAGTGCTGGGATCGGTCTCTGGGCCGTACCGCTTTCCCAGGCTGCTGAAGTTTGTGGTCCCTATCTTGCTACCTGCTATCTGCCTCTCTCTGCCTCCTTTGTTTTTAGTGATGCCATGTGAAAGCCTATTCTGGTAACTACCTAAGTTCTACCTCAAAACCAGAAGATATTCTCTATGCGGTTGTGACTTTTAACACGGCTTTTTTGTAGCGCATTGCTAGTCAGTGAGAAGCTCACCAGTTCTAGCAAAGTGCTTAATGGAAGTCTGAAGAATTTTCTTGCCTTAAATCTTTGGTCAAACGACTTGAGTCTGGCAATCCTGCTATGTAACCTTTCTTAAAACCATAGCACGTGGGTATCTAGCCAGTTGGTTCTTTCCTGTTGAAAATACTGTATCTTCTCTTTGGATTCCAAAAGAACAGGCTCTTGTCTCTTCCTTGTGACTTAAGCAGCTGATTAGCCGCATGACTTCTCATCCGTGGATTAATAGAGTCTCCTCTTAGTGTGTCTCTCTTCAGATTTGGGTCTAAGAACTGGAAGGTGAGTTGTGAGTACTTCTGGAAATCTGGTCTGAGCTGAAGCTTAGTCCCCACAACCCTGTTGTATTCTAATTTCTTTTTTTTTGTTATTTTTTTTTGAACTTCTATACTCGAACTGATATATTTAAGTGAGTCATAAGTACAGCCGTCTTAAATAATGTTTGTGTTTTGAGGAGAGTAATGATGAGCACCTTTTCATTCATTCCGATGTTTTGAGTATCTACCATGTATCAGGCGGTACTGGTTATTGACTCAGAGAGGTAGGTGTGGTTCCTGACCTAAAGGGATTTAAACATGGTGTGTGGTTGTGGCCCAGAATTCTGTTGTGGAATGGCTTGGTGGTAGAACCCGAGGCTTCTGGAATGAGTTGTGCCTCCTCTCTTTCCAAGTGAGTTCATCCTAGGCAGGCGGGTTCATTGTCATGGCGTTTGTATGGTTTGCTCTGGAAAGTATAGGAGACAATATTACAGTTTCAATTGATCATGTCTTTTGAAGAGTAACCTTCAACACTGAGCTTGTTTCTCCTTTTGCTCTGGTGGCATTTTGTTGTTGTGGTTCACTGGAGGGAGTTCATGTCCCTGCCATTTGACACTGCAGACGTTAACTGTTGCCGTGCTCTCTGTGCAGAGGCACATTTGGCATTTAGCTAATGAAAGTTTTAATATAGTGCTTACCAGTTACAGTGTCCCTATTATACTAAATAAAACCGCACGCCATCCCTTCTCTTGCAACCAGCCATTCTGTCCTTCCTTTAAAGGGAGATCTGAGTTTTGCATTTGTGGTAGAACCGCAGGAGTAAACAAACAGAAGGGTGGAATGTAGAAGACATTCTAAAAATAGTTGTGTTAGTAGATCTCTCCAGGTGATTCTTAGCAATCACTGGGGCATTTGCTTGTTTTGTTATGTTTTGGGGGCCAGCCAGGCTAAGCCCCCAACCCCATCATCAGAGAGCACTGCTTTATAGTAAAGTATGGCTTTGAATCTGATTCCTGACCCCACCACCGAATGAAGCAAAATGGTTTTGGTTATTTGGTTACCTTTTAATAAATCTCCAAAGAGAATTACACAGATAACATCTCTGCCCTTATTTTTGGTATTAGCTTTTCTGTGCAAAGGTGTGGCCAGCTCAGACCCCACACATGTGATAGACAGTCTTGTACACTGTTCTTTCAGAGATTTGACATAGTTACCATTGTGCCTGTGATAAAATGTCCTAATTAGTATCTATGTAATTCAACAAATGTGGCTGAGGATCTGAGGAGATCTTGGACTAGGAATTAGAAGCAAGGTTTCCCAGGGAAGTAAGGGGGAGGAATCCTCCTGAGTAATGCTAAACAGTGGTTCCCTTGGCACTGATGTCATCCTCTGAAGGAGACTGAAGCTCTAGAAATTAGCACTCCCCCCACCCCCTTGCAGCTCCTGGCTTTCTGCTGACTCTTACCTCCCATGTAAGGTTGCCATTGTATTCACAGTCCTCCATTCTTGTGTGGTATCAAACCTTTATCCGTCAGTGCTGTCTAATAGCTCCGTACGGTTCTGTCTGCAGTTTGCTGCAGACATATTTTGCAATGTGTTGATCTCCTCAGTGTTTGCTCTCACATCTTCTTCCATCTGTTTTCTGACTTTTCATAAGCACAGAAAAATAGCTCATATTTATGTTTTAAAACTTCTTCATGGTGATTGTGGTCAGCGTGATTTGCGAACCAAAGGTAAAAGTGATGTGTGGTTGGTGAAATCAGAACGGGCCTTCTAGCGGTGCCTCTGACTAGTTTCAATTTTAGGGCTCGGGCTAGGATTTCAAAAACAAATGTAAGAATAGCTACTTGCAAAATGTCTCTGTGGGGGAGGACGAAAGCTTGGGAGTTGGTTCCACTGGTGTCATACGGTATTGGCCTTGTTCGTCTGCCTGAAGATACAGTTCTTAATGCAGGGACCTCGAGCCTCTCCTGGGCTGTCTGGTGATGTCATCGCTGCCGTGGAGATCCGTCTGGCTGATTCTGTTGTCCATTTCCTGGTCGCCTCGGACCGCTTGCTTTAGGGCAGAGTAAATCTGAAGCCTGTGAAGGGAGGGCCAGGGACCTGGGCAGTTTAGGAATCCTGGAACCTCCCATGGCTCTCAGATGAGCTTGCTCGCGTGGCTGCTTTCAGACCCAGCACAGGGGTTCCTCTGTTCTTTCTCCCTGACTCACCAAGTGACGACGGCTTTCCTGGGGTTACCCAGTCCAGTTCCAGAGTCCTTTAGAAATTGCATCGTGAGGTACATAGTTGACATTGTTAGTCCCCAATGTCTGTATGCAATTTTAATTAGTGTGTGTGTGTTGCTTACCCTTTACATAAGGTTTCACATGGTGCTCAGACCTCTCTGTATGCGGAGAGGCTAGCCTTTCCTATTGTGTCTGAGATAGCAGTGGCCAGGTGCTCTGGTGGCCCCGCCACTGCGCAGTGCTGGGCTAGATCTGCTGGAGCACGTAGCTCTGTGCTCATTCTGATACACCCCTCCGGCCTTTTGGGGTACATGATTGCCTTAATGACTCAGCATATGACCTCTTGTAAACATGTATATTTCTGGAGCACTTGCATGGCGTGGTCCAGCTCTTGATTTCGGCTCAGGTCATGATCAAGCCCTGCATCAGGCTGTGCTGACCACGCAGGGCCTGCTTGTGGTTCCCTCTTCCTTTTTCTCTGTCTTTCTTTCTCTCTCTCTCTCTCTCTGTCCCTCCCCTGCCTGTTCTGCATGTGTGCACATGCTCGCTCTCAAAATACATAAACAGTTTTAAAAAACAGATTTTTATTCCACTACTATTTATTTATTTAAGGTGTTTTTTTTTCCCCCTCTGCACCCAGCACGGGCTTCAAACGCACAACCCCAATCTCAAGAGTTGTACGATCTATCAACTGAGCCAGCCAGACACCCCCCCCAACACAACCTTTTATTTATTTATTTATTTATTTTTTTTTCCCCACAACCTTTTATTTAAGATGACATTTCTTGGGGCACTTGGGTGGCTCATTTGGTTAAGCATCTGACTTCAGGTCAGGTCATTAACTCAAGATTTGTGAATTTGAGCCCCAAGTTGAGCTCTGCACTGACAGCTTGGAGCCTGGAGCCTGCTTCGGATTCTCTGTCTCCCTCTCTCCCTCTGTCCCTCGCCCTCATTTGTGTGTGCGCGCGCTCGCTCTCTCTCTCTCTCTCTCTCTCTCTAAAAAACAAATAAAACATTTATAAATTAAAAAAAATTAAAATCAGTTCTTTTTAAGGAAAAAAAACACTAGGGAAATACAGAAGTAAAAAGGAGAAAACCACCATTCACTACCCAGAGGAAGACCGCTGAGCTAACTGGTTGTTTTCTTGCTATGAATGTGCTCTGTAATACCTTTCTTTTGTGAAATAGAATAAAATATGGTGTGAGAATTTAACTGTGGCGGGGACTGGACACCTGAATCAAACCTGTGGGACTTCTAATAAATCCGTGATGGGAAGCTGGGGACCATTAGACTAGCTAGGGTTTTCAGATGTTTAATGGCAACAGTGAAAAATTGAAGCATCCAGTTCCAGAATGAAGTTGTTTGGCTTGGTGACACTGGATAAGTAAAATGTTGCCCTTGTTTTTAAGTAATTTGACATTTCTTTTTGTTACTAAACTTTGAATTTGAAGCAGAACATACAGGAAAGTATACAAATAAGTGAACTTGGAGACTTTAATATATATATATATATATATATATATATATATATATAAAATGTTTTTTTTTTTAACATTTATGTTTGAGAGAGAGAGCACAAGCGGGGAAGGGACAGAGAGAAAGAGGGAGACACAGAATCTGAAGCAGGCTCCAGGTTCTGAACTATCAGTACAGTGCCCGATGCAGGGCTCAAGCTCAGGAACTGCGAAATCATGACCTGAGCTTAAGTCGGACACCTCATCGACTGAGAGACTTAGGTGCCCCAAATTGGAGAATTTTTGTAAACTTAGAAGCCCCCTTGTGCCGCCTTCAAGTTGTTCTCATCCCCAGGTAATGAGGCTGCTGATTTTTAGCACCGTAGTGTGATTTTTGCCTGAATTGGACTTTGTATAAATGGAGTCATACACTATTTTTGTAAACTTAGAAGCCCCCTTGTGCCTTCTTCAAGTTGTTCTCATCCCCAGGTAATGAGTCTGCTGATTTTTAGCACCGTAGTGTGATTTTTGCCTGAATTGGACTTTGTATAAATGGAGTCATACACTATATACTCTTCTGTGTCTGGTTTCCTTGATCCATTGTTGTTTGTGAGATTTTGTATTGAGTGCAGCTGTGAGCTCCATTTTTGTTGCTCAGAAGTATTCCATTATATGGTATACCAGATGTATTTATTAATGTATTGATGTGCATTTGGGTAGCTTATAACTTTTGGCTGTTAGAAATAATGCTATATGAATGTTCTTGTGTAGTCAGGATATTCTTCTGACAAATGATATGTACCCATTTCTGTTAGGTTAATACTGAGGAGTGGAAAGGCTGAATATTAGGGGTATGTATATGTATTCTTTTGCTAGGGCTGCTGTAATAAATACCGCAGACTGAGCAGCTTAACCAAAAGAAAACAATTTCCCATAACTCTGGAAGCTAGAAGCTCAAAGTGTTGTGTTGTGTTGCAGGATTGATTTGTTGAGAGACTTGTCTCAGAGATGGCTGTCCTGTGTCCTCACATGCCTGTGTCTTAGTCTCTTCTCATAAGGACATCAGTCATATGGATTAGAGCTTACTCTCATGACCTCATTTCATCTTAATCACATCGTTAAAGTTTCTATCTCCAAAGATAGTCATATTTTGAGGTATTAGGGATGAGGACTTCAATGTGTGATTTTGGTGTGGCTACAATTCAGCCCATAATAGTATCTGTTAACACTTTGGTGTAGATACCGTCAATTATCCAGTGTTGTACAAGCTTAACTCCCACCAGCAGTATTTAAGAGCTCCACCTTTGCTAACACCTCTTTTTAACCGCCCCCCCCCCCCACCCCGCTGGTAGGAGCCTCTTTCTTTATGGCCCCATTGATTACCGGTGTAGGCACAGTCCTTGAGGGAGTAGAGAAGTTGTTTCTGGAGCTAAGTGTGTTATAGTTTGAGACAAACTCTCGTAAAATGCTTCTTAAATCCAGTAGGGGTGGAAAACCGGAAGGGCTTTATTGAGTGGTTAGTCCTCCGTAGTTGCTTTTGTGGATTAGTTCTGGCCTTTATGATGTGGATTCATTCCTGCTGGCAGAATGGGCCCCGAAATGTCATCTGTGGGGTAGAAGTCTAGCCATAATAGTGTTTTCATTCAAATTCTTTGATTTGACACTTGAGTCCTTAAATCATTGGATTCTATCCTATGCATGCTAGAAATAGGTCTGTTTACATGTTCTGACTGACCGTTTAGATATTGGTGTTTGGCCAACAGCTTTCTAGCTGAGTAATCTTGAGCTTGTACAACCATTGTAGGTAGACCTTCGTTTGGTTGGAATAATAGTACGTAACTTTACCTCCCTCCCACTCTAAACTCCATGAGGACAGAGATAAATTATTGTAGGATGGATCTTGAAATATTACTCAGTAAACTTAAAAAGTGTTTTCCGGTTCTAACTTTGCACAGTAAATTACTATTTGTAGCATGTAAGTTATGCTTCTGGGCCAGTGATTAATATGTAGAGCTTTCCTGAATGCTAAACTGTGTTCTGTGTTCATTTGACAGATTTTTCTTGTCTACTGTAAGAAAACACTGCTGACAGCTGTGGGGAATATAAAATAAAGATCACTGGAGGCTTAGGAATAATTGTAAAACAAGGCAAATGAGAGTCATAAAAATAGCTTAAAGAAAATGCTAGAGGTGTTCAAATGGCTAGGTTAGGTGAGTGCTGGGTAGAGTTGTGGTATGGAAGGGAGACTTGGGAAACCCATTATAATTGGAGACAATGGCATAAGCAAACGAATGGAGGTAGCGAAATGCTAAGGCAGATGGAATGACTGCTTTATCTCCAATTTGGGAATGACTGTGTGGGGGCCAGATGGAGTGGGGGAGGGGAGGCACTCTAGTGCCTTCTTGAAGGGTTTATGTTTAACCAAGTGATACTTCATTAAATAATGCTAGGATGGGGCATAATCCTCTTGCTTGAACCTCAGAACCCTATTGAGTAAGGCAGGTGGTACGTCAGGTATGATAAGGAATGACTTTGATGTTATAATTTACCCAAAGAAATGCACATTGAGAGATTAGTGGGGCTAGGACTCAAATACAAATGTGTTTAAACCTTCAAAGAGGTGCTTCCTTAGAAGTGCCTTTCACGCAGTTTGAAAGGAGTTGGTTTGGGGGATGGGATGGAGAGAGAGCAGTTCTTTTGGTTTTCCTCTTTACCCAGCCAGCCCACTGTGGACTCCTTTTAGCAATATATAAGCAATCTATTTTACTGGTAAATGTCTGAGATAAGCTAGGGTTGCTATAAAAGCTTTGAGTTTTTGAAATGGTTCTATGTAACTGTTTTACTAGCTATCTGATTTCCAGTCTGTTTTACCAAAAAAGAAAAGAAAAAAAAAGGTACAGGTCTCTGACTAAATAAAGCCTCTGCTCTTGGTTTGGCACCTGCCGTCAGAATGCTCAAGAGCGGTGTGGGGTGCAACACGGTCAAGAGTCTATTGGGCTGTGCTGCAAAGTCTTTTTTTAACAGGAATTGCTTCTCAAGAAACTTGCTTCTTTGTAAAATTTGCCTTAGTCCCTCTCCCCCCAGCCCTGTCCCCACATGAATGATACATGGAACAAAGTATGTATATATAATTATTCTCTTACAGAGCTCAACTGTTACCTTGTTTAAGCTTCACTTCAAAGTTCAGTCTAAGCACGTGAGTTTGAGTTATTAGTCTCTTCGCAGAAGCAGACGTGGCCTGAAAGGAGGAGCAGAGTCACATGGAGCCCGAGTAGTGGGGTTGGAACTCGTGCTCCATAGTGCACGCTGCCAAGTGTTCTCTAACCCTAAGAGTTGTGAGAAAAATAACATACAGAAGAAGAGCCTTTATAAATTTTGTTTAGTTTTGTGTAAGGGTTTTTAAAAAGAAGGATGTCTTGACTGTTCTCCTTTGAAATGTAAATTTCCAGGTAGTGAGTTTTCCAGCAGTAGGAGACAGAATAGGCTGGGTTATTCTGCAAATAACCTCAAAATGGTTGAAAGCAACATAAGTTTATTTTCTGCTCACGCAGCATGTGCATCATGAGTTTTCCAGGGGTTCTGCCTCCTTCCTGCTCCAGCTGAAGGAGCAGCCATGATCTGGAATATTCCTGGGCATCTTAGCAAAGTAAAAAGAACTATTGGAAGGTCTTGCTCCTGAAGTTAAATGTTCCAGCCCAGAGTGACACGTCACTTCTGCTTACAACTCACTGGCCAGAATGAGTCACAGCACACAAGAGACCAAGAAGTGGGATTCTGCCATGGAGTTGGAAAGCACAGAGTTGGAAATATTTAGGAAATAATACTAGTTTTACAGTGACTTGCTGTAATAGGTAATAGGTGTTGGGGGAAAGACTGCCTCATAGATTCTTGCTCCAGTCAACTGGTGATTTAAATGCCAGAAAGGATAACAGCTTGCTTCACTCACAAATCACCTTTCTATCCTAAGAAATCTTTTTCTTTTAAATGATGTTTGATAAGGGGTGCCTGTGCAGTGGTTCCATCAGTTAAGCATCTGACTTCGCCTCAGGTCTTGATCTCAGGGTTCATGAGTTCAAGCCTGCTCTGTGTAGGGCTCTGCCCTGACCGCAGGGACCTGCTTGGGATTCTCTCTGCCCCTCCCCTGCGCACATGCTCTCTCTCTCTCTCTCCCTCTAACTAAATAAATCAAATTTTGAAAACTTTATTAAATAAGTAAACGATGTGTGAAAATCTCAATTCAGGTGTCTCGAAATACCCTTGTATAAAGTAGGTGTGAAACAGCTGAGTGTGAGCATTCCCTTGCCTTCCATGTTTTCAGTGTTGGAATCCTAAGACATACTAGATGTCTTTTTGCTGATTTCTCACTTCCCCTCTCTCCAAGTCCCCCTCCTAAAGTGCTACCAGGTAGTCGTAAAAGTATTCCTTAGGTCCTATTCTTTCCCTGCCCATTGTCCTTGGTTAGTTCCCTTTACAAACTGCCTGCAGCTGGCCTTCCCAGTTTTGTCCTTTCTGTCATACAGACTCTTTATTGCCCCGAGTGGTTTTACTTACCTTTTCCTTAGCACACTTTGTTCCCTGCTTTTTTCAGCTTGCTTCCTGCCAAGTCTCGTCATTTCTCTTCTGTCTGTCAGTATCTTGCCTGGGTCAGGTACCCCCAGCTTCATTTTTAGCTCATACTATTCTTAGCTTTCATTGAATCCCTGTGACTTGTATTTCATGTGTGTGGCTGGCACACATAATATGCATCTTACCTTCTCTAGGAGAGGGGCTTCAGGGGCGATGCTAGACGGAACTGTCTGTCTTTCCCCTCAAGCTAATCACTTGAAAGAAAGAACTAAAAATATATTCTCCAAGAGGCTTTACACACACACACACACACACACACACTCTCTCTCTCTCTCTCTCTCTGTCTCTCTCTCTCTGTCTCTCTCTCTCTCTCTCTCTCTTTCTCTCTCTTTATTGTGTTCTCTGGCTAAAAAAAAAATTCCTGTAAATTCCTCCTGTTGTTTGAAATCAGTAGGCCAGAGGCTGGAGGAGTGCAGAGACTTCCTGATGCAGGGCGACTCTCCAGTTACTGAGCTTCCGTTTCCACCTCTGACAAACGAGAGAAGCAGGTTGGCTGTCCTCAAGATCCTTTTGTCTTTTGGCCGGCTGTGGCTCTTGGTCGTACTGCAGTGGTTTTTGCAATATCCTAACTGGCAAGACGACTTTGAGTACCCTTTTGGCGATTTCAAAAGCCATCGCCCACACGGAGCCCTGCTCATTCACCTCTTTTTGAGGGGCAAGAAGAACCTTACTGTATAGAGGTGGTTAGACTTTTTCTACAGTGGAGTTATTTCTAGATTACAGAAGCAAGTGAATAAGTTTCTGTCACTCTTCTAGATAATTTGGTGACTATACTTCCAAACTTACATGTTTATTTTTAAAAGAGACCATACAGTACACTTTTATAACTTGCTTTTTAAAGATTGTGCTGTATGTACTAGACGCCTGTCAGTATGTCCTGTGTTTAATGGCTGTGTAATACTGCATTTACCAAGTCTAACCATGCTCACTCATCCTGTAAGTGAACACTTCAGTCTCTTCCAACTTTTCTTTTTAAGAAAAGTATTTCATTTCCTTATAATTGTTGTTCATACTTAAACTTTGGTATATATTACTACACAGCCTCCAAGAAGTTTGTGTACTTAACATTTGTAGCTTGAGAATTTTATGTATATAGTTGCTAATCATCAGTTTTCTTAATGGTTGCCAGTTTAGTAGGAAAAATTTTAATGATACCTCATTTCCATTTCACTGATGAATAGATTGAACTTTAAAAAAATAGTAGCCATTTATTTTTTTTATGTGATTTGACTGTTTTCTCTAAAGTCCAAGTGAGGCAGGTTTTTGTTTTACCTAAACTCTTTATGTGTAGCAAGAGTAGTGACCCTTTTTCATGTTGTAAACATTCCAGGCTTGTTTCTCATGGCTTGGTTTGGTTAATGTATGTTTTTGTAGTAAAGAAACTTTCCTGTAGTCAACATCTGTTGGTTTGGGGGGGTTGTTTGGTTTTTGGGGGGGGGTTCACATTATTCTATGTTGGCCCTCCCTACCCTAAGGGCAATACAACGTTTTACCCTCGTACTTAGCACCTTGGAATTCTGTATGATGCAATATGATGTCAGAATCTTTCCAAATGTATCGCTTTCAGTATTTCATTATATTGTCATCCTTTTCTCACTGAGTAGAAATCCTTTTATCACATACTAATTACCCACCTACATGTGTCTTTTTTTAACTCTTCTCTTCCATTCTTTGTCTCTGGGACAGTATCACTGTCCTATTTGCTTCTGCTTCGTGATACATTTCAATAAGCTTGGCAGTTTTCCATCATTCAGAGAACTCTCGAAGTTAGGGTCAAACACGTTTGCTTCTGATTCGCTCGGTGCTCTTTCTACCCTCAGTCCCTGAATCCCTTTGTCTGACAATGTCATCCATCAGGTTTAGAAGGAGCTATTCCTAAGGGGCCCTGGCAGAGGGAAGCAGTGGAATTCTCTCCCCTCTGTAGCTGAGACAAATACCGAATGATGGCTCGTGCCGTCAGTAGGTTTTAATGAGCAGCCACCATGGCCCAATCCTTGTGCAAGGCACTAGATGCGCAAATAGTAGAAAACCTGGTCTCTGACCCCCAGGGAGACTTGGGTTTGGTGGGGCGGTGGGATATACCTTTAATTGTTGTATCTAGATGCCTCATGTAATGGATTGAAACAAGGCTTTGGAAGCAAGTATTAGTTTTTAAATTATGTTCATGAAGCTTTTATGTATTTCATGTTTTTTTTTAATTTTTTAAATGTTTTTATTTATTTTTGAGAGAGAGAGCATGAATGGGGGAGGAGCACAGAGAGAGGGAGACACAGAACCTGAAGCATGCTCCAGGCTCCGAGCTGTCAGCACAGAGCTGGATGCGGGGCTCGAACCCACAAACTGGGAGATTGTGACCTGAGCTGAAGTCGGACGCTCAGCTGACTGAGCCACCCAGGCGCCCCTCATGTTTTTTTTTTTTTTTTAACGTTTATTTTTGAGAGACAGAGACAATACTAGTGGAGGGTGAGAGAGAGGAAAACAGAATTCGAAACAGTCTACAGGCTCTGAGATGTCAGCATAGAGGCTGAAGTGGGGCTCGAATTCACAACCTGAGATCATCACCTGAGCCAAAGTTGGACGCTCAACCAACTGAGCCACCGAGGCACCCCTCATGTTTTGTCTTCTGTGGTCGTTTCTTTCAGTATTCAAAGTACAGTTACTTATGATCTGTACCTAGATGGATTTTTTTTTTTTTTTTACTAACTTTCCTTGTCTAACTTGGACAAATTAGATTTCATTGTCACTCCTGGTAGAGGGTTGTGATAGGTTCCATAGGAATGTTCCAAACTTGGTATGAGTTAAAAGTGTTATTTCCTTTTATTAATTATATATTATTAATAATACATAATTAAGGAGGGAGTTAATTAATTTTTCACAGATAAAGAGTACACCATTGGGCCAGTCTTTATTTTCAGAGCTGTTGAAGGAATGTTAGTCTGAATTGGTAAAAATGATTGCCTTTCAGAGAGGAAAAAAGTACCCGGGGTCAGCGTGTTCTTCCTTTTTTCCCCCTGCTTATTATCTTCTGAAGTTGTAGCTACTCATTTCTGCGTGACATCAACATGAAATTCTGTCCGCATGTGACTGGCCACTGCCCTGCCAAACAGCAGTCTTCTAGGGCTGGCAGTTCTCTGAGCCCATGACGTCGTCTGGAGTTCTAGAGCACCCATGATCTACTGGAGGGGGGGAGGGGAGAGCGGAGTGCTGTCTCTGTGAAGGGTGCAGCCTTGTGGCCAGACTCCTGTTAGCCCACTGGAGCCACGAGGCCGTAGCGAGATTCCACTTGTGACTTTGGGAAAGGGAGTTGTGGGGAGGTGAGTGCGGAGAAAGGAGCTCACGTTGGCCAGGCCTTATAGTGTACCTTCTCCCTAGACACATGCTGTACGCGGTTAACAAATAACTTGAGCTGTGGTTGCTCACAGGCTAGAATCAACCGTGCAGGCCAGACTCTGAGAAGGGAGTTGGCTGTCCTGCTTCCTGAGGCTGTGTAGGGAACGGATTCTACCACCAGTGATGCAGGGGAAGTGGGAGTGTAGTTTTTCAGGCATGCAGGTGTCCAGAGGATGCTTTGTGCCGAGTGCTGCGCTAGGGAAATGCCAGAGGAGGAGGATAGTTCCTGTCCTGGGGGGAGTTTTCTTTTCGACTGCATGACACGTGAGGAGCCACCCACAAAGGGGGTGTTGTAGTAGGAGAAAGACTTGGTAGTAGGCTTTTGGACAGGTGTGCAGTTTTTGGGCATGAAGAGGTAAAGCTGTACTTCATAAATCTAATTGTACAGAGGATACCTTGAAAACAAACATTTTCATACCTCAGTCCTCCTACCTTAGAGACAACCGTGAATTCTATAAAGTTGATTGGTTTTGACCTACAAAACATGACATTTTCGTAGGATTTGGCCTCATAAACACACCACTGGGAACATGATCTTGTTCTCTACCATACTTAAAAAAAAGTTCGGGGCACCTGGGTAGCTCATTTGGGTAAGTGTCCAACTCTTGATTTCAGCTCAGGTCATGATCTCAGGGTTGTGGGATCAAGCCCCACGTCAGGCTCCATGCTGAGCATGGAGCCTGCTTAAGATTCTCTCACTGTGCCACTCTTGCCGGGCACATGTGCTTGCTTGTGCTTTCTCAGAAAAATCCTAACTACATTTTAGAATGTTCATTCCTAGTACATGTAGGTCTGTCCCTGTGTATTTGTGTGTTTTGAATATGCATTTTGAAGTAGGGGCATATTTCTTTTTCCTACTTGTGTTTTCTTAGCTGAGAGAGATGCATCAAGGAAAGAAGAGAAGTGGACCTGTGACCTTCCAGAACCTGGAAGTAGGGTGTCTAGATTTTTGGCAGTGATTGATTTGAGGTGATAGGTTTGTGAGACTGGCAGGCCCTGAAAACAAGGAGGAAAAGATTGGGACTCAATACAGTAAGAAAGCTAGGCGGTTATGCACTGCCTCTCAGGTTGTTTCCAGTGCGGCCGGCTTTGGGTTTTTCAGGTTTGTGACTATTCAAGAGCTTGGGCAGGAAGCACTCTGATGGTCCATAAAGGCAACAGAGTTTTGGTACCTTCCATTTTCATATTAACCACATCTCCTCATGATAATCTATCCATGTTTACATATTCGAACGGAAAAGACAAGAAAATCTGAGGGACAATACTCCGGTTGAAAGGATTTACAAGTAAAATAGCATGGGTATGATGTATGTAAGCCTGGTCTAAGGTGGCGACTGTGGCTTTAAAAGCAAGGACACCTATTTGACAGGCTTTACACAGATTGGGGTTGGCATGGCAGGCATAGCTGAGTTGATAAAAGGGGAAGCAGAGCTAAGTGCTCCTGAAAAAATAGAAGTAACCATTAACCATGGGTGCTGAGGCCATGTTCGCACAGTGTGGTGCCCTGGTTTGTATCCATTTCTGGTGATGCTGAATAGAAATTCTCAACTTGCCCTGTTGCTCCTGACCAGTGGTTATGTCATATTCATGGTGAACTTATTTATAGTTACAGCCACCAATTGGTTAATTGTTGATGGAGTTTGGCTGTTTGGAGGAAGAATTTGTTTGATCAGAATCGTTAGGACATTAACCTCCCTCCCTTCCTCCCTCTCTCCCTCCATCTCTCTCTCTGTGCCCCTCCCCAGCTTGTTCACTCGCAAGCTGTCTCTCTCAAAATAAACTTTAAAAAATTAATAAAGGCTATAGACCACAGTGGTATCACACAAAATGGCAGAGTGGGAAGCTTTAGAGGTCAGTAAGTCATCCATTGACCTAGAAAGAGTGGTTAGAATCAACTATTTTGGAACTCTGGAACCTGACTGGATGGAGATGTGCTCCTGCAGGGATAGGCTACCAATCTTTTATAAGTGAGTGGTGTGCTCACAAATGGACAGTTCCAGCTTTCAACAGGCAACAGTCAGCATTCCCTGAGGAATAAGAGAGTGAGATTTCCAGGATACCACATTATAATACTCAGAATGTGCGTTTCTCAACAACAAAAATCTGAAACTTAATATAAAGACAGAAAAGTGTGGCCCATTCACAGGAAAAAAAGGAATTGGACAGAAACTATCTCAGAGGAAGCTTAGACATTGGAAGTAGAAGTCAAAGACATCAAATTAACTGTGTTAAGTATACCCAAAGGTAACGGAAACCATGAACAAAGAACTAAAGGAAATGGAGAATACAATGTCTGCACAAAATGAGAACATCAAGAAAATTATAAAAGAAAGCATTCTTGAGCAGAAAAGTATAGTGACTGAAATGAAATTTATTAGAAGGGTTTAGCAACAGATGTGAGCAGACAGAAGAAAGGATCAACAAGCTGAAGGTAAAACCATCAAAATTATTCAGTCTGAGAAACAGAAAGAGAAAACAATTACAAAAAGTACACAGCCAGAGTGACCTGCAGGACACCATCAGGCATGCCAAATATACTTCCTAGGAGCCCAGAAGGGTAATTCATAAGGACAAAACATTTTTGAAAATATAATGGCCCAAACCTTCTAAAATCTAATGAATCTACACATCTAAGAAGCTTAATGAACACCAAGGAGGATAAACTCAAGAGATTACACCAAGTGGAGATCTACACCAAGGCACGTTTATAGTCAAGTAGTAACTTGTGCCTGCAAAGCAACAAGAACTTGAAAGCAAGAAACCCAACTTGTCATATATAAGAGATTCTAAATAAGATTTTAACAGCTGACTTTTTTATTTGAAGATTTTTTTTAATGTACCATATTTTGAGAGAGAGTGGGAGAGGGGCAGAGAGAAAGAATCCCAAGCAAGTTCTGGGCTGTCAATGTTGAGCCCAACGAGGGGTTCCATCTCATGAAATGTGAGACCATGACCTGAGCTGAGATCAAGAGTTGGATGCTTAACCTACTGAGCCACTCACGTGCCCCATCAGCTGATTTAAAAGACAGAAACAGGAAAGTTATAAAATTTGTCATAATGGCCGCACAGTGTATACGATGGAGTCTGTGATGATAATACAGAGAAAGGCCAGAGGTTAGAACAGAGTATATACTGTTGAAACTAATCGATATTATTTAAACTGATTGTTATAAGTTTAAGATGTTAGTTGTAATCCCCAAGGTAACCACTAAGAAAATAATAAACATGCAGAAGAGGAAAGAAGAGGGAATTGAAGTGGTTTGTAAAAATTACATTAAAAATTCAACTAAATAGGGGGCGCCTGGGTGGCTCAGCCGGTTAAGTGTCTGACTTCGGCTCAGGTCATGATCTCATGGTTCATGGGTTCGAGCCCCGCGTCAGGGTCTGTGCTGACAGCTCAGAGCCTGGAGCCTGCTTCAGATTATGTATCTCCCTCTCTCTCTGACCCTCCCTTGCTCACACTGGCTCTCTCTGTCTCTCAAAAATAAATAAACATTAAAAAATTTTTTAAAATTTCAACTAAGGGGCGCCTGGGTGGCTCAGTTGGTTAAGCCTCCGGCTTCGGCTCAGGTCAGATCTCACGTTCGTGGGTTCGGGCCCCGCGTCGGGCTCTGTGCTGACAGCCAGCTCAGAGCCTGGAGCCTGCTTCAGATTCTGTGTCTCCTTCTCTCTCTGCCCCTCCCCCTCTCATGCTCTGTCTCTCTCTGTATCAAAAATAAATAAAACATTTAAAAAAAAATTTCAACTAAATACAAAAAATACCAGTAAAGGAAGAACTGAACAACAACCAAAAATGCACATTTAGAAGACAAATGGTATGTGACAAGTTAAGTCCTTATCAATAATTACCAACTCCTCTTGCCCAAGCATCTTACACACACAGCATGCACTTCTTACATTGCTCCTACCCACAGCTCTTTGTGCCCAGTCTCTGGTTGATCTGTTCTGTGTTACCAGGCTCCCTGGAACTCAGCATCTTCTTTCTCTACATTGAAAGTGCAGGGAGTGCAGCTCGACCTCCCCATGGTCTTTGATTTGATTTCTGCCTTGGCCATCCACCATGAGAAATTAAACTGGCTTCACTTTATTTTGTTGGCTATTCTTATTCTTGCTGGGCAGCCTACAACAGAAGTGTCTTAGAATAAAATTGAGGAATCTGCTCCCCTTCCCCCAGAGGGAGAGGCCTGGGTCATATACTATCAGACTGTTTGGTTTGGAGCAGATTTTTTTTGTTAAGGACACACCTTGAGGACAGTTTGTTCCCTCTGGCACTGTGCTACTTGTGCTGGAGGTGGAGGAGGGGGCCTACCAATACTAGGGGGCTGAGCTGGGGATGGTGGTCTTCAACCCCAGCTGGGTTGGGGACTAGAACTCCAGGTCCTCCTCAGGCTGCTGATTTTCTGCCTTGCAGAACCAGGTGGGAATAGCAGGCTTGCTGTAAATATGCCTCACCTCATCATTAGACGAGAGCTGAACCTTCTGGGTTGGGGAAAGAATGCAGCTGTTGGAGTCAGTGGAAGGGGTGGGCCTTACTGTGATGGGATGGCCCTCCACCTTGGGTTTCTTGAGCTTGGGATCACTTTGGTGGCCATCACATTGTCATATATCCAGCCTGTTGATGATCCTGGATCTGATCCCACCCATTGCTCATGTTCGTCATCACCTCTTCACACCGGCAGTTCTTGTCGTGAGGCTACTCTGTGTAAGATCTGAGTTTCTCCTCCTGGCCCATAGTTATCCGTGGGGCCCTCATGACATCTTTTTTTTTTTTTTTTTTTAAGGTTTAGTTTTGAGCGGGGGGCATGGCCAGCGGAGGGGAGGGACAGAGAGTCCTCAGTCTCATGTGGGGCTCAATCCCACGAACCATGAGATCATGATCTGAGTTGAAGTCAAGAGTCAGACACTTAACCCACTGAGCCACCCAGGCACCTCCCTCCCCCGTAATACCTTCTAACATTCTACTGTCACCGAGATTGAGGGCCTTCAAGTTTTCTCAGGAGGTTTTCACATTAAAGAGAGAAGAATATTGGAATGTGGTACTGTCCAGTCAGGATCTGCTTCCATAGTTGCCAGAAATCCTCTCCCACAGAAGGCAGGGACACCAGTGACCGTGGTGCCATAATGATTCCTGTGTTCCACACATCCACCATGGTGGATCATTGTACTCTTTGGCACAGGAAGAGTTCTGAGGTAGCATCAGGGGGCTGTTACAGTAGGTGTTCCACTTATGGCCAATGGTGAACTCACTGCTGAGGCCAAGGTCTGCCATTTTTATATTCAGCTGAGTGTCACGAAGCAGGTTCTCTGGTGTCAGGTCTCTACAGATCATACCATTCTGGTGGCAGCACTGCACAGTGGATATCAGCTGCTGGAATTTGTCTCTACCCTCTTGCTCTCTCATGTGGCCATGTCCCCTCCATTAATGTACTCTGTAACAAGGAGTGGCATTTCCTCAGTGTCAGTCACCTCATAAAACTTTACAGTATTGGTAAGACCCAGGACCTTTGTGCTGTGCGCTTCACAGAAACATCCCTGCAGGCTAGAGGAGCTCTGCTGACTCTTTGTGACCTTCACTGCCTCTGTCCTGGTCAGGGTGTGCTGGGCCAACCTCACTTTGACAAAGTTATCCTGGCCAAAGGTCTTGAGAGCTCAAAATTGTGGTACGGGTAATAATGTGAGCAGAGGTGGCCACGAGGCCCTGCTGCGTGATGGTCTGCTAACTGTGCTAATGCTCATACTGATGATACGAAGCAGTAATTATGCTTGCTAACTATGCTGATAAAAGAATAAAAGAGAAAAGTGAGAAAAGACAAAAGAAACACAGAACAAAGAAAAATAAGAAAAAGGGGCACCTGGGTGGCTTAGTTGGTTAGGCAGCCAACTTTGGCTCGTGTCATGATCTCACAGTCCATGGGTTCAAGCCCCACGTTGGGCTCCAGCTCAGAGCTGGAGCCTGCTTCAGATTCTGTGTCTGACTCTCCCCTGCTCGTGCCGTCTCTCTCTCTCTCAAAAATAAAAATGTTTAGTGAAAACATTAAAAAAATAAAAATAAGAAAATGGAAAATAAAAAAAAGTAGGGAAAGACAAAGTTGTTAGGATCAGAAATTTGGTCAGACAAGTTGTCAGAACCAAAAATCCGCTTTCTGGGCTATAAGTACCAAAACCCTAGGTGCAGCTTGGAGCTGTCGGTGGAGGGTGGGAAAGGGGTCTGTGATCCCATCACAGTGGTACAGAGCAGGAAATGGACTGAGGGTCTAGAGATAAGCCACAGTGGTTTTCTCCACGTTTTTTTTTTAATGTTTTATTTATTTTTAATACAGAGAGAGACAGAGCATGAGAGGGGGAGGGGCAGAGAGAGAAGGAGACACAGAACTGGAAGCAGGCTCCAGGCTCTGAGCTAGCTGTTAGCACAGAGCCTGACGCGGGGCTCGAACCCACAAACGTGAGATCTGACCTGAGCCGAAGTCAGAGGCTTAACCGACTGAGCCACCAGGTGCCCCTCCACGTTTTGGTCTCAAGACTTTTCAGTCTTTTTTTCAAAAGGGACTCCAAAGAACTTTTTGTTTTAGGTGGGTTACTAGAGACTAATATTTACTTTATTGAAAATTAAAATCTAGGATGCTTCAGTTGGCTTTTCCTTTCTAGTTTGGAAATCTGGAATAATTTTTGGCTTTAAAGACCTCAGTGTTTATACCTAAAGTCTTCATTTCCTTTTGCTTAAACTCTGGTCTCAAAACGATGCCACAACTCTGTTGGCATCACACCACTATAGGAAAGGGTTTTGTTGCATGGGACACAATAAGCTACATTATTAACATCTGTAACATTGAGAGGAAGATAGCTTTCTTTCATCTTATTTTCACCAATGAGATCATGAGTGGATTTGTAATCAGAAACCTTGGAGGCCAGAAGGCAAGGATCGATATGTTCAAAGCATTGAAAGGAAGAGGCTATCCACAAAGAATCTGGTATCTAGTAAAACTGTCCTTCAAAAATGAAGAAGAGATGAAGATGCTCCCAGATACACCAAAGTGGAGAGACCACTACACTGTACCGGGCTTACATAAAGGGAGTCCTTTGTCTTGGAAAAGAAGGACACTAGTCAGTAACTCAGAACTTTACAAATAAATAAGGATTTCTGGTAAAAAGTTAACACCCGGAAAATTATAAAAGCTAAGTACTATTGTAACTTGGGTTAATAGTTCCACTTTTTGTTTTTGTGTGATTTAGGAGACCATATATGTGTGTGTGTGTGTGTGTGTGTGTGTGTGTGTATGTTTACTTTTGAGAGAGAGTGTGAGTGGGGGAGGGGCAGAGAGAGAGGGAGACATAGAATCCGACAGGCTCTGTCTAAGCTGTCAGCACAGAACCTGACATGAGGTTTGAAACCATGAGCTGTGAGATCATGACCTGAGCTGAAGTTGGACGCTCATCTGAGCCACCCAGGTGCCCCTGTGTGTGTGTGTGTGTGTGTGTGTGTGTGTGTGTGTGTGTATGTGTGTATGTATTTTTTTTTAATTTATTTTGAGAGAGAATGAGTGTGTGGGCAGGGGGAGGGGCAGTGAAAAAGCTGGAGAGAGCAGGCTCCATACGCTGTCACCATGGAGCCGAATGTAGGGCTTGATCTCCTGTACTGTGAGATCATGACCTGAGCTGAAATCAAGAATTGGATGCTTAGCTGACAAAACTTCACAGGCACCCCAAGAGACTAAATATAGTTTTTTAAATTAATGTGTTTTGGGACACATAGTACATAAAGATGTGACAGTAACTGAAAGGGCCTTGGGTCAGAGTTGGAGCTGAGGTTTTATGTTACTAAAGTTAAGCTGATAAAACAGTCTTATGTGCATTTCTAACTTTAGGATGTTAAATATAATGTAGGGGTAATGACTAAGAAAATAGCTATAGAATACACGCAAAAGGAAATGAGAAGGTAATTAAATGTTTCACTACAAAAATCAACTAAACACAAATGAAGACAGTCATGCAGAATGACAGAAAAGGCTATAAGTTATATAGGACACAAAAACCAAAGCGACAGACATAAATCTTTTCTGATTATCAGTAATTACTTTAAATGTAAATGCATTAAACTCTCCATGTAAAGACAGATGGGCAGATTGGATAGAAAGAATGTGATCCAGCTATTGCTGCCTATAAGAGACTCAGTTTAGATCTAAAGACACACAAAAAATTTGAATGTGAAAGAATGGAAAAAGATAATCCATGCAAGTGATAACTGATAGAGAGCTGAAGGGGCTGTACTGATAGTAGTCAAGAAAGATTTTAAATCAAAAAAGTTTACAAGAAACAAAGTAGGACATATGTTAATAAAATGTTCAGTACTTCAAGAAGATAAAATAATGGTAAACATTTACACATTTGATGACAAGCCACCAAATTATATGAAGCAAAAATCGATAGAACTGAAGGGAGAAACAGACAATTTTACAGTGATACTGGAGAGTAGGTAGAACCAGAGAGAAAGTGAGTGAGGGAATAGAGAACTTAAATAACAGTAACCCAACCAGATCTAACAGACCCCACCCGACAACTGCACCCGTTCTTCTCAAGGGCATATGCAACCTTCTCCGGGACACACCTGCTGTTAGACCACAGTTTAAGTCTCAGTAGATTTTGCAAGATAGATATCATATAAAATGTCTTTTCTGACCACAATATTGAGACAAAGTTAGAAATCAGTCATGGGATATGGCACCTGGTTGGTTCAGTCTGTTAAACATCTGACTCTTGATCTCAGATCACATCTTGATTTTGATTTTAGGGTTATGAGTTCAAGCCCCGCACTGGGCTCCATGCTGGATACAAAGCCTACTTAAAAAAAAAAAAAAAAAAAAAAGGAAATCAGTCACAGGAGGAAAACTGGAAAATTCACAAATTTGTGGATATTAAAGAACATACTCTTAACGAATGGGCCAAAGATGAAATCACAAGGGAAAAATTTAAATACTCAGATTAATTAAATGAAAACTCAGTATACCAGAACTTTGGTGTACAGCAAAGCAGAGCTCAGGGGGAAATTTATGAAGAAACCTTTCCAGTTAACAACCTAACCTTATTTCCTAAGGAACTAGAAAAAGAAGAACCAACTAAAGCCAAAGCTAGTAGTAGAAGAAAAGGAAATCATAAAGATTAGAGCAGACAAACTTTTAGCTAGATTGACTAAGGGGAAAAAACCTCATGTTACTAGAATCAGAAATGAATTTTGGGGGAATGTTACTACCAATTCTACAGAATAAAATGGATTATAGGAGTTGTATGAACACTTGTACACCAACAGATTTAATAACCTGGATGAAATTAATAATTTCTAGGAATATAAACTACCAAAACTGACTTGATAAAAAGTTACACTTGTTAAAAAAAAAAGTTACACTTGTTGTCAAGTAAGAAAATGAAATCAGTTGTCCAGAACCTCCCAACAAAGAAAAGCCCTGGGCCTGATGTCTCCTCTGGTGAATGCATTTGAAGAACTAGTATGATCCTCGAATCCTTCCCAGAAATCAGAGTGGGAAACACTTAACTAACTCCTTCTATGAGGCCAGCATTGCTGTGATACCAGAACACTACAAGAAAAGGAAAACTACAGTGATTGAAAAATCCTGAACAGTTCCCAGCAAATCAAATTTACCAGCATATTAAAAGGATTATAGGGGCGCCTGGTTGGCTCAGTCGGTTGAGCCTCTGACTTTGGCTCAGGTCATGATCTCACAGTTCATGGGTTCAAGACCCGCATAGAGCTTGGTGCTCACCGCTAACTCAGAGCCTGTAGCCTGCTTCGTATTCTGTGTCTCTTTCTCTCTCTGTCCCTCCCCTGTTCACACTCTGTCTCTATCTCTCAAAAATAAATGTTTAAAAAAAAAAGAACCAAAAGGATTATATACCATGAAGAAGTGGGATTTGTTCCCGGATTGCGAGGATGCCCTCACATTGAAAAAGTGATCTGTATAAGCACTATACAGTACTTATATGCCACATTAACAGAATGAAAGGAACAACAACAGCAATAAAAACACACAATCATTTTGATATAAAAAAAAGACTTTGACAAAATTCAGCTTTTCATGACTCAGAACACTAAGAATAGAAGGCAGTTCAACATAATAAAAGCCATATATGAAAAGCACACAGTGAACATCTTAATGGTGAAAGGCTGATAGGATTTCCTCTTAGATCAGGAACAAGGCAAGGATGACCACTGCCACCACTTCTGTTCATAATACTACTGGAAGTTCTAGCCTGACCAGTTTGGCAAGAAGAAGAAATAAAAGGCATCCAAATGGGAAAGGAAAAAGTAAAATTATTTCTGTTGTAGATGATATGATCTTATACATGTAGAGTATCTAAAGATTTCATACCAAAAGTAACTAAATAAAAACCTGTTAGAGCTAATAAACCAATCCAGCAAAGTTACAGGATAGAAAATGAACACACAAAAATCAGTTGCATTTCTGTGTACTAACAACAAACTGTCTGAAAAGAAAACCAAGAAAATAGTTCCACTTAAAGTAGCATCAAAAAGAATAAAATTAGTTTGTTAGGAAAGACAGATACAATATGATTTTACTCACATGTGGCCTCTAAGAAATAAAGAGCAAAGGCAAAAAGAAACTTAAGAAGTGAACTCTAAACTATAGAGAAGAAACTGATGGCCACTAGAGGGGAGGTGACTGGGGAGATGGGGGAGATGGGTGATGAAGATCAAGGAGTGCACTTGTAGTGGTGCCTACTAGTTACGTATGGAAGTGTTGAATCACTATATTGTACACCTGAAACTAGCATAAAACTGTATCTGTACTGGAATTTTAAATTAAAAGATTAAATAAAAAATTAAGTTGGTGCGTGAAAGACCTGTAAACTGAAAACTATAAAACTGCTGAAAAAATAGAAAGAAGGTGTAAATAGATATCTCATGTTTTTGGATTAGAAAACTTAAGGCCATCTACAGATTCAGTGCAATCTGTACTAAAATCTCAATGACTTTTTTTTTTTTTTTTGCAGAAATAGAAAAACTCATTATATATAGGAATTCATGGGACCCTGAATAGTCAAAACAGTCTTGAAAGCTCAAAATGAAGTGGGAGGTGCCCCACTTCTGATTTCAAAACTTAAAGTTACAATAATCAAAACATTGTGATATTGGCATATGGATACACGTGTAGACCAATGGAATATAGAGCCCAGAAATTGACCTTCACATAACACAGTCAGTTGAACTTCCACAAAGGTGCTAAGTCCACCTAGTGGTAAAAGAACAGTGTCTTCAATAAATGGTAATGATGCTGGAAAACATGTACCTGCTGAAGTTGAGCTTGACCCTTACCCATCACTGTGCACAAAAATTAAAACTAATCAAGGAGTGGGGCACCTGGGTGGTTCAATTGGTTAAGTGTCCGGCTTTGGCTCAGGGCATGATCTCGTGGTTCAAGAGTTCGAGCCCGGTTTTGGGTTCTGTGCTGACGGCTCAGAGCCTGGAGCCTGCTTAGGATTCTGTGGCTCCCTCTCTCTGTCCCTTCCCCACTTGTGGTCACTCACTCTCTCTCAAAAATGAATAAATGCTAAAAAAAAAATTTTAAGCTAATCAAAGACTTTAAAACTAATAACGTTCTTAGAAGAAAACATAAGGGAAATTTTTGTACATGGATTTGATAGTGATTTTGTAAATGTGACACCAAAAGCACAGGCAACAACGGGAAAAACAGGTAAATTGGATTTCATCAAAATTAAAATCTTCTGTGCTTCAAAGGACACTGTCAAGAGAGTAAAAAGACAACTCTCAGAAAGAGAGAAAATACCTGTAAATCATACATCTGATAAGGCATTAATGTTCAGAGTATTTGAAGAACTCCTACAGCTTGAGGCACCTCACTGGCTCAGTCAGTAGTGCGTGTGACTCGATCTCAGTCATGAGTTCAAGCCCCATGTTGAACGTGGAGCTTACTTAAAACACACACACACAAAACTCCTACAACTCAGCAACAAACAACATGGTTCAAAATGGGCACAGGACCTGAATAGACATTTTTTCAAAGAAAATATGCAAATGGACTAAACCACACACACAAAATGCACATCACTAGTCATTAGGGAAATACAAATTAAACCAACAGTGAGATACTGCTTCACGTGGACTGTGATGGCTACTACTTTTTTTATGTTAATTTATTCTGAGAGAGAGTAGGAGTTGGGGAGGGGCAAAGAGAGAGGGGGAGAGAAAATCCCAAGCAGGCTTCATGCTGTCAGCAGAGTTGGACGAAGGGCCCAATCCCATGAACTCTGAGTTTATGATCTGAGCCAGACAGATGCTCAGTCACCTGGGCCACTCAGGCACCTCAGTGATGGCCATTATTTAAAAAACGAAAACATGAAGAATACATGAGGTGAGGATGTGGAGAAATTGAAACTCTTGGTACTGGTGCTGAGAAGGTGAGATAGTGCTGGCACTATGGGAAGCAGTTTGAAGTTCTGTAAGAGCCTAAACATAGAATTACTGGATGCATTGGCAAAACCACACTTAGGTACATACCCAAAAAATTTCAAAACAGGATCTCAACACATATTCCCACACCATTGTTCACAGGAGAATTATTCACAACAGTCAAAAATAGGAATAACCTACATCATCAACAGATAAAAGGATAAGCAAAATTTGTTATTTACATGCTGTGGTGTATTCACTGTATAAAGGAATGAAGTTCTATGTACGCTACAACATAGATGAACCTTGAAAACATACTGAGGTAAGCCAGATATGAAAGGACAAATACTGTATGATCCCACTTACATGAGCTATTTACAAAAGGAAAATTCATGGACAGAAAGTGGAGATTACTAAGGGCTAGGGGAGCAGGACCTGTGGAGTTCTTGCTTAATCTGTATGGAGTTTCTGTTTGCTGTGATGAAAAAGTTCTGGAAGTAGATGGTGGTGATGTTGCACCACAGGGTGATGTTCCTTTTTTTTTTAATTTTTTTAAAATGTTTTATTTATTTTTAATACAGAGAGAGACAGAGCATGAGAGGGGGAGGGGCAGACAGAGAAGGAGACACAGAACTGGAAGCAGGCTCCAGGCTCTGAGCTAGCTGTCAGCACAGAGCCTGACGCGGGGCTCGAACCCATGAACGTGAGATCTGACCTGAGCCGAAGCCGGAGGCCTAACCGACTGAGCCACCCAGGCGCCCCAGGGTGATGTTCTTAAAAATGAGGAAATTAAGATCAGTATCTTCTTTTCATACAAACTCTTCCTCTCAAATAAAGCCTGACTGCATATTAACAGTCAGATCTCTGCCCTTGAAATACGATTTCGTAGTTACTTTGAGGTTCGTAAGCAGCAACAGAGGAACTGAGAAGCTCTAAAGTTTCCTAACCAAGGAAGAGTAAAGTCATGTAAGCTGGTTTGCCACCTTATAGTGTGCTCAGCCATGTAGCATGGTGTGGGAGAAAAGCACATGGTTGTGACATGTGGAATGTTTGTCCCTAGTTGTGTCCTTCACCTTGAGTTACTCTTCAGCAGTGACCTCTCTAAACTGTCTGAAGCAGGCTGCCCGTTGGTGACCAGTTTGGCAGGTGGATCTTTATTTTGCTAAAATTGTGTGAGCGCAGTTTTAGTCCTGTTAAACCTACTCTTCAGTAGTGTAACCTTTGAAAGAGAAGCAGTGTTGTGAAACTTTTGACATTTCTGTTCGTTAGCATTTCCTTCTCAGCCTGAAGAGCCGGGCGTGTACTTGAGCATCACAGTTCCTCATTTTACCTGACTCCGTTAGCCTTTTGTGCCCACCCCTGACCCAGTGGCTCATTTTATGTGTCAGCCTGACTGGGTCCGGGATGCTTGTTTGTGTAAAGCGTCACTCTGGCCGTATCTGTTAGGGTCTTTCTGGAAGAGATGAACATCTGAATCTGTAGACTGAGCAAAGCACATTGCCCTCATCTAGTCGGTAGGGGCCTGGCTAGAACAAAAGACTGAGCAATAGAGAATTCACTCCCTCTGGAAGTTTTCTCCTGCCTTCAGACCCTGCCTGGATCTTATACCCTTGGTTCTCCTGGTTGTCAGGCACTCAGACTGTAGATCTTGAGACTCCTTGGCTTCCATAATTATGTGAGCTGCTTCCTTCTATTAAGTGTCATATATATAACTTTTATGTATGTATATATTAGTGTATGTGTTTATGTGATTGTATACATTATTACATATCTAAATCTTATATACATATGAAGTGTATTTTTTAAGTTTATTTTTTAAGTTTATTTTCAAATTGGTTTCCATGTAACACCCAGTGCTTCACCCCACAAGTGCCCCCCACCATGACCATCACCCTCTTCCCTGCCGCCCCCTCCCCCTTGAGTCCATGGTGCATTTTAAGTTTATTTTTAATAACATACTTTTAAGTTTATTTTGAGAGAGAGTGAGAGCAAGCAGGGAAGAGGCAGAGAGAGAAGCACACAGAATCCCATGTGCTGTCAGCACAGAGCCTGATGCATGGCTCGAACTCACAAACTATGACGATCACAACCTGAGCCAAAATCAAGAATTGGATGCTTAACCGAATAAGCCCCTTGGCATCATATTTTAAATCTCGTTGGAAGGTAATTGGCAAAATATGGGCTTTTTATGATGCCAGCAGAGCCATTAAGTTCTCGTTCTCCATCTTGGTGGTTCTGTTGGTTCTGTTTTTCCGGAGAATCCTGACTAATGAACTTGGCATTAATAGAGTCACTCTTTCCTAGACACAGGTCCCAGAGTTTCCTTATATACTGATCCTGTACCTACCTCTGTTTCTCAGATAGTTCTTAGAATTCACGGAACTAGTGCCTGGTTTGTGAACAGCCACATGTACTCTGGCAGAAAGTTTAGTCACCTGACCAACAGGCTTTTGACAGTTAAGCCTTTTGAGTAAAAGTGAAGACATTCCATCCAGCAGCCATAACAGAAATGAGATGTAGAAATGAAAGGATGGGTGGCTTTTGGGTGAGTGAGAGCTGTAGGAAAACGCTACATCTCTAGGTGAATGGACTCAAAAACATGGGAACAGTGGTAACTGAAATCCTTTAAAAGCTAATCCTGTTTGTAGGAGAGGCAAGGCAAAAGCATGTCATTCTCTACTGTCAGTCCCATATTGACTTCAGGTAAGTTGTGTATATGTGCAGTGTTTTACTGTTTACAAGGTTCTTTTGCCTATTTACACGTGGACTCTTCCCTGCAAACATAAGAGGTGGGCAGAAAGTCTCTCTCACACGTGAAGAAGGAAAGTGAATTGCAGATGTGAGAATTTGTTTATAAAGCTAGTAAGGTTAAAATGGTAAATTTCATATTCAGCAATTTTGCCACGGTAAGTTATAATGTAAATTATAATAAAGTTAGTGCTGTCTATAAGTTTATGCTAGTAAATTTGAAAACCTGTTGGGGTGAGGATACTCTTGGCAATACTGAACTAAAAATGATGGGTCAGTTTGTTCTAGGCTGCAGGTAGGTTTTGTTGTGTGGAGGTTAAAGATGAAAAAGGCTAAGGGGGAAAGATTAAGGGAAGGGAAAACAATGGAAACTTTAAGGATTTCTGCTCACTGTTCCTCAAGATTTAGAAGGAATGTTGATGAGAGTTCCTGGGTCGCTCAGTCGGTTAAGCATCCAACGCTTGATTTTGGCTTCAGGTCATGCTTTGAGTTCGAGCACCACACCACTTTGTGCCGTACCACTTTGTTGGGCTCTGTGCTGGGCATGGAGCCTGCTTGAGATTCTCCCCCTCTCTGCCCCTCCCCTTCTCATGCTGGTACTCTCATTCTCTCTAGGAAAAAAAAATGTTTACTAGGATTTGTTCCTTTTCAGGCTCTTCTGTTTCAACACAATAAACTAAGCAAACCATGTTACTTATTATTTATTGCATACCCCTCCCACACTTAACTTTCTGATGTCTTAACACAGGCACAACCCTCTAAAACAAAAACAAAAGGTTGGGGGGAGGGAATTGTATAAGATGCAAAGGATTACTTAAATCTGAATGAGTAGTGAGGGCCTTCTTGCCTGGGGAGGGTCACTATTAACTATTAATCAACTGTTAGGCACACCTGACTTTGGAAGCTTTTGCTTGAGGCACCTCTGCTTGTTGAGGGTCCTTGGCAGGTCTATCAGCCCCTGGTGAAGTTGGGGAATCCTGGGGGTTAAGTAGCAGAAACTGTTGAACCAGATTGTGATCTGGTCAGAGGTGGTGCTCTAACAGCACTGCTTCAGGAAGCCACTCTTCCTCTGATGAGGAGTAGCCATCTCTTTTTAAAATGTTCTTTTATGGGGCACCTGGGGGGCTCAGTGAGTTTAGCGACTGACTTCATCTTGGGTCATGATCTCAGTTTGTGGGTTCGAGGCTTTGCGCTGACAGTTCAGAGCCTGGAGCCTGCTTCATGTTCTCTGTCTCCCTTTCTCTCTGCCCCTTCCCCACTCATGCTGTCTCTTTCTCAAAAATAAACATTAAAAAAAATTTTTTTAAATAAAACGTTGTGTTATGGGGGCACCTGGGTGGAACAGTAAAGTAAGCTAGAGAAAACAAAATGTTAAGAAAATAGAGAAAATATATTTACAGTGCTATACTGTAAAAAGTACACACACAGTTCAAAGCTGTGGTGTTGAAAGTTCGAGTCTATTAGCTCTATCTGTTCTTTTGGTTGACCTAATACAAAATAAAGTAGATATTATCACGACATTTCACCCCTAAATGCTCAAGTCTTTTCATTTTCAATGTGATCCCTTCGCCTCCTCCCTTTTATGTCATTGACTTTGAAAAGATCAAGCCAGGGGTACCTACGTGGCTCAGTTGGTTAAGCCTTGGACTTTGGCTCCGGTCACGATCCCACGGTTTGTGGGTTTGAGCCCCACGTCAGGCTCTTTGCTGACAGCTAACTCAGAGCCTGGAGCCTGCTTCAGATTCAGATACCACCCTCTCTCTCTCTGACCCTCCCCTGCTCACACAGTCTCTCTCTGTCTCTCAAAAATAAATAAATAACATAAAAACTTTTAGAAAAGATCAAGCCAACTGTCTTAACAGAATGTTCCACATTCTGGGATTGGCTGGTTGCATCCTTTGATATTCAGTATTCCTCTAGCCCTGGTATTTTTTGTGCACTGAAAAACTTGGGTAAATTTAGGTTTCATGTTTTTGACAAGAATATTTCATAATGTCTAATTGTCCCACTGTTGGTGCAGATAAGTTTAATCACTGTATGAGGATAGTCCCAGTTCTGTACTGCTCTTCCTTCCCAGCCTCTGTGGTTAGGAAGTGATCTGTGAAGTGCTATTTCCACGTCCACTTTTTCTTCCTAAAAAATCCAAAGACAGATAATTTTTTTTTACATAAATGAAGCAAATACACTACTCTTTTCCATGAAATATTTGAGAACTTTGTGATTTAATTTTTTTAATGTTTATTTATTTTTGAGAGATGGAGAAAGACAGAGCATGAGTGGGGGGAAGGGCAGAGAGCGAGAGGGAGACACAGAATCTGAAGCAGGCTCTAGGCTCCTAGCCATCAGCACAGAGTCTCACAGGGGGCTCATACCCACAAACCGAACTCATGACCTGAGGCAAAGTTGGATGTCTAACTGACTGAGCCACCCAGGTACCTCAAGTTTAAAGTTTCCTGAGGCTGGGCTTTTTCCCTCTGGAGGAGCTTGAACGACACAAGCCTTTTCATCTCTGGGTGTGCTAGACTCCCAGTGTGAAAGGTGCAGTTGCAGAGCTCACTGAACATTCACAGTGTGAAGACTGCACTCTCTACTCTCTTCAGGTCCATACCTTGCTTTGCTAGAGAGAATCCTGGTGAGCTCGAGAAGAGGAAGCTTTCTATCAGTGGCTGCTACGTGCTCTTTTTTTCTAAGCCTCTCTTGTGTTCCTGCGCCTGTCACTTAGATATTCCTAGTTTTTAGGTCTTTTTCTGAATAATTCTTCACTCTCTAGCCATGTTTCCTCTCTTCCCTTCTGAATTCCTAAGGGGAACTGCATTTGATTGAATACTTCATCCATTCTGTTGGCCATTTGTATATTTAGGTTCCATCTTGGAGACCGTTCTCTGTCACAAGTGTCTTGGCTGAGGCACGTTGGTATCTGAAGGCTATGTTTGCTTGTTGTAGAGGTTCCTTTTTTTTTTTTTAATGTTTATTGATTATTGAGAGACAGAGCATGCCAGAGCATTAGCTTGGGAGGGGCAGAGAGAGGGAGACACAGAATCCGAAGCTGGTTCCAGGCTCTGAGCTGTTAGCACAGAGCCTGACACAGGGCTCGAACCCACAAACCATGAGATCATGACCTGAGCTGAAGTTAGATGCTCAACTAACTGAGCCACCCAGGCACCCCTCTAGATGTTCCTTTCTTGACTGGACTCTTGCTGCTGCTTTTCCTATCCTTAAATATTAAGAAAGGGTATGTTTTAATTTTCAGTTCTTGGAGTTCGTCTCAACAAGAAGAGTGAATACTAAAACATGTTCTGTAATTGCACTGCTCAAAGGGTAGTCTCACAGCAAACTGAGCTGGAGAATGTTGTGTGTACTGGGTTAGTAAGGGACTCACTCCATTTTGCCAGGAGCTGGTAATAGGTCCAGGAATTCGAGAGGTGGGGAGATAGTGACCTCAATAGTAATGAGCTGCCGCCACTTAACGGTAATGTACCAGACTTCGGTGTCTCTGGTTCCTTCATTCTCATTCTTCGTGGAAGCACAGGAAGATAAACCTATCCACTTTTTACAGATTTAGGAATTCAGTATAAGACCCTAGAAGGAGATTATTTACCTCAACTTACACAGGTGGTTAGTTTCAAGACCCTGATTTGAACCAGAGCCTCTCAGGTCCCAAAGCCCCTTGGTTGGTCTGTTATCCCAGAGTTCCTCTTGCATCTGAATAAGGAGCCAATCTAACTCCTTTTGGGGGAAAGAGCACTGAGAACACCACCAAAGCCTTAGCATTCCGACCAGCCTTTGTATGACCAACTATGGATTATTAGGAATCTCATCGCTCCTCAAATTCTCTCCTTAAGAGCTTGCTTTTTACCTCTGAGGATGAAACAAACACACTTAAAACTTTGTTAGAACTGTTAATTGTTAGGTCTCTGATAGTTTTCAAGAATGGGTAGGATTATGATTGTCATTTAAATATGAAACAAACACATCAAAGATTTTGCTTAACTCATTAATTGAAGAAAGGGGGAAAATGTTAGAACCAGTTAAAAAAAAAATACAAAGAAAAGACTTGAGTGTAAGTCAGTAAAGTTGAGAGGAACATGCAAATGCACACAAAACTAGCTCTTCCTCAGGGGAAAAGAGACTCCAGCTAAAATTTGTGTATCCATAGACATAGATTTGCACTACCACTTAGCTGTCTACAACTTAGAGTTAGTTGGTCACAGGCATTGGAAGGCTAGAGTCCAACCAGAAGGAAGTGCTCTAGATATGGAGTCAAAATAATGCATAGTTTCCTGCTGGAAACATACATGCTGTTTTTAATTTCAGGCTTACTTACAGAATATGAAAATCTATAACACTGTTCTATTTTATTTTCTTTAATATTAAATTTTTTACAAACTTGTTTGAAAATGGTCTGGGTGAGGAGGCTTTGTGAATATAAGTCCCATTGATTGCATATTAGGCCTAATGTATTCATGTATTTTGGATACATGATATGAAGCTTTATTTTAAAGCTGATGTACTAAAAAAAATAAAAAATAAAAAAATAAAGCTGATGTACTTAGATGCATTTTCTGGTTTGAGGTTGATAGCCACCCAGCTTCAGCCCTTCAGACAAGTGGTCAGACTGGGATTCCTAGGATCTGACTTGAAGAAAGAATCTTAATAGTGGTTAAGAGTTTGCTGCTGTAACTTGTGTTTCCCCTAGAGGTAATTTCCCCTCCTTCCTTCTAATATCGGAGAGAGAGAGAGATGCTGTATAGCCATAGTTTTTTATTCCTTTTATCTATCTGTTAGAAAGAAAACGGAACTGGGGCACGTAGGTGGCTCAGTCAGCTAAGCATCCGGTTTCGGCTCAGGTCGTGATCTCACGGTTCGTGGGTTTGAGCCCCATGTTGAGCTCTGTGCTGACAGCTCGCTCAGAGCCTGGAGCCTGCTTCAGATTCTGTATCTCCCTCTCTCTCTGATCCTCTCCTGCTCAAGCTGTCTCTCTCTCTCTTTCAAAAATAAATAAAAAACATTAAAAAGATTTTTTTTTTAAAGAAAGAAAATGGAACTGAGTATAAAGATCATACTGGCTTTGTTCAAGAAGTCCTGAATGAGGCAGCATCTCATCTAGCAGACAGAGAACTCTGAGGAGCTGTACAAAACGAAAAG
The DNA here is from genome assembly GCF_006229205.1 of Suricata suricatta. Classification (NCBI taxonomy): domain Eukaryota; kingdom Metazoa; phylum Chordata; class Mammalia; order Carnivora; family Herpestidae; genus Suricata; species Suricata suricatta. Next base: position 56,890,024 of record NC_043711.1, read on the forward strand.
ACTTTTACAGGTAGAAGAGAGTGGGACAAGGAAGTTAAACTGGTAATAAGTGGATTGGTTGGGAGAAGATCACTTTCCTTTAGTGGGTGGCAGGGGTCTGTCGGGCAGTTACCTCACTAGTGCTGACCAAGTCATTCTTGACTGACTGGTTTAAGGTTCCATTTCTGGGAGAGACCAGAACTGTAATTAAGTTTTCAGTTTGGTGATGCTGGGCTTAGCCAAAGTGACTTCAGTTTGTATTGTCTTTTTTTTTTTTTTTTTTAACACATCTTTGGAGAGGTGGAATTGGTAGTGGTGATACAAAAGTTGAAGTTTACCTTTTCAAAGAAACAGACCAGTCTTCTAGATGGACCACCTTTGGAACTAAAGGGCTCTTAGATATCCCGGAGACCCAGCAGCCATTGAGAGTCCTATGGCCTTCAGTTGAATGTGTGAGGAGTTAGGCTGCCGTGCAGGGAGAATCTGATTGGGGCACATCCACCAGAATAGCAGGAATGCTGGAGAGGAAAGGTGGTACTAACACAGCCTTGACGTTTGTAGAGTGCCGTGGTTTTGGCCACTGCTTGTGTTAAGGGGAGACTGGTAGACTGCCTCGCTTTCCTGGGGCTCTCCACCTCACCCTCATTTGAACAGCGTTTTGTCTTGGTCAGTTCTGGTTATATCTGTCTGCCCTTAGTCCCCACCCTCTCTCCTAGGAGGGAAACGGACACATTTGCTGTCTGACTGCTGTAACCCACCCTGCCTCTTTGATTTCTTTCCTTCCTTCTTAGTGGCAGTACCCTGCCACATTGCCTAGGTTTCCCAGTTTGAGTCCTCTGGGTCACGTGTCCCGTGAATGGCGGGAGTCAACTTTGACATCCAACCGTAACACATATGGTACTACATTTATGTTATTTGTTATACTTGTTCTGGAGCTTTAAAAAATTCCTATGTGGAGACAGGTAATCATTAATCTATTACTCTGACATCTTATTTCAGGAAATGGTTAGGAAGAAGTTGTTTTGGAACATAAATTGAGCCATGTGAAACACCTCAGTTCTCCATGGTTCTTATAAAAGCTCTTGAGAGTAAAATTCATGTGAGTGCCTTATGAAATTGCATACAGTTCCTAGTAGGACCTTCTCTGATCTGATGAAACTGTCTAAACTGTCACAGGCAAAGTTTCACATCGTATCAGGGAAGGGTTTTAAGATTTGATTGATAGCTCATAATTTCACCTGGTGCCGGCAAGGAATCGCTAAAAGCTCTTCCGGTTGATCAGTGCTCTTTGTCTCTGGTCCTTGTGTTCTTAGGTTATCAACAGTAGTGCATGCTTTGATTTGAACATTTCTTTGCGCCTGTGCTCACTTTTCCTGCAGGCCAGTGATTCTGAAACCATTAACTGAAGCTCAGCCTCAGCGGGGTGCAGAGAACCTAATATAGTGTTTGCACCCCCCTGGTCTGCCAGGCCAAATAGATGCAGAGATTTCAAAGATGATGTGATGCAGCATTGTCCTGCTGTGGTACCCTGATGAAAGATGCAGCAAGCTTGCTGTTGAAGAACCAGTATGTTTATTGTGTGGTCAAGAATGAAAAATGGGGGGCGCCTGGGTGGCTCAGTTGGTTAAGCCTCCGACTTCGGCTCAGGTCAGATCTCACGCTAGTGGGTTCGAGCCCCGCGTCAGGCTCTGTGCTGACAGGTAGCTCAAAGCCTGGAGCCTGCTTCTGGTTCTGTGTCGTCTTCTCTCTCTGCCCCTTCCTACACTCATACTCTGTCTCTGTACCAAAAATAAATAAACCATTAAAAAAATTAATTAAAAAAAATGAAAAATGGTAGATTATAGGTAAGCCAGCCAGGAATGGGCATAAATTGAGATTTGAGATGTTTGAGGACTGTGTATTAATACTGGTGAAATGCTCTAGAATTGTTTAGACAAGGATTGTACTATGGAACGTTCTGTGATCATGGAAATGTTCTGTGTCTGCACTGTCCAGTGTGGCTAGTGTGGCTGAGGAACTATATTTGACTTCATTTAATATCATTTATTTAAAATTTTTTTTAATGTTTTACTTATTTTTGAGAGAGAGAGCGCATGAGCAGGGAGGGACAGAGAGAGAGGGAGACACAGAATCCGAAGCAGGCGCCAGGCTCTGAGCTGTCAGCACAGGGCTCGACACGGGCTCAAACCCACAAACCATGAGATCATGACCTGAGCTGAAGTCAGACACTCAACAGACTGAGCCGCCCAGGTGCCCCTTCATTTAATCTCATTTAAATAGCCACCTGTGATTAGTAACGATAGTGTGTAGGACATTTTGTAACTACTGTATAGGACATGGACACTGTCCCAGCAGTAGTTGTTTACCAAGCTTTCATGTGCAGTACACACTGTTGGAACTGGGAATTCAGGGATAGAGAGACTGCCTTCAGGGAGAGCTTGCCTCTTCCTCCATCCCGTTAGGTGACAGGCAGGCATGCAGGCAGTCATGGTTCAGTATGATTAAAAAGGGGCCATGGGATCCAGATGCCCTGGGGTTTGGGGAGTGGTGTCCCGGAAGACCAGGCTGTCACGACTCCCTCGACATCGCCCCCTCTCAGATGAGCAGGGTCCTGGGTACACAGTGGGGGAATGGTGGTGGCATGTCACTTGAGACACAAGGCACATCGGGGTGAAGATGATGCCTATTTTGGAGAACTGTTGCAAGGTTTCACTGGTGCATCTAGAGTGCCTGTGGGGCAGGCAAGGCTTTAGCTTTCCTGTGCCAGCTCCAGCCTTGGCGGAGTCATGCTCTCGGGCCCTGTAGGTGTCGCCGCAGGCATCCTTGTTGTCGTGACCCCAGACAGCTCTTTTTAATCCCTCTGAGTCAAGCTGCTCCACAAACCTGACCCCTCACAGCCATGCTCTTTTCATTTCAGCCTTTAACATCTCCCACTGGGCTTCCTGAGAACTTCTCTGAAGCTAGTAAGGAATGGAAAACAAGTAAAACTTCTGACCAATTAGTTCTGACACATTCAGCGCTGCTTCTTAGGCATTGTGGGTACAGCTGTTCAGTCTTTCTTTTGAAAATGTTCCAGTATTGGGGTGCCTGGGGGGCTCAGTCAGTTAAGCGTCTGACTTCGGCTCAGGTCATGATCTTACGGTTCGTGAGTTCAAGCCTCACATTGGGCTCTGTGCTGACAGCACAGAGCCTGGAGCCTGCTTCTGATTCTGTGTCTCCCTCTTTCTGACCCTCTCCCCCTCACACTCTGTGGCTCTCTTCAAAAATAAATAAACGTTAAGAAAAATTTTTTAAAAAGAAAATGATGCAGTATTTCTGCGGATAGTGTTCTCTCCCTTGCCGTACAGTGCTCTTAAAGTGCTGTATTTATTCTGCCCTGTGTAATGATGGCCTTGCCTATCAGACAGCGAACCTCTAGAAGGCAAGGCCAGCCATCTATTATTCTTTGTACTGCTGTGTGTGTCTGGAGAATGCTGACAGTCCCATTTTAGTACAGGTATCTAGACCGAAGTCCTAAAATCCTAGCACAAACAAGCCTTCCCTCAGCAGTGAAATTTGAGATACAACTGAATACAGTGTATCTTAAAAAAAAAAAAAAAAAAAAGGACCACATGTCTCTCAGTTGGGAGAATAGCACCTGATTCTTCATCTTGGGGTTGTGAATTTGAACCCCACATTGGGGGTAGAATTTATTTTAAAAAAGAGAGAGAGATTCCACAGCAGGATTACTACTCCAGGCCCTCTAGTAGGAAGAAAGGAGAATATGATAAAATTCGACTGAGCTCATATTTTTCCTAGACTTGAAAATCCCTATAAGCTGTAACATGAAGGTAGTTGAAATATGAATTTCAAAACACATGTTCCTGATCAGATTCCTGTCTCTCTAAAAGCAGCGACTTTTGAACCTTCCAGGGCACAGACTGCTCCTGCAGGGCAAGACATTGCACAGCCTCTGCCCACTGCCCCAGCCATCTGTCCCATGCGTGGGCTCCCTCTTTGGGCAGGTTCCACTCTAGGTTAGTCATTGCTGAGTTCTGCCCATAGCATCTCTTCGTTTATTCTGTGGATGTAATGGAAACTGGAGGAAGGAAGGCTTGAGTCTGTCTTGGGCCCTGGAGAGGCTAAAGGAGGCTTCTTGCTAAAGGCACTCTTTGACCTGAAAGGGCAAAACTGGCTACAAACTCTGGGGCCCTAGGGATAGAGAACCTAGATTTAAGCTTTTACGGTTATTCTGAAATACAGTTGTTTTGAAAGAAGGGCATTAGAAATCAGCCAGCCAAGGGACTTGATTCAATAAAAACAAGACAAAGGTTAGTTAAAAGTAAGAGTGGCTTGCTTGTCTGAATGCCTGTTGTACACCCAGACATAGTGATTCTTCTGACACCCTGGTTGCTAAATTCTGCTTTCCAGCCTAATCCTGGTGTCTCAGTTTCCAGAACACCAGCACTATGCTAAGCTCCCCGAGTGACTTCATGATTCCACAGAAAGGGCTTTTGTCAAAGCCCTCAGCCCCTTCCCTCCTTCTTGCCAGCTGGGCAGCCTTTCCACTCCTGCCCCCCGCCCAGACGGGCCTTCTCCTCTCTCATGCCTTACATCCCCTCCTGGAAGTGTGACCTCCGACTTTTTTCTCTCCTTCGTTTTCCTGTACCTGCCCCTGGTTCTTGTCCCATCTGACCGTGGGGCTTCCAAACAACTCCAGTTTCCATCTTTCACGTTTACTTTTTGGAGGGACATTTTTGCTACCGTTTGAAATTGTGTCTTCAATTTTATTTGTTTGTTTATTTTTGAGACACAGCATGAGCAGGTAAGGGGCAGAGAGAGAGGGAGACACAGCATCTGAAGCAGGCCCCAGGTCCAAGCCGTCAGGACAGAGTCCAACACAGGGCTCAAACCCATGAACTGTGAGAGTATGACCTGAGCTGAATTCGGATGCTTAACTGACTGAGCCCCCCAGGCACCCCTTTACTTTCTCTCTTAAGCTGTTCAACAGAACTGTGGGAATCCAAACTCCTATTATCCCTCTCCCTTTCTTTCTCAAACTGATCTTTATTTAAAAAAAAATTTTTTTTTAATGTTTATTTTTTAAGAGAGAGAGACTGTGAATGGGGAAGGGGCAGAGAAAGAAGGAGAGACAGAATCTGAAGCAGGCTCTAGGCTCGGAACTGTCAGCATGGAACCCGATGTGGGGCTCGAACTCATGAACTGTGATATTATGACCTGAGCTGAAGTTGGAGGCTTAACTGACCAAACCAGTCAGGTGCCCCTCAAACTGATCTTAAAACAAGTTACTTTGGGGGGCATCTGGCTGGCTTGGTTTGTAGAACATGTGACTTTTGATTTCAGGGTCATGGATTCAAATCCCATATTGGGTGTGGAGCCTACTCCAAAAAAAAAAAAAAAAAAAAAAAGGCAGTCTCTAAGAGACAGTCTCTGTCTCTCAAAACTAAATAAATGTTTTTTTTTTTAATTTAAGTTACTTATCTGGGGCGCCTGGGTGGCTCAGTCAGTTAAGCCTCCGACTTCGGCTCAGGTCAGATCTCACATTCGTGGGTTCGAGTCCTGCATCAGGTTCTGTGCTGGCAGCTAGCTCAGAGCCTGGAGCCTGCTTCGTGTTCCGTGCCTCCTTCTCTCTCTGCCCCTCCCCCTCTCATGCTCTGTCTCTCTCTATATCAAAAATAAATAAAACATTTAAAAAATTTATAATAAAAAAATAAATAAAAATTTAAGTTACTTATCAAAGTCATAACATAACTTTTTATACAGGTTGGGTTTTTTTTGTTGTTGTTTTTTGTTTTTTGTTTTTTGGTTTTTTTTTGGTTTTTTGGTTTTTTTGATTGTTTTTTTGGAGAAAGAGAGAGAGCATGCCCGCAGAGGAGGGCGGGGAGAGAGGGAGACACAGAATGCAAAGCAGGCTCCAGGCTCCAGGCTCTGAGCTGTCAGCACAGAGCCCGATGGGGGGCTCAAACTCACAGACTGTAAGACCATGACTTGGGCCGAAGTTGGAAACTTAACCTACTCAGCCACCCAGGAACCCCTCTATAGGCTTCCATTTTAGAAGGTATGTGCTGTGTTTCCAACCAAAGATTTCTATGGCAGCAAAACAGTTGGCTTGCCTTCAAACCAAAACTGATGATCACAGATGTTTATCAAGCCTGAATCTGGTACACATTTGCCATACAAATTTGTCACAGCGTTTTTTTTTTTTTTTTAATTTATTTTTGAGAGGCAGAGACCGCGCGATCAGGGGAGGGTCAGAGAGAGAGGGGGAGATATAGAATCTGAAGCAGGCTCCAGGCTCTGAGCTAGCTGTCAGCACAGAACCTGACGCGGGGCTCGAACCCACAAACTGTGAGATCATGACCTGAGCTTAAGCCAGACACTTAACTGACTGAACCACCCAGGCGCCCCTGTCACGGTATTTTTATTAATGAAAAGAAATTTGTACATTCTTGATTTTTCCTCCACGTATTCCTACTCCCTTCAAAGTATGATTGCATTTACAGTGTGATGTTATGGAGAATCTCAAATATGTACAAAAGTAGTGTGAACAGTGCTGTGTGCCCAGTTGCTCAGCCTGTCCCCAGCTTGTCCTGGTCCTGGCTCTGCACTCCTCCTCACCCTCTGGTCTACTTTGAAACACGAAATGCCTTTTTGATCTTGGTGGGCACCCAGCGTAGTGGCTGAGGTGAGGAAGGTCTCTGTCATTGGTCATGGGCTCCAGTCTCACATCTGAATATTTTACGAGCTTCCATCTCCTGTGTCAGAGAATAAGACCTGACGGGCTTGCTGTATTGCTGCATGACCTTAGTGAGGTCTGCAGCCTGGTGCCTTGTGCAGAGGGCATTTGGGAAGTGGCCTTTATTTTGTGCTCTTCCCATAGGCTCTGCCCTTCACCTGTTTAGGCCCTCACCTGATTCTTCAGTTTGGAAAGTTAAAAGGACGGTAGACGTTACTGGTCAGGTTGAGAACAAGCACCGTAAGTAGTATATGTCTGCAGATGCCTTCCTGGTGTCTCCCCTGTAACCTCCTCCTGAATTTTACCAGTACATGTTGCTTGCTTACCTCACTCTGAGCCTTCTGTTCATTGGTTTTGAGGACAAGGTGACTGTTGGGTCGTCTTTAATGGTCAGGTACAGAGCATGGAGTCTTGGAAGAGAATGGGATGGAGCATGCTGCTTAAAGTTGAGAATGGTACTTTTGAATCTGCTCAGAAGCCTACAGCTTCTTGAATGTGTGTCCCCATGACACTTCCTTCTCAGGACTATGTTTGCACGGTGTATGCAGTAAATTAAATTATAGCAGGTGAAATAGGCAGAGCCCATCAGACAGCTGAGAGGTCCCTGGTTGACACGTGGGCCCTGCTCATCTCAGAAACGTAGGCAGAGCCAGTTGGCCCTCTGTGCAAGCTGTATGATTTAACAGCGATTTGTGCTAGTGGTAACCGGGGTGTGGTGAGATGGAAATACTAGTTCAGTGTCGGTGTGGGTGTTAATAAAGCTGTTCTGGGAAATAATTCATCAGTATGTTTCAAGGTCCCTTACATTTTTCATACTATTTTGCTTAGTGATAACACATTTGTGTGTCTGCCCAGGTTATGCTGACAGATCACATACTAGGTTCATCACATAATTAAAAATAACTGGCTTAACAACATGGGAATGAGCAGGACTATCCATATGCTGAAATAAATCATGCAGCCTTTATGTTAATAACGTGGGAGGATATTTAATATACAAAAAAAAAAACAGGATGCAAAGTTACATACGGTATAATCTCAACCATCTGAAGGAACACTGGAAAGACCTGTACTCTGATGCTAATAGATGAAATTTTGGGTGCCTTTTTGTCTTTGTGTCATTCTTTTGTGTACCTTTCTGAATTTTCTACAATTCGGTACTTTCATTGGGAGAGAGGAGACAGGGTACCAGAAAAGTCAGCTGTATGATTAGTATCTTCCTGTTACAAGTAGGCGGCTCACTATCAGTTGGTTTAACTGTCCCAGCCTTGTTGCGTCTTTAGCGTTTGTTCACATATTTAGTGCTGTCATTGTATCACACACATATGCAAATCACAACAGCAGTTACAACCTCAGGTCAGTGGTTTCTAAACCCTGTGTGTGTGCTCAGTTGCCAGAGGGAACTTTTCGCAGTGCCTAATTGAGGACTGACTCCCCGACCCTGTGAAACAGAATCCTCTTTGCTGTGAGAGCTGGTATCACAGAGAGGCATGATGGTTGAGTGTTGGGCCCGCACTGACACACCTGATAATTCCACTTATGTCGTTCAATTGCTGTATGACCTTGGACATGGTACAACACCTGGTTCACTTTCATCCCCTGCATTTTACACTGTTGTCTTAAATGCTCCAGTAGGCGCAGTCGGTTAGCGCGAGGTACTTCTACACTGTTGTCTTAATGGCTTTGCAAACGCGTTGCTTTCAACTTAATACTGTACTTCCTTAGAGCCTTACCTCCACTTGAGTGCAGTCATTGTGAGTTTGCACTTACCACGCAAAATCACAGTGGCCCACTGACCCCCAGCTTCTTCCCCTTCTCTTCTGGTCTAGTTTTCCTTATATCAGTTCTTTGTTTTCACTGCCCTCCACCTGACCACTCTAGGTCAGGCCCTTTCTGACCTCACTGACCCTGCCAGCCCAGATCGCTTTATTTTGAGAGAGAGAGAGGGAGCAGGTGAGCAAGAGGCAGAGAGAAGTGGGACTTGAGCACACCCGAAGCAGGGAACGAACTTACCCGATGTAGGACTGGAACTCACAGACCATGAGATCATGGCCTGAGCCAAAGCCAGATGCTTAATGCCTGAGCCACCCAGACACCCTGCCCAGACCCTTGAACAGTATTTTCCTGACCTTTTTATTCACTTGGGCTTTTTTTGTTGTTGGCCAGTTGGCTTCTCTGTTTCAGAGATGAAGAAAGTGATAACTCCAGGCTAATAGAGGAAAATTCTAGCTATTAATTTATTACACAAGAAAAATTATACTTGGAAAGAATTGAGTCAGCATATGGAATACTGTTAGTGTTTGCTCAAAAAAAAAGTGCTTATTGGGGTGCCATGGTGGCTCAGTCCTTTGAGTGTCCGACTCTTGATCTTGGCTCAGGTCATGATCTCACAGTTTATGAGTTTGAGCCCCATGTCAGCGCAGAGCCTGCTTGGAATTCTCTCTCCCTTTTTTCTTTGCTCCTACCCCATTCAGGCTCTCTCTCTCTCTCAAAAAAAAGAAATTAATGTAAGAAACTGTTGTTTTTTATGTGCTTATTCTTCCAAGGAAATCATTCCAAAACATATTGATGAGGTTTGGTTTTAATGCAGAAGGAAAGGGGCGTTTCAGTCATTTTCTTATTTAAGTCATATGCTGCTGTTGGGGCACCTGGGGGACTCAGTCGGTTAAGTCTCCAACTTTCAGTTTGAGGGTTTGAGCCCTGCATCGGGCTCTGTGCTGACAGTACAGAGCCTGTTTGGGATACTCTCTCTCCACCCCTCCCCGACCCTACCCCATTTGCTTTCTCTCTCAAAATAAACTTTAATAAGTTTATTAAAAATAATTTTAAAAAATGAAGTCCTATGCAGTTAGCCACTGCAACTGTGGGTGCAGTATAAATTTGGAAAATCCTTCAGGAAAGTGAGTTAGTGAAAGTCATGAAAATGTTTATACTTTTGATTCAGTAACCCCATTCCTAAATAACATCTGCAAGGTAAATTTAACACAACCTTTTTTCCTGTGTGAGAATTTGACCTTCGGTTAACTTTGTTTTCCGGGAACCTGATGAAGGTAGTTTGTCGCCTCTGTTGCTGGGCACTGTGGCTTTTGTGTCCTGGTTGGTAATTGCATCTGGGCAGGGAGAGGCTGTGAGCACTGACGGCCCCCATGCTTGGCCATCCCAGAGCACAGTGGCTCTTGTGCTAAATGTGTCCAAAGAAGCTGTTCAAAGAGATGACTGATGCCCCTCGGCAGTGAAGGGGGTTTAAGGCAGGGGTTGAACCCACACAGCCTACCTGTCCCCACCATCTGCTCTGTGGACTTGCACGAGCAGCAGCAAGCTGTGTTCCTGTCCTGGTCCTCAGTAGACATGTGCCAGCTATGGCCTGGGACAGTCCTGTGAGTCTGAGAAGATTGCTGTGTCCCAAAGAAATGATCCCACAGGCTGAAGTTCAGAGATGTTCTTCACAGCATTACTTTCCCCATCTTTTTGGTATAATAAGTAAAAGGCAGGAATGGCAGTTTAAACACTTCCTTCACTCAAATGAATGAATAATTACATGTTAACACTGTCTGTAACAGAAGCAAGTACTAGCAACAAGGATAAAGAATTCTGTAGGCAGAACAAATTCTGGATTGTGTGCTGGGGGTGTGCACCTGTGCTGGTGGGCACTTAGGGGACTTCAGTGCTGTGTCCTCAGGTGTTGTCTGAGATCACTGGGACTGAAGAGTACTCTCAGGGCTCTGCTGCCCAGGAGAGGCAGCCTACCAAGGTAGCTATGCAGGTGGGCTTGCCTGCATCCTGTGTGAGCAAAAATACAAAGGAAACAAACATGAAATCTGTCCTGTGGGAACAACAAGGTGAAGCACATTTTTTAAAATAAATATAAAATAATTTATCAAATTAATATTTATAATATTTATTTTCAAGTCCTCTGTTATTTTTTTAATGCTTATTCATTTTGGAGAGAATGCAAGAGTGCCAGAGAGCTTGAAGTGGGGGGCAGAGAGAGAGGGTACTGAGGATCCAAAGCGGGAAAGCTATTAAATAATTCTTAGTACACCAGTGAACTTTACTAAGCCAAGTTATGGAAATCCCTTTTCACATTCTCACAACCAGTGACTATCCTAAATATTCTTCAAGACTTTCTTTGTAAAACTGCTCCTATTTTTTCATCCCTTTCCTTAATTTGCCCTTCTTCAAATTTGAAACTTGTTCCGACTGTCATAATCTGATCTCTACCCCAAAATGTAGACCAGACCTTGGTCTCATTCTTAAGCCTTGGTCAAGGCAACCTCTGGGGAGGAATGTGGGGGTGGTGGGACTCCACAGATAACAGGTGACTTGGGGGATATGACGGAAGACTAGAGGAAACGGGCGTTTCACAAACTCAGTTCATCTTGTACTGCCCCCTAATTGGTGCTGATGGGAGTCTTATAGGCAGTACTGGTGAGCAGATATGGTGTCTCCAGTACACCTGCCAGGGGAGTGAGGCTTCGGGCAGTGAGGCAGCATGACCCTCGGGTGTGTCATGGGGCCTGGTGTACGTGCTTGGTAAAACTGTCCTCTGGTCTCCCTCCCACACTGTTTGGGAAGCCATGGGAAATACCACCTTCAGAAGCGTGGGGCTCACAATCTAATCCTGCCCTATGGGGCGGTAGTCAGTTGTAAAATTTCCTTCCAGTTTGTGGTCTTTGGTGCAATGCCACCTGTTGAAAGAGAGCAGTTGACAGCCAGGCATCTGGAAATGGGGGAGTGTAGCTTTGTTACCTTGCCTAGACTATGTGATTTCCTGGTCCTCAGTGCCTTCTGGAGTCTGTTCTGTTCTACATCTCTGTGTTTGACACACTTCAAAACGACATCAGACAGGGCGCCTGGGTGGCTCAGTTGGTTGAGTGACCAACTTCGGCTCAGGTCATGATCTCACGGTTCGTGGGTTCGAGCCCTGCATTGGGCTCTGTGCTGCCAGCTAGCTCAGAGCCTGGATCCTGCTTCGGATTCTGTGTCTCCCTCTCTCTCTGACCCTCCCCTGCTCATGCTGTCTCTCTCTGTCTCTCAAAAATAAATAAAAAGCATAAAAAAAACCAAAAACAAAAACAAACGACATCAAGCAACATTTGTTAACTGCTTACTATATTGTAGTGACTGTCCTGAGCATTTTAGCCACTCGGGCCTTAAAGCATCCTCAGGACATGATAGCTATGATCCCTGTATTCCTATCCCAACAGAATGGTTCAATAATTTGCCTGAGGTCACACAGCTAAAAATAAGTAGCAAAACCAGAGTAATAATTTAAGTAGGTGGGGATCAATATTTGCATGCTTAAGTCACACTGTAGCCAGTACTATCAGCTTCAGCCTTCTAGAAGCTAGATGGTTAAAAATGAAACTAAAGAGTAGCTTTTCTGAGAGCCAATCTTGACTGCCTTGTTCTTGGCAACTGCAGAAGAACCAACAGGCTTTATTGAACCCACTCCCTTAACTACCTTTTTCATATGTAAACACTTATTTCCCCCAGCTCCACTGAAGGCAGGAAGTCGATGTTGATCCTGGCCTTGATAACTTGTGGTCTGCTGCCCTAGCTGTTTCACTGTCTGGTGAGGGTAATGGGCCAGAGCCAGGTAGTGGTTCTCAGAATTGTAGATGTCGGAGTTGAGGGGAGTTGAGGGCACTCACATTCATTCAGTCTTGAACTCCTGATTCTGGAGGAGAATGCTGGCCTTCTGCTCGGGATTCCAGCTGCCTGAGGAGTGTCCCTCCAACAGTCCGAGATAAGTCTCTAACGCTACGTTCCAGAATTTAGGACTCCTACTTTTCTGGAAGTCATTGAATCAGGTTGAGGACACAGAGGGATAATTAAGATAGGAACACTGTCTTGATAAGTAAACAGGAGCAAGTTCTGGAATAGAATGAGCACAGGTTAGGCGTCTTTACATATTATACGGTCAGTGATAGGGAAGGCTGCCTGAAAGATTTTCTAGAAAACAGTGATCCCAAGAGCTACAAGGTCAGGTATTATTCTCACACCAACCTGACATTTGATGATAATTCTCTCCTTGGCACTGGAGATGCGGCAGGGCATGAGCTGTCCTGGCAGAGGTTATTGGGAAAGGGAGAAGACAGACGGACATAATAGATCCAAACGTTCAGTAGTGGTAGGTTCTCTGAAGAAAACTAAGGCAATGTAAAGGGATAGAGGGCAGATGGGGAGACAGTGTGCTACTTTAGACAAAGTGATCACCTCCCTGAGTAGGTGCTCTTTGAAGACTTGAATGGAACAGGACCCAGCTGTTGAGTAAGTTGGGAACATTGATCCGGACCCATCCAGGAGGGAGAATCCATTTTTGTAGACTGTTTCTAGGGGTAGGATGGCCCTGCCTCACCGTTCTGCCCAGCTGGGGTTCATATTTCTAATGATTGTGGTCCTGCTCTCTATCAGGTCCCCCCTGGATGACAGGGAAATAGCCAACAGGAAGGCTCCTGGGACTGCAAAGAGGTGTGTGCCAGGGAGGTAGTTGCCTTGGTATTTCTACCACACTCACTCACAGTGTTTCTTCCTTTCTCATTTTAGTTTGAAGGATGACCTCTAGGAAGAAAGTGTTGCTGAAGGTTATCATCCTGGGAGATTCTGGGTAAGTGGTTCTCACCGTTTGAACTAATAGATTGGTATGGATGAAACCTCCTTGAAGCCCGTGCCCTCCATGCTGGCATTAGCCATTTCCTCCTCTGATAGTGGTGGCAGGAGAGCCCTAGGCTTCCAGCTCTTTTGGCCATAGCAGAAATGTGAATGGTCTCTCATTATAGAACCCTTCATTCCATGATTTAGGCATGATTTGGGGGAAGGGGTAGCTATTTAAACTCAAGAATAGTGTCATGGAATCCCCTTTTTTCCAAGCTGGTTAGACTGAGGAGTTCTGTTGACGTAGATTTGTGCCTCTGCCACCCATATCTTGCCGCAGTGGGGGCTGTGTGCGCCATGTGCTTTGCCCACTGCTGTGCCTGCTTCAGGCCTGTATTTGAGGGAGCCTGGGTCTCATCCCGCTCTGCCGCTAACCATGTGACCAGCAAGTTAGCAGCTGCCCATATTCCACAGGAGACTTCTCTCAGGTGACCTGTGCGGCCTTAGACCAGCTGAAAGCTGTGTCTTTTTTTAAACAATAATAATAATAAACATGGGTGTGCCTCTTTATCCCCAAGTTCCCTGCCCTTTAAAGAGGCAGTGATTTTTTCCTACTCTGCCTGGCTTTCTCAATTGCCTGAGGAGCCTTTTAAAAGTTAGCATTTATCCAGACCAGTGGGAAGGGCCGAGTGGGCAGTACCTTAAATACACACAGCTGTCTGTCTGTTTGTCTTTCTCTCCTTCCTTCTCCCTCCCATACTCTTGGTGACTCTGGTGTGCCAATCGGATTGAAAGATACTGTTTTAGGCCCAGACTTGCCTGGAAAAAAGCACCAGGCCTATATTTGATTCTGGATCTCCTGGCCTCGCCCCCAAAAATTCAGATCCTGGCTGCCAGGGTTGGAGAACACTCACTTCCTTAAGCCATAACTGTGCTTCCAGGTTCTCTGCATATGCAAATGAAGATGTTCCTTAGTGAGAAAGGACGGTGATCCAGTTGGCTTTGAAGAAGGCTTTTTGCATTATCTTCAGCCTGCCCCAATTTCATCACCAAGAAATCCATTGTCTCTTTGCTGAGTTTTCATACTGGGGAGGGGGGTGGGAAGAAAATCACCCAGAAGAGCTTACTTTGAAGTAGATTCTTATTTGATGGAATATTGGTGCTTTCTCCTTCAGATTTTAAACTTGGAAGCGGCAGGTGGCTGACTGGTGTCTATGTCTGTTCGCAGCCAGTGACTTCCTCCTGCTATTACTCTCTTGAACTGAATAGCAGCCCCTAAACGGAGAAACAGACACCCAAGACATGAGAGATATTTTTGGAATATTGGAACGAGCTTATTGCTGTAGCTTCTTTTAGGAGAGTATTTGCTGACATCTTTCTGAAAGAAAAAAATAATACTAGGTTCTACCATCTGAGTTGCTTGTACCAAAACTTACAAGCAGCTTTTCAACATCTGGACTGCATCTGTCCCCTATATTTTTATCCCAGGAGAAAACACACCCTTCGATGAATACAGCTGGGCGATCACTGCCCAGCCCCCTGTTGTGGTTACAGCTGCCGGTTCGGTTTGCTCTCAGGATGGGCAACACTTTTCAGAGCTGCATGGACCAGAATCCGTTTTCAGTCCCTTCCTAGTTGACCTGTACTTCTGGTTTTTCTCCAATTTCAGAGTTGGTAAGACATCACTCATGAACCAGTATGTGAACAAGAAATTCAGTAATCAGTACAAAGCTACAATAGGAGCAGACTTCCTGACAAAGGAGGTGATGGTGGACGACAGACTAGTTACGATGCAGGTAAGCACGCACCACAGTGCTGCCAGTCAAGCCTTGCTAGTTGTTCATTCTGAACCATTGTTTTCATGCTTAGGCCTTTTCCCTCCCTGCCCTTCCATTCCCACTACTGCAGCCACAGGTGGGATTGCCGACAAAAGACAGGACGTCAAGTATGACCCATATGTTGCATGAGACATACTAGAAATTTTTCATTGTCTTTCCAAAGTTCAAATTTCATTGGACTTCCTGTTTTTGTTTGTTTGGGGGGGTTGCTTACTGATTTTGAAAACACACAGTCCTCTGCTTGTATCTCCAAAATGTCTAACCCACACCTTTCTTAATACCCTTGCATAACATTTTAGGCTGAAACGTCTTTGGGTCTCTCCCAGGTTCTGACAATAGCTATTAATATAGTTCCCTATTTTTCTGGCTTCTTTTAATCTGTCCCGTCTATAGCCACCAAAGTTGTGTTTCTTTTAAGCCAGCCTGGCTTTTTTTATGTATCACCTTAAACTTTCAAAGGCTTCCCTTGCAACAGTTAGGATAGAATACAGAGGCTTTCGCAGGGCCTTTGGAAAGCCTCTGCATTCTGGCTACAAACTGTTCTTCACTTTGTTGTGTTTTGTCCGCCCTTCCAAACCACGTGCTGCTCTTACAACCGTGTCCTAGCACATGTCTGCTTCCAGTCCAGCCCCTTGGTCCCATCTCTCCCCATCCCCAGGTCTCCAACCCTTAGGTGTTGTCTTTTCAGAGTCCTACCTCCACAGCACCTGTTTCTTCCTACATTAAATGATGCCTCCAGAGACAAACATAATTCTTATCCCCCGTAGTCCTGGCAGACCCAGGATTGCTGACATGTTTGGACGATCCAGGTGTTACAGGTTCCCATGCTGACAGTGCGAAGACGAGTGTGGGGCTCAAACTCATGAACCATGAGATCATGATCTGAGCTAAAATCAAAAGTTGGACATTTAACAAGCTGAGCCACCCAGGTGCCCCTGACTGAAGTTTTAAAGGCCAAGCTTGAGAGAAAAGGAAATTTCCAGATTACAGGAAAGAAGACAGAACGGAGAACGAGTGATAAACCAGGGGCTTTTGCCATGGTGCTTTAAAAGCAAGTTTATAACCAGGACTAGAGTTCCATCGCTCACGATGGGCCCGAGAAGTGACTACAAAAGGTGGGGGGGCAGGGGGGTGGAGACATTCCCACACTCCCACTCCCACAGGACCTTGGAAAGCTGTGAAAACAGGAACAAACACTAATTCAGGGAAGTGGCACAGCTCGTGTATGAAGGAAAAGCTTGAGGCTTTTGCTTCTTTGCCTTCTCGTTGGAGACGCTCAGGCCCGCTGTGCTCGTGCGTGGGTTCTGAGCTTATACTCCACATGGTCCGGAAACGTTAAGGAATTTCACATCAACCTGTAAACCCCTGCCATTCCTGACACAAGCAGAGACAGGACCATTTTACAGGAAGACCTGCACCCTCAGAACAGAGGAGGAGCTCAAAGCCACATGAGGAAATAATGTACCACAAAAAATGTTCACAATGACTAGAGATATTTTAAAAGGGAACAGAAACCATAAAGAAAAAGGACACTATGAAAAAATGAGGATATGGAAAACCTAGAACTTCAAGAAGTGAAAAGGTGGTCATTGAAATAAGCCAGATGAACAGTTAAACTGCAGGTTAAAGACACCTGAAGGAAACAGTCAGCTGTAAGAATGTGGCAAATTACCTAGAAAACTCAAATCTGCAGAGCACCAAAAACCTGGGGAGAAGAGACAGATTACTTCAAAGGAACAGCAGTCGGAGTTTTCAGAAGCCGCAGGCAGAAGGGAACAGAACACCTTCGGGAAAGGGGGAATGGAAAACCTGAGGATGTCAGGTGTGTGCCAGCCAGACGACAGGCTGCGTCCCGTACCAGGAGAAACTGCTGTAAACCCAAGTGTAGACTTGACAGCAACACGGGCTGACTGAGAAGGCAGAGCCCAGATCTTCCTGGGTCTGGGGCCATCGTAATAGAGCTTGGGCTGTAGCGGTGCGCAGCTGGGGTGAGCATCATCTGGAGAAGCTCGCATCACTGGAGTTGGAAACAGTGGGAAAGAGAACGTGTCCCCCGCGCCCCCCCCCTTTTTATAATGTTTATTTTTGAGAGTGTGCAGGCAGGGGAGGGACAGAGAGAGAGGGAGACACAGAATCCAAAGCAGGCTCCAGGCTCTGTGCTGACACAGAAGGGCTCGAAACCACAAACGGTGAGATCATGACCTGAGCCGAAGTTGGACGCTCAACCAGCTGAGCCACCCAGGCATGCCAGAGAACGTGCTCCTGACAGGTTGAAAAGAAAAGCTGGCCCTCGTGCTATTGCAGGTGCTTGAAAGACTAGAAGTAAATGAAAACCATCATCTCTGGAAAAAGGCATCATCATTGTAGGCCTTAAAGAATCCTCACATTATTTTTCATGGGCTTTTAGCAACATGTGATAAGATGATCCAAATTAGAAAACAGGGCAGAAACCAGTGGAAAGCTCCCTGATCCTTCAGAGTGATTTTTACATTTCAGAAAAATAAGACAATCTTAGATATCTGGAGAGAAGAAACTAAACAGGTGGTGTAGGTTAATAGAATTTTTAAAAACAAAATACAGTAACCAAAAGGTGGAAATCCAAGAATGTTTTTAGCAGCAGACAAGATATGCCAGAAGAGAGCTGAAAGGAAGAATGGTATGAACAGGATTCTGTAGATACTAGGTCAGACTTCCTTTTACTATATCTCAAAAGAAAGATCAAAGATGATGTTTAGAATGATCTAGAACTGATGTGGCACCAATCCACAGATTCAGGAAGCCCAAATTCCAAGATGGATAAATAGAAATCTCGAAGAATCATCATGAAATTACAAAAAAAAAGGGGGGATGCACCTGAGTGGCTCTAGATTTTGGCTCAGGTCGTGATCTCACAATTGTGAGATCGAACCCCACGTTGGGCTTCATGCTGAGCATGAAGCCTGCTTGGAATTCTCTTCCTCCCTCTCCTGCCCCTTCCTTGCATGCGCATGCACTCTCACTCTCTCACTCTCTCTCTGTCGCTCTGTCTCCCTCCCCATCCCTCTCTCCCTGCCACCCACAAAGAGACAAACTTGAAACTATTCAGAGAAAAAATGATATTGAAAAGGAGCAGAAATGAGGCTGATCATTGACTTCAAACAGTAACAGTGGAAATCACCAGGCAGTGGAATATATTCGGGAAGAAACCTTTAGCACAGTGTTCTGTCTCTACTAAGAGTATTCTCTAAGAATGAAAGCGTATATCCTTAAGTTCTGTGATGAAACTTCTAAAAGATGTACTTCAAACAGAGGGAAAGTGATTTCATTTGGAAAGGTTGGAGGGTAAGAAATTGAGATAAACTATAATTGTATACATGTATTTATTGTTAGAATATGACCATAATAGTAAGAGTATGCAACTTCCAAACTATCCTCGAAAACCAAGATTGGATTCTATGCGATTTAATGTGTAGAGGAAGTTTAGTGACTGCTCTGGGTCTTTTAAATCCCTTTTATTGTTCAGGAAGAAGCCAGAAATCAATCAGTATTAAACATTAGATGGAATCAAGTATACGTGAAAAATGTAAAGGTAACTTACTCTGAAGCCATAGTAATTGAAATTGTGATACTGCCAGAGACAGATCAGAGGAGCGGAGAGGACACAGCCCCACCAGCTGAACGCTGAGTAGAGAGGCAGCTTACAGGGGAGTAGCGAAGCCGGGAGTTCTACAGTGCAGGGGAGGGGCCGGTGGTTTCCCATTTGGGTGAGGAGTAACCAGAGCGTTCAAGACTGAATGAAACATACAAAATGAAAACTTCAGAAATGATTTTTTTTTTACCTTTGGTGATTAAAATAGAGAAAGTGCAAATCATAAAGGAGTAAAGATTGATAGTAGACTACATTAAATTAAACATTTGAATAACAAGACCCCAATGTGACAAAAACAAACCACAGAACAAAAGAAAATATTGTCGACAGACAGCCCACTGGATATCTGGACAATAGACATCAGCAGGCAGTTATGAGAAGACACCTGTAATGGCCAATGGCTTGACTCCAGGGAACTACAAATTTAAAAGAGCGGCAGGGCAGGCTGGGACCACTGCAGGTGCAGCGCGAACCCTGCTCTCCCTCGCTCCCTCCCCTTTTCCGATGCTGTCAAATGATGCCGTGGGGAACAGTCTTCCAGCAGCTTGTGTGGCTCAGAGAAACTCCCATGGTCCTGTGACTGCAAGTGCTTCTGGGCCTGGCTGAATAAAGTGGATGTCAGCCCCAAAGGCACAGCATCCACGAGGCTACTGTGCGGTGGGGCCGTGGAGAGTTGGCAGAAGGACTGTAACGACCTCTCACCAGGCCCTCAAGACCAACAGTTCAGGCAGTTGATGCACCAGCTCTTAAATCCTGAGCATCCGGTTTGACCATAGGGAGCGCTGACAGCATGCTGGAAACAAGGTCATGCACGTGTCATTATAGAGGGTCACTGTTGGGAGAGACTTCGTACACTTAAAAATTTACAACAAAGCATGTTGGAAATGAAAACAATTCTATGTGGGGCTATCACAGACAATGGCATCATTTCTCTGCATCACTTAAGTAAAAACCTCAAGTGTTTGCTGTTAAGTGATCTTCCTGAAATAAGAGAAAAAACTTCATCTAAGTCTTTAAGGTAGTACTACCTTCTCTGGAACTAAAATTAGACTGGAAGTAAAATGATAATATTCAGTAAGTGTCTTGCTTCATATGGAAGCAACCCAAGTATCCATCCACTGATGAATGAACGGAGAACTTGCGTATATGTACAACGGAATGTTGTTCGCCATAAAAAAGGAATGAGATCTTGCCATTTGCAACACCATGGAGGGGCCTAGGGGGTACTATACTAAGTGAAATAAGTCAGACAAGAGAAAGACAAGTGCCATATTTTACTTGTATGTGGAATCTTAAATGAATAAACAAAACCTCATAAATAAAGAGAGCAAACCTGTGGCTGCCAGAGGGGAGGGAGGGTGGGAAGTGGGAGAAACAGGTGAAGGTGAAGGAACAAACTTCTGGTTATAAAATAAGTAAATCATGGAGAGGAAAGAAAAGTGTCTTACTTCAACAGTAACAGATCATCTATTTACCATCCATAGGACTAAAAGAATCTCATACTATAACTTTTTTTAAGCTTTTCTAGGTTTCAAAAAAATAATTTTTGAAAGCTGCTAAGAATAACTGCCCAATTTTTTCCAACCTTTTTTTTTTAGTTTTTTTGTTTTGTTTTTTGTTTTTTGTTTTTTTGAGAGAGAGGCAGAGTGTGAGTGGAGGAGGGGCAGAGAGAGAGAGGGAGACACAGAATCTGAAGCAAGCTTGAGGCTCCAAGCTGTCAGCACAGAGCCTGATGTGGGGCTCGAACTCACAGAGTATGAGATCATGACCTGAGCTGAAGTTGCACACTCAACCGACTGAGCCATCCAGGCGCCCCTCAACTTTTCTTTTTAGCACCCCCTTACTTTGCCTTCTCTGTGTATCTGAGCTCCAAGTACCCATTTGGTTCTACCCAAAAGTAGTAGTAGAGTTCTTACATAATTCTCCTGTTGGGATTCTGTCCTAAACAAGCACCTGAAATACAGAAAAGGCTCTGTAAGTAAGTAATAAGGGCTACCTCATTACTGAGTTACAAGTACAGAAAATTGTCAAATTGGCAGCAGTGTTTTGTTTTTTTAAACAAGAATGAAGTTGTTCGCTGAGTTTGTGAGTGTGTTGGGTGTCAGTAAAGGTGTGAGTCGCTGTTGGAGAGAGTGCTGCGGCGTCTCACAGGGCAGGTGGAGTGACGCGTGGCTGAACGTCTCAGCTACATGAAACCCCACAGCGCAGACACCTCAAGTGTTTCATGAGCTGATGACCGTGGTCTCGGCGGGGGTGGGGGGGCGGGCAAGTGTTTGGAGGGTTCTTTTGACTTTGACTTTACTTATCCAGATGTTTACATAGTAAAAATGTTACTTCTCTGATGGACCTGTGTGTGAGTGTGTACACGCACGCGTGCCAGCCTAGATTTAAGTTCTGATTTTAAATCTTGTTTGCTTACTTTTTATAGGAGTAGTTGTTTGCTTCTACTTTACTTTTTGTATGACCGAGCTCTTGAGTCCCCCTTCGTCCCAGTCTCCTTATGAGCAAGGGTTCATTTTTTTCACTCAGAGACACACATTCAGTGTAGGATATTGGGAAACCAGAAAAGCCCAAAATCAGGCCTCACCAGCAGTCCCTCTGCTGGGGACCCACTGGCCTTAGAGGTCGCACTGTGTCTACATGTGTGTACCTGGCTTGTTGTCTTGGTAGGGCAGCATTCAGTCCCCCAGCTCTGATGAGAGGTGGATAAAATAATTGGCTTTGGGTTTGTTTCTTTTGCCCTTCACTCTTGCGTCTACGTCATCATCACTTCCTAGTGATTCTGTTCGAGTGGCCTTTGCTCTTAACCAGCTGTCTGCACATTCAGTGCCGCACATGGACCTTCATGACTGCCCCCTACATCTCCTCTACAGTCTGGCTGGCCTCCAGAGTTACTCCCAGCGTGAGGGGCATGTAGCTGCCGTGTATGGCGATTGGGGTCCCTGGGAATGGCACAGGCTGCCAAAGTCGGGCTCCCTGTCATCCATGCTGCCACACGTGCTGGTTGTACAGGGCCATGTGCCCAGGAAGAAGTTCGGGGGCTTCTCAGAGCTGGTGCCCCACCGGCGTGTGCTCGGGCTCTTGGGGACTTTTGTCAACACAAAGCTCACATGTGCACCTTGGCCCAGCACTGACACTGGTGACCGCGGTAGCACCCTCCTTCCAGCGTGCTGTTAGCCTCAGCTCCCCTTGGCCAGTCTGTAGACCAGAGTTTAACCTGTGTAGTTGTGTTGCTTTATGGGAGCTCCCAGCTTTGCGGTCAGTAATTAAGCTCTGGCCCTGCTGCAGAGTTCGTTTGAGCCAGTCCCCGAGAGAACACCAGTTGCCTGGATTTGCATCTTATGCTTTAGGACTCCTTTCAGAGAATGTTTCGGGAGGCATTATGGGGTGTGAGACGTCACGAGCTCTCTTTACCTTGGCAATACTAATGACAGGTGAATCCCATATTCTGCCCTGTGCTGTTATTCCCCTTGGTGAGTATTTATTTATTCTAGTCAAGCATCGTGCCCTCATCTTGCGTGGTGCTCTTCTTACCTGAACCAGGAACTCAGCCTCTGTGTGGCCTGGGGACACTTGACGTGATGGCCAGGCGTTCTGGATCACCTGGAGGGAGGCTGGGCTGACTGCCTGAGAAGGGCCTCACAGAGGAGCACACCCATCTTTCTGCAAAATCTGGATCAGGAGATGAAGGATCAAGTGGTCCAGTCCACACTCCATTTTGGTTCAAACCCTGGGCCTTTGGGGGAGTTAGCTGGTGATTTGGACATAAAGTTGGTACTTATTTGGGTCGTAAGAATGGTCCAGGTTCTTAATGTTGTTCTGAAGCTATGTGCGTTCCCTGCAAACGGTGAGTCTTGTCGTTGGAGACATACGTCAGTAAGAGTACACTGCTTCTGCCCTAGACACTTTCTTCAACCTGGGGACTTGCTGGGGGTGTGGGACCAGTCCTCAGAACACCTGTCACTCCAGGCTGACCAGGGAGGCCCTGTTAGGAATCTAGGGCAGTGAGGAAGTCTGTCTTTGCTCTCTAACCTGCCATGGCATCGAACAGTGTGAGGCTCTCGGAGCTGGTCAGTAGTACCCGGTGTTCTGTTGATGAAGAGCTCACTCTCACCTGTATTCTGGAGTATGTTCTTACTGTCTGTCTTTCCCTTCGTCTCTCTCTGTCAGAAGTTTTTGTTTGCCTTTTTTAAATTAAGTTATAAATAAACATGCTGGGTTTTTTTTAAGGTAAACTTGGTAGTAAAATACATAAATTTAAATGTGTACAATTCAGTGAATAATCACCTCCCTCTATTTCCATCACCCCCCAAAACCCCCAGAGTACATAAATCTTAAGTTTACATCATGAATTTTACATAAGTATCTACGTAAGTGACTACCACCTGGTTGGAGGTAAGAGCGTTTTCTAACAGAGTTGGGACTCTGTGTCACCCCTCACACATGCCGCCTGTCAGGGCTGTTTTGGATACTCTGATACTAAAGTCTGTTCCCTGAATTCTGAAGTGGTGTGTCTCAGAGTGGCCCAGCTTATCTCCTCTGCCATACCCTCCCAGTGAATACTGTTTTGTCTCTCGCAGATCTGGGACACAGCCGGACAGGAACGGTTCCAGTCCCTTGGTGTGGCCTTCTACAGAGGCGCAGACTGCTGCGTTCTGGTATTTGATGTTACCGCACCCAACACATTCAAAACCCTCGATAGCTGGAGAGATGAGTTTCTCATCCAGGCCAGTCCCCGGGATCCTGAAAACTTTCCGTTCGTGGTGTTGGGAAACAAGATTGACCTTGAAAACAGACAAGTAAGTGCTAAAGGTAGTGGGAGTCAGAAATGGGGAGGCTCATGAATCTACCCTTGCTTAGGTCAAGGCTGCTGGTCCTTTTAAAAGTGGCAGCAGCTCTGTTTCAGATGGCTACTGTTTGTGGTTTTGATGAGTAAAAAGCCATGTGTCTTTAAGGAACGACACCCAGTATCTCTGTGTGTGTGTGTGCCCCGTACTGGTGGATGCGGGGGGAGAACAAACTAGTTACCTGTCCAGCCCTTGGAAATGAGCCTTGCTTCCGAACCCAGTAATGGCATGTCAGTTTTGCTTCCCTGTGGCAACCGAGGGGTAGTGAAAGTCTGCAAAGGTTTTCCCTTTGAGATATGCCAACAAAGTAGTGAGTCCATTTTGTGGAGTTGCCTCTGCCTGCCATTGCTTTTGGTCCCCGTGAAATAATTTGACTTGAGCCTGGGTTGCAGTCTGCATTTTGGTCTTTTGGTTTAAAGGCAGACTTGCGTTTAAAAACCTGGCTCATGCATTTTTAACTTGGGACTACTTCTTGGAGTCTGAGTGTTGACTCCTCTAACAAGAATATTCTGGAGCTCTCAGCACGGATCCACTGTGCTGGTGAAGTCTGTGAGCCCAAGCTCGAGCCCGTAATAATAAATGCCCTTTTGCTTTTGCATGCTTGGGGGGAAAAAAAAAGAATACTCTGGAATCAGATGACAGTGCACCCAAAAGCCCTGGCACCCAGGAGGAGCTTGGAAAATGGTGGCTTTCTATTGGCCCATGTTATTTTCCCCTCCTGTGAGAGGCACTGGCTTCTAAGGTGCCCTGTGGTTTGGAGGATTCTTTACTAAGCTCAGAATGGCTCTAGAAAGGACTGTGAACTACCTTCTGGCCAGCTACCTTCGAGGACCAGGGCTCAAGGATCAAATCCTCGTGCTGCCCTGACCGGCTATGACTTTGGGCCATTGCCTTTGCCTGCTCAGCCTCAGTTCTTCTTATGCACTTGAAAGACAGGAGTTAGATTTTATAATTCTGCTCTCCTGCACCTTGGGGGCCTGCCTGGATCTCCATGTGTGCAAAAGATTGCACTTTGGACTTTGAGTAAAATCGCTCTGGTTCGCTTTCAAATAACATTTCTCTTGGGAACATAGACTCTTAGTTAATAACTAGGTTTATTTCTGGCCATTGCTCTCATTATCTCCCTTTTCTAAGTGTCGGTCCCCTCATGCCTGAAAATGGGCTAGGGCTGGGGGGTGGAATGGGGTAGGGGAGGTAGGGGTACTGGTGAGAGCTACAGGACTCTGTGGCACGAGGCTGTGGCACAGGTGGGCTAGTATGGGTTTGAGGTGTCGCTGTATTATGCAGGCCAGCAGGGTGACCTTCGGCCTGCCACTGTCTTCCTCAGCCCCCTACACACCCTCACCCTGCAGGTGTGCTCCCTGTAGATGAGGGACGGTGAGCCTTCTTGAGAAGGTCGAGGTCGTGCTAGATTTGGAGCACACGCACCCTGCTTCCTCTTCCAGGTGGCCACAAAGCGGGCACAGGCCTGGTGCTACAGTAAAAACAACATTCCCTACTTTGAGACCAGTGCCAAGGAGGCCATCAACGTGGAGCAGGCATTCCAGACGATTGCACGGAACGCACTCAAACAGGTGGGTGCCCAGCGGCTCTCCGGCTCCCTCTGCTGACTGACCGCCAGCCCGCCCCGCCTGGCCTCCTGTCCGTATTCTCTCGCTCTGTTGTCCATGTAGCCAGAAATCCCGTGTGTTGATCTGGGAAGTAATGAGGCATTCTGCTAAAGCTTCCAGAAGTTCCACTTGAGTGTGGCTAAACTGTACAGGACGGTGTGGTGAGGCCAGGCTGCGGCCACCCTTAGGAATGTGCTTGTTCTCCTGCCTGCTGTTAGGAGGGCAGACCACTAGGAGGCCCCTGGTCACATTGCTCCTTCCATTGGAGAAGAGCGCAAATCCCAGGTCTGCTACCCATCATGAGAGAGAGAGAGAGAGAGAGAGAGATCATCTTTGAGCTTCCTTCCCCTCATGTAGAAAGAGAACACTTGCTTTGCAGGATGGTTAGGATTAACTGAGATGGACTCATCCTTGTCATGCTCATAACCGGATATATTTGATCACCAGAAGGAAGGCTTCCCCAGAAACTCTAGGAATTGTATTCCTTGAACAAGGATTTCTTTCCTTTCTGTTGTTCACCTGGCTGTTCCCAGAAGGCAGACAGTTACTTCTTGCTGTTGGTGTGCAGGAGCTAAAGGCTCTCTTGATTTAGCAGCTGTGTTAGGGCTGGTGGGTTAAGGGATAGCATGAGGCATCGTCCATCATGTCATCTGTGACAGGCAGGCTTGGGGAGCGGGGGAGTGTCAGGAGTGAGGTGATGTCAGAGGCTGCAGAGAGTATCCGCAGAGGCCCATGGTGGCCGTGAAGGGCAAGGCACATTCTGCAGCTCCAGGAGGCTGGGTCTGCGGGCCGCTTCGGGTCTCAGCACCCCGGGACATCCGCATCTGTGGGCTGGGAGATAACTGCAGTGGGTTGTTCCCATTCTGGAACAACTGGAGGCTGCACCAAGTGAGTGCTCCGTGATGAACGGGACAGGTGATGAACGGATGGGATGGTCTTGCCCAACAAAGAACTGCCGCACCCAGATCACTAGGACTGCCCATCGAGAAACACAGATAACAGGTGCAGGCCTGAGGCCCGGGCCTGCCTCTCTCCCCTCTCCGCCTCTTTCTCACACGTAGCTTAGTAGCCTGCTGGCTCTCCTGACCCCGCTACCACCGTGCGCCAGTCTCAGCAGGGCTGCGCAGCTGGGCTCCGCCAGTGCCCTGTTGACTGCTTCACTGTCAGTTTTTCTCTCTCCGTACTGCTGTCTCCGTGGCCTTATTCTAATGCTGTTTTGTTTCTACATGCTAGCCTCTCAGGAGTAAGATTGTTAGATTGAAAGGTATGTGTGCTTTTAAAAGATGGTGCCGGGCCACCTGGGCGGCTGGCTCAGTTGGTCAAGTGTCCCAACTTTGGGTTTCAACTCAGGTCATGACCTCATGGTTCGTGAGTGCGAGCCCCCACCAGGCTCTAAGCTGATGGCAGGGCCCCTGCTTGGGATTCTCTCTGTCCCTCCCCTGCTTGCGCAGTCGCTTCCTCTCTCTTTCCCAAAATAAACTTTAAAAATAAATTAATAAAGTAATAATAATAAAAAGTGGTACCAGATCGTTTTCCTCGAAGGCAGGAGGGCCTCAGTCCTTGCTCTTAGCTGCTCACTAGCAAGTGGTCAACATCATCTGCCGTGCCACCAGTCCATCCAATGAAGTGTCCAAAATAGGCGGATCTATTAAGACAGAAAGTAGGTGGGGGCACATGTGTGGCCCAGTTGGTTAAGCATCCAACTTCAGCTTAGGTCATGTTCTCACGATTCATGGGTTCAAGCCCCACCTTGGGGTCCCTGCTGTCAGCACAGAGCCTGCTTCAGATCCTCTGTCCCCCCATTTCTGCCTCTCCCTCTCACACTTTCTCTCAAAGATAAATATTTTAAAAAATGAAAGTAGATGACTGGTTGCCAAGACTTGGGGGTGTCTGGTGGGGTGGGGAATGAGTGCTAATGAGTGCAGGGTTGCCTTATGGGGTGAAGAGGATGTTCTGGAATTAGTGGTGATGGTTGCCCAGCTTTGTGAGCACCTTAAAAACTACTGAATTGTACACTCTGGTTACCTCAGTACACCTTTTGTTTTTTTAATGTGTATTCTTAGAGGTTTTTACTTTTATACCTATTGTGAATAGAATAATTTTCCCTGGTTGTTTTTTCACTTTTTTCCACATTTATTTTTGAGAGCATGAGTGGGGGAGGAACAGAGAGAATCCAAAGCTGATTCCACACAGCTGGCTCAGACCCCGACAGAGACTCGAACCCTCACACCATGAGATCATGACCTGAGCAGAAGTCAGATGCTCAACTGACTGAGCCCCCCAGGCACCCCGTTCCCTAGACAACCTTTAGTAAATAAAAACATTGCTTGTATCATCCCTGTCCCCTAGAGCAGTTGCTGTGACCTAGGTGCTCGGTGCTTAAGTGACAGATTGTTCTCCTACAGCAGGAAGTAGAAAATTCCTCACCAGGTGCTTGTTAGTTCAGCAGAAAGTCTCACAGTCTCTCCGGCTGCTGTGACCGCTCACCACAGTTGGTGATAGAGCTCATCCATAGCTAGTTTCTTAGTATGCAGCACTTTGAGACAAAACCCTTTTAACTTTGAAAGGAGAAAATAGACTGTAAGTCCAGAAAAACGAATGGCAAATAGGGACCTGGAGAATTGCTTTGGGACTGTAAGGGCAGCCAGCACTCCAGCACCAGCCCCTTCCTGCCTCTTGGAAGGGCTAAGAGCTGCCAGGGTCCAGCCCGTGCTGAGGTCTGACTTCTGAGGTGTTGGTAATAACAGGACACGGACCGCTTGGAAAGCTGTGGTCCTCATGCCGGGAGATTTTGGTCATGATGGAGAGCGTGAGTCAGCTCTGCCTTGACTGCTCCGTGTCGAGTGCTGCTCTTCCTGCTGAATTTCTCTGTCCACCTCGTCCCCGAGTTCTTGCAGAACCCGCCTTCCTCTCAATTGGTCCCCAAGCATTGAGCAGCCTCTGCCAAGCCCTCCTTTCACGCCCAGGTCTGTCCCCCGGCCCCTGCCAACTGTGCCCGGTGGAGGAGCCGCACTAAGGGCCGGAGCCAAGCTGGAAGTCTCCCCATCCCCCGAGTAACAGGCCTCTCTCTCTCCCCCTCTCCCCCTCTCCCCCTCTCTCCCTCTCCCCCTCTCCCCCTCTCTCCCTCTCCCTCCCTGCCCAGGAGACAGAGGTGGAGCTGTACAATGAATTCCCCGAACCCATCAAACTGGACAAGAACGACCGGGCCAAGGCCTCAGCGGAAAGCTGCAGTTGCTGAAGGGGCAGTGAGAGCAGAGCACAGAGTCCTTCACAGACAAAGAACACACTTAGGCCTTCCAACACAAGCTCCCTCTCCCCTTCCAAACACAACATAAAGTCGTCTCTCGAATCCAGCTGCCAAAAGAAACCCCAACACACTCGCCCTTACACACACACACACACACGCACACACATGCGCGCACACACACACACACACACACACACACACACACACACCCCTACACCTGGCACGAGCAGACAGACTCCAGCGCAGGCCTGTGAGGACTCGGTCGGGGTCTGCCCACCCGCCGCCGCCGCAGCAGCTCTGTGTCAGCAGGACAGGCAGGCTTTAGAAACCGTTCTGGTGTGGCGTCGGCATCGGAATCGTGTTCTTTTTGTCCACTGGGGGGAGAGAACTGTTTACAGTTAATCTGTGTCTAATTAGTTATCTGATTTTTTAATGGTCTTGTGGTCTTTTTACCCCCGACCCCTCCCTCCTGTGAAGGCTACCACTTGGGAAGGCTGGTGCCCCTGCTTCATTACAGGCTCACACCCAGTCTGATCAGGCTGAGTTTTGTATGTATCTGTTAATGCTTGTTACTTTTAACTAATCAGATCTTTTTACAGTATCCATTTATTATGTAATGCTTCTTAGAAAAGAATCTTATAGTACATGTTAATATATGCAACCAATTAAAAATGTATAAATTAGTGTAAGAAATTCTTGGATTATGTGTTTAAGTCCTGTAATGCAGGCGTGTAAGATGGAGGGTTGAACCCTGTCTGGATTTTGCAGAGTGTTAGCAACTCTGAATTCAGAAGTCCGGCTAGAGGCAGTATTCTGTACAGCAGACACAAGAATTACGTGCGCCTTTTATCAAAGACTTAAGAGCCAAAAAGCTTTTCATCTCTCCAGGGGGAGAACTGTCTAGTTCCCTTCTGTGTCTAAATTTTCCAAAAGGTTGATTTGCATAATACAGTGGTGCGTGCAGTGGACAAATGGCTGTTTGAGAAATTAAAAGTCTCATTCCCCCTTCCCCCACTTCAGTCCCCTATAGGTCAGCATCCTACTGATAAGAGGGAAAAGAAAATCCTAACACTTCTGTCCTAGTGATTTTACCTTTGTTCTAGAAGGCGCTCCTTTCAGGGTTGTGGTATCCTTAGGTTAGCAAACCTTTTTCTCCTTTTCCCCACCGACTCCCAGTATCGCCCATTATTAATTACCCTGTTTCTTTGGTATGGAGCCCTGGCCGCTGTGCCCCTCCCTCGGACCTGCCCTGCATTGTAGCTTGCTTAACGGAGCACTTCCCCCTGTTCCAGAGGTCTGCATTCTACGGTGTGGGCCAAGTTCTTCTGTAAAGAGATGAACATGATGCCAATAAAATGTAACAAGAACAAAGATCATCTGCCTTTGCCCTGTCTTTTTTCCTTCTATAGACCCTTGGCTTAGGAGAGACTATGTTAGGTAATCCTAGCCAGGGCTCCAAGCACCAGAGCCCTCCACCCCTGGCCCCTGGTGGTGCTTTGCAGAAAGGCCTTGTCACAGCCAGCTTTGCAGTACCTGCCCCTAGTTTGGGGTTTGGTTTTCTAAATCACAGTGACGGGGTCTGGGGACTCTGAATGGAGAAGACATTGTCCCCTAAGAGCTGGTTGCCTGTGGATCGTGCACGGCCCATGGGTATGACCGCAACTCAACCTTAGTGTTCCTTTGTCCTATGTTGTGATTGGCGTCGTCACTGATACTTAGATACCCCATAGTTCTGGATTTCTGATTTGTCACAGGAGAGGATGATTTGGCAGCAGGGGCCCTGGGTTCAACATTCTAGGTCACTAGCTGGACCTGAATTGATGCCACATCAGAGGGTTGGCGTTGGTTTTGCTTCTAGAAGTGCTCCCATTGGATGAAGCCCTTGGATTCTCCTTTGCTACACTTTACCTTCCCACTTCCCAGGCTCCTCATTTGGATCCTTTCCTCACACATGCTCTTGATTTCATTGGTGTGTTATAGAGCACATTCTTAGAAGCACAAGGCTCCAACTCCACCTTGGCTGGCGCTGCATGGCCTAGAGCTTCTCTGTTTAGGGACCCTGTGCCATGCTCTCCTCTACAGACCAGGCTCTGTTCCGCGATTGTGTTCTCCAGTCCTCACCTTAAATGTGGAAATGACCATGACCTCATCTCACCCATCATTGTAAAACGGATCCTGACTGTTGACAAGTAAGAGGGAGTGGCTGCACTAGTACAGTATCTTTCTCCGTAGTCTCACTTACATTCACCATAAGCCTGTTGTATCAACAGGCAAGAAGGATTTAGTTTTGTGAGAAGGATGTCTGGGATGGAGTTTGTTTTCACTAATGGATTCCTTTCAGTAACACTCCTTGGGGTCATTTGCATGTGCTCTGCCTCCCGGTGAGAATGTGAATGGAGACGGAGGCTGCTGCTGCTCTGATGGGAAGACTTTTTGAGAAGAATGGGGATGCATCCGTTGTGCTAACACGGATTTATGTAGTATGCTTTGGTTGGATCCAAATTCACTTTGTCTCACAATGTGAGTGTGGATTACTGTGCTTACTCCAACAGTCTAGGAGGAGTCCCAGGCGGATTTTGTTGCATTAACAAGAATTCTTACCCAGACTCCTATTCAGATCAAACCTAAGTCCTCCCACTTCTCATTAAAAATATGCCTTTGAGATGAATGTGTGTTGCATTGCTAACGTCCATGGTAGTTAATACTAACTAGGTAATGAGGTTTTGCCTTTTAGAAGAATGTCTGAGACGAAGCTTGTTTGAACTAATAATGATGCTTTTCAATAGCACTGATTAGATTGGTGCCTAATTCACTCTACCTCCCAGTAAGAATGTGCCAGAGATGCATGTGTCGAGCACACTTCTTGTGTCCATCTTGGTTTACATTAACTTGCAGTTGGGAGTTAACATAAACCAAATGATCGAGACTGAATGTGCTTATACTAGTTAGACTCCTAATTTAGTTTTTTTTTATATATTTTTTAAATTTTTATTTATTTTTCAGAGAGAGAGCACGAGCAGGGGAGGGGCACACAGAGAGAGAAAGATACAAAATCTGAAGCCAGTTCCAGGCTCCATTGTCAGCACCGAGCCTGATGTGGGGCTTGAACTGACGAGCTGAGAGATCATGACCTGAGCCCAAGTCAAACACTTAACCGAGCCACCCAGGCGCCCCAAGACTCCTGTTAATTGGCTCAAACTCTCAAACATTTCAATACACATTGAGGTGAATGTATATTGCTGAGTTCGCCTCCATCTTGTTTCATTGATTCTGACCCAGGCCCAGATGCTCAGCCAGACACTCTTCAAAGACCCATGATTTTGGGGCTCCTGGGGGGCTCAGTTGGGTATGCGTCCGACTTCGGCTCAGGTCATGATTTCATGGTTCGTGGCTTTGAGCCCGATGTGCTGACAGCTCAGAGCCTGGACCCTGTTTCAGATTTTCTCGCTTCCTCACTCGCTCACTCTCTGCCCCTCCCTCACTTGTGCTCTCAAAAATAAACTTAAAAAAAATAGACCAATGATTTTGGCCCCAGTTTGACCTTGAACATTAAATTGATGATGAACTTCTTAACCTTCATTGTGACCTTGATGATCTTCCTGGCCTTGAAACTGATCCTGACCATGTGTCACCCTTTGAACCTGACCTGATATTGCCCCTCATCCTATTCTGACCATGTCTCATCCTAATTGTAACTTGGCCCTGTACTTTACCCCCAAACTGGACCTTTTCTGTGAACCCAATCTTGACCCGTCCGGACTGTAAAGATATCTTAGACTGGTTTTATCCTAGAACATGCCCTCGATCCTAACCCTGATTCAGCCTCTGGATATCATGGTTCTCTTGATTTGCCTCCTTTTGAGATTGACCTGAACTTCACCCTAAATAGCATATTTAATATTTGTCACAACCTTGGAATGGGCTTGAACTTCAAAACTGATCTTCAGCCTGATGCTGGCATGCTAATTAACCAAATCAATGCTGAACTTACTCTTGAATTTGATTATGAAATGACCTTGACATTAACCTTTATCCCAGCCCTGATCATCCTCCATCTCAGTGAGTCACTGATTTTAACCTAAAACCTCTTGATCTTGATCTTGTCTTTTGTACGCTATTGGTCCTGACCATGATCCCCTTAAAATGACCTTGGGTTGACTTTGAAGTTGACCTGGAATCTGACGTTGATCCACTAATGTTCTCACTGTAGCTCGCTATTTCAGACTTGATCTTGACCTTGGTCTTCTGACATTGATCCACTAATGTTCTCACTATAGCTCACTGTTTCAGACTTGATCTTGACCTTGGTCTTCATCCATATACACTGATAATCATCCTGATTTTAACACTGCCTGAACTTGGAATGACTATGAATTTCACCTGGAATTTGAAAAGTCCTCCTGAACTAGGCCTTCTGACCCTTGTTTGAACCTAACCATCATCCTTACCATATTTTGCTCTCAGTTTTAACTTGTCTTTGAAACTGACCTAATTTGTGACACTAAACCAGATACTGACACTGGTGCCTTCAACCTAAAGCTGAAACATCTCATCACTGTCCTGGCCATCTCATGTCCTGAGTTTTTACTTGACTTTGAATCTGTCATCACTAATGATAAGCCCCGATTTCGAGCTGCCATGAACTTAAAAATGACTTGGACCCTGGGCCTTATCCGTTTTACTTGCACCTTTGAGCTGACTCTTAATTCTGATGCAGACCACCACTCTGACCATGTCTTACCCTAAATTTTTACTGGACCTTGAAATGGCCCTAATTCTTCTGATTTTCTGGTTTGTTTTTGTTTTGTTTTGTTTTTGGTAATCTCTATACCCAGCAAGGGGCTCAAACTCATGATCGAGTGTCTGCACTCTTTTCTGACTGAGCCAGCCAGGTCCCCATTTGGGACTCTCTTCCTGACACCAAAACCTTCCATACTGTGAGAAACCCTTACCCTGAGGTGAATTTGAAGTTTTCCTTGAATCTGACCCTGGTTCTGACTCTGATCATCATGACTATATCTTGCTTTCATTTTGAACCTGACCTTGATCCTGGTCTAGATTCTCACTTTTTGACCTTGACAGTCATTCTAACCTTTTGTGACCTTGAAATACTATTACTTTCATATTGATCCTGCCACTGTACTGACCGACCCATGTAACCTTGAACCTTATATCTTAACCATCCATTGGACACAGACCATGATCCATACTTTAACCAGCCCCATCTTGAAATAATTGATAACTCTCCTTAAACTTGACCTTAACACTGACCCTGATCTTTGTCTCTCACCTTCATCATGACAGATCATGATCTGACTTACCACACCATGAACTTTATCAGGAAGCCAGCTCTGAACCTGACCTTGATGTGTCCTCTCTCAGTCCTTTTCCCATGTGCCAGACTACTGTCAGGTCACTGATCCCATTTTGTTCTTTGGCTCTTCTCTTGGATATATGCTCTCTTATGTGGTAGGAGTTTACTGCAGTCTGGATGACTAAAACAACAGGATTTTATTTTCTCACAAGTTTGGAAGATAGAAGTCTTAGATCGAAATTCATTTACAGCAGTCTCAGAATAAAGGATTTTTAAGTTATAAAATATCACTATATTTTTATTCTTTAATTTAAATCCAAGTTAGTTAGCATATGGCACAATAATGATTTCAGGAATAGAGTCCAGGGATTCATCCCCTACATATAACACCCAGTGCTCATCTCAACAAGTGTCCTCCTTAATGCCCTTTGCTCATTTAGCCCACCCCCACCCATAACCCCTCCAGCAACCCTGTTTGCCTGTGATTTTGCTTCTCTTCCTTTATGTTTAAATGTTTTGTATCTTAAATTCCACATGAGTTAAGTCACGATATTTCTTTCTGTTGAGTTGTTTCACCCTCTAGTTCCATCCACGTAGTTGCAGGTGGCTATACCTCGGCCTTCTTGATTGCCAAGTAATACTCCATTGTATACATACACACACCACATCTTCTTTATCCACTCATCTGTCAACGGACATTTGGAGTCTTTCCATACTGTGGCTATTGTCGATAGTGCTGCTATAAACATTGGGGTGCCCGTGCCCCTTCAAAACAGGACACCAGTATCCCTTGGATAAACCCCTAGTAGTGCAATCACTGGGTTGTAGGCCAGTTCTAATTATTTGAGGAACCTCCATACTGTTTTCCAGAGTGGCTCCCTCAGTTTGCATTCCCACCAGCAGTGCAGAAGAGATCCTTTTTCCACATCCTCACCAACATCTGTTGTTGCCCGAGTTGTTAATGTTAGCCACTCTGCTGTGTGAGGTGGTATCTCGTGGTTTTACTTTGTATTTCCCTGATGATGAGCGATGTTGGGCATTTTTTCATGTCTATTACCCATCTGGAGGTCTTCTTTGGAAAAGTGTCTATTCATGTCTTTTGCCCATTTCTTCTCTGGATTGTTTGTTTTTTGGGTGTTGAATTTGGTAAGTTCTTCATAGATTTTAGATACTACCCCTTTATCTGATATGTCATTAGTAAATACCGCCTCTCCCATTCTGTTGGTTGCCTTTTAGTTTTGGTGATTGTTTCCTTTGCTGTGCAGAAACACTTCATCTGGATGAGGTCCCGATAGTTCATCTCTGCTTTTGTTTCCCTCGCCTCTGGGGACGTGCTGAGTAAGAAGCTGCTGCAGCCGAGGTCCTCTTCTAGGGTTTTGCTGGCTTCCATCTTACGTCTAGGTCTTTCATCTACTTGGAGTTTAGTTTTCTGTATGGTGCAAGACAGTGGTCCAGGTTCATTCCTCTGTGTGTCGCTCTCCAGTTTTCCCAGCACCATTGGCTCAAAAGACTGTCTTTTGTCCATTTGATGTTCTTTCCTGCTTTGTCAAAGATTAGGTGGCCATACATTTGTGGTGTCACTTCTGGGTTCTCTATTCTGTTCCATCGATCTGAGTGTTCTTGTGCAAACACCATACTCTCTTGGTGATTACAGCTTCGTAATACAGCTTGTAGTCAGGGATTGTGATGCTTCCTGCTTTGGATTTCTTTTTCAGGATTGCTTTGGCTATTCAGGGTCTTTTCTGATTCCATACAAATTTTAGGATTGTTTTTTCCAGCTATGTGAAGAATATTGGTGTTACTTTGATAAAGATTGCATTGAATATGTAGATTGCTTTGGGTAGTATTGACATTTTAACAATATTTGTTATTCCAGTCCATGAGTATGGAATATTTGTCCATTTTTTGGTGTCTTCAACTTCTTTCATTATCATAAGTGGGATTTTTTTCATGTTTATTTTTGAGAGAGAGACTGAGCATGAGCAGGGAAGGGGCAGAGAGACAGAGACACAGAATCCGAAGTAGGCTCTGAGCTGTCAGCACAGAGCCTGACACAGAGCTTGAACCACAAATCATGAGATCATGACCTAAGCTGAAGTCAGATGCTCAACTGACTAAGCCACCCAGGCCACCCCTCTTTTCATAAGCTTTCTATAGTTTTCAGTGTGTAGATTTTTCACCTCTTCGGTTAGGTTTATTCCTAGGTATTTTATGGTTTTTGGTCCAATTTCTCAAATAATAAAATATTAATTTAACCAGTAGGTGAAAGACTTGCACACTGAGAAGTATAAAACATTGCTGATAGAAGCTGAAGACCTAAATGAGCTGAAAGACTTCTCATCTTCATGGATTGGAAGGCTTAATATTAAGGCTACAGTACAACCAAGACTGTACAGATTCAGTGCAGTCTTTATCAAAATCTCAGGATGTTTTCTGCAGCAATAGAAAAACCTATCCTAAAATGCATATGGAAAACCATGGGACCTTGAAAGCTAAAACAACCTTGAAAAAGAACAAAGTTGTTCTCACACTTAACTTCCTGATAGAAAACCGATTACAAAACTCCTGTAAGCCCAGGCGCCTGGGCGGCTCAGTCGGTTAAGCATCCGACTTTGGCTCAGGTCATGAACCCAAAAACTCAATACAACTCAGTAACAACAACAAAAAAAACCCAACAACAAAAAATCTTGAAAACACATCTTTCCAAAGAAGAGCTACAGATGGCCAATAAGCACATGAAAAATATTAGTCACTTGGAAATCCAAATCCAAACCACTTCACATTCTTTCATGTGGCTGTTATACAAAATAAAATCAAGTGTTGAGATCCATGTGGAAAAACTGGAGGCCTAGCACATTGCTGGAGGGAATGGAAGATGGCGCAGTGCCGTGCAGCATAGTTTAGCCATTCTTCAAAAAGTTAAACATAGAATTACTACATGACCCAGCGATTCCACTCCTAGGTATAGACCCCAAATAATGAAAGCTGGGATTCAGAGAGATACTCCTATATCGTGTTCATAGCAGTACAGGGTGGTAACAACCCAAGTGCCCATCAGCAGATTAATAGGTAAACAAAATGTATATGTGTGTACACACACACACATACACACACACACACTACTACCCAGCCGTAAAAAAGGAATAAAGTTCTGAGTCATGCTATGGCATGGATACACTTTGAAGGTAAGTAAATAGGTAAATAAGCCTGACACAGAAGGTTAAGTTATGTAGGATTCCACTTGCATGAGGTGCATAGAATGAGACAAATCCAAGACAGAACGTAGGATAGAAGTTGGGGGCGGGGGAAGAGAGAGCTAATAATATTTGGTTGATAATCAGTTTTCATTTGGGCCGCTGGAAACGTTCTGGAAATAGTGATGATGTTTGCACAGTACACTTATTGCCACCGAACTCCACACTACAAAAAGGTTAAAATGATAAATTTTATGCTATGTACATTTTATTTTTAAAAGGGAAACTGTTGATGTAACAAAGTCAAAGGCAGTGGGTATCTCTAAGTCCATGACCCTGACAATAGAGGCAGTGGGTATCTCTAAGTCCATGACCCTGACAATAGGGCTTAGCCTCACAGAAATCCCAGCTGCCTCTGCTCCTGCTTGCACACTTCCTGCTCTGTGTGCTTCCTGGGAACACAAGTAGCCACCCCCTTGGCACCGGCCTCGCTGCAAAAGGAGTCTGGTCCAGGGAGTACTCAGAATCACACTGCCGGCAAGACGAAGGGATGGAAATTCAGCTCTTGACCCAGGTTGAGAGCGACTTTGAGTTTGCAGCCTTGTGCTGCACCTCCTTGTGTAGACCGAGCGTGAGCCTCGAGCAGTGTCGGGAGGAGTGAGGACGGAGGATACTTGGGCCACCATGCTTGGAACCGTGGACCGCACCTGCCAGCTCTGCTTGTGGAAGGATATAGAAGCAGGAAGGAAAACGGAATGCCTTTGGGGCGCCCTTTCCCCCTCTCTCCTCGTCCCATCCAATGGTCCAGGGCGGTGTGGTGCTCCCCTGCCCCCCAGGCTTCCCCGTGAGCCCAGCTTCAGATGGCACTCACCGCCGCCATTCTGGAAACTGGAAGGCCCTGCCTGGAAGCTCGGTTCTCATCCCTTTGACCATTAGGAGCTCCTGGAGCCCATCTCCTCAGGTTGGGCCACAAAGTTTGAGCTGCCAAGGCAGTATTTGCTCATGTCCTAAGACAGTCATCCTTCCCCTGGTGATGCCTTACAGTTGTCTGGAGTGCTAGAACTTTATCTTTACAGGCACCTGGGTGGCTCAGATGTTTGAGCATTTTCTTTTCCCCTCTTTAATGTTAATTTTTGAGAGACGAAGACACAGTGTGAGCTGGGCAGGAGCAGAGACAGATCTAGAATCTGAAGCAGGCTCCCTGCTCTGAGCTGTCACCACATAGCCCAACACGGGGCTCGATCTCCTGAACCGCGAGATCATGACCTGAGCTGAAGTCACACGCCAACTGACTGAGCTATCCAGGCACCTCTAAGCATCTAACTTCTGACTCCTGATTTTCTCTCTGTCCCTTTGCTGCTCTGTGAGCTTACTCTCTTAACACACACACACACACACACACACAATTTTTAAAATAAAATATCAAGTCGAGGCCGCACCTTCAGTGCTCTCAATTCAACTGGTTTGAAAGAAGGCACTGGTTAATTTGGAAAGCTTACCAGGTGATTTTGATCACTTCTGGATGGTGAGAAAGCAGCTGCAGTTTAGGGCTTCAGGCCCCATACCCAACTAGGCAAGGCACCGGAGCCATTGTATCCTAGCCTCCCTGGCCCTGACAGGTTAGCAAGACACTAGTATTGGGGGCACAGGTTTATTTCCATCCCTTTGTGTGTGTCTGTGTAGGGGGAAAAAAACCCTTTTTCCTTCCTTAATCAAGGCCTGAAGCCGGCAGAACTGCTCTTCACGCGCCCTTATTGCTGGAGGAAACTGCAGCTTCCCATCCCCCTGGGAAGCCACACCTGGGTAGGAGGGAGGCAAGGACTCCAGAGAACAATGTGCCCCTGAACTGATGCATCACTGGGGTGCCCGAGTGTGGGTGCCGCGTTACTGCCCGAGGCAGGTTGCTGGTTAACAAGCCAGCCAGCCAGAAGGGGGCCCCAGAATTAGTGGCAGTTTTTAGGACCTTAGTTTGGGCATCTCGGGGCTTCTGCATGTGAAAGGGTCTTCAGTGGGGTTATGATCAGGCACGCTTGGGAGGCACTGGTCCCCAGCGTCCAGTATCCCCACAGGGCCGGGGGGCTGGGGGTGGGTTCTAAAGAGGAAGGGAGAGGCCAGCGGGTGCTCACTGCACAAACCTTGAAGGCAGCTTCAGGAATAGGGACTCCAGCCTGGAGTCAGTCAGTGGCGATCAGTTACAAGGTCATGCCGGAAGCTAGCTCTGCAGGCTGGTGCTGCGTATAGTCAGGTGTGCGCACCAGCTTTCACTTCCCCATGTAACCCCGTAAAGCCGCTTTCAGGTCAGCCTGACCCAGTATATCTGCTTTTGACCACATCAGTTCCTCCACAGGGACTCTAGACATCTAAAATTCTCACTGGGCAGGGGGTCGTCTTCCAATGATACTAGCAATTCATCTCCTTGGCAGGATTAGATGTGGCCTAGCCTGAAATGGGAGAGACCACAGGTGGGTGCTAGAATGTTCTTTCAGCCTCCCTGTTTTGAAATCGCAGGGTCTGCTTTGCAGAGCTGCTGGGAGGGTCTGATTTGCTGCGGTTTGGCAGTCCCCAGAGCAGCAGTGTCCTCGCCGGGGCCTTCTTAGGAGACGGCAGGAGGGGCCCTACCCCAGCACAGTCCTTGCTACAACACCCTCAGAACGTCTTTCACCGCAGCCTCGCGGAGGGCAAGTTAGTTATCCAGGGTATCCGTGCCCGTGGCTCGAAGACCTGGGGTCTGGCCTCAGCTCCACCCCAGGGAAACAAGCGCCACTTCCGGTAGCCGTGCAGCAGCAAAGCTCCAGTGCGGGTCCTGGACTCCATAGACCCAAGGGGTCTAAGCTCTCTGGGCTTTGGGGCCATTTCTTTCCCAAACCTGCGATCCTCGTCGGTCACAGCCATCGCCTCCCTAATAAAGGAAATCGCCACGCATCTCCCTGAACCGATTGGCTGACTCTCAGGGAAGCAAGTCTGGGAACCTGCTTGTCAACCGGAGTCCGGGAGACCGCTCGCGGTGTCCGGAGAAGGCACTGGACTTCTGGACAGTCGTTGCAAGACTGGCGCCTTGAAGCGTGCGGGTCTCGGTGGAGACGAGGGGCGGGGCTGGCGCGCGGCGGCTGGGACGTCGGGGGCGGGGCGCGCACCTAACGGTCGAACCGAGCCCACTGGGCCGAGGAGCTGCTTTGCCGCCGCCACTCCCTGCGGCTCCCGCTCTGGGGACGGGCCCGGCCCGAGCCTCAGACCCCTGCGGGCGCTGGGGTGGATGGGGCGAGGGAAGGAAGGGAGTCCTGCCACCCGCGGTGGGTCAGAAGCGCGGGGATCGGTGCCGCCTCCTCGGCAAAGGCCTTTGAGGCCTGCTGCGCCTCTCATCCCAGTGCTTCGGCCCCCGCCAAACGGAGGGGCGGCGGAGGGGGCTATTGCATCCCCCGCTCCGGAGAGGCGCTGAACACGGCAATAGCGAGGCACCCACCACTGCTGAGCCCCAAGTAGAGAAGGACCACCACTAATATCTTGCTGGTGTGTCGCCTGAACCCCTTTTCCTTATGCCCCCAAAGGCCTCCCGCCCATTGACTGTGGCCTTGGCAGTCACTTATCATGTCCTCATTGTTTGTTTTCAGCCCTGGCGTTGAAACCCTTCTGGTTCCCCGGACACAAAGCTGTCTCCCAATGGGCCTGTCCTGCCCGCATCCACGGCCTGAATGGCCCCCCCTCCTCTGTAATCCTGACCTGAGGTGGGGGCTCCGGGAAAAATGTGGTCTTGGCCTTCACACTTGGCTCTCCTGTGAGAGAAAAGTTTGGGACAGAAAAGACCAGGCCAAATCTCTATATTGGGGGGCGGGGAGAGGAGCTTTTTTTTTTTTATTTCATTCAAACAAATATTTATTGAGCATCTATAGTATGCTATGTCCAGAGGACTCTGTGATACACAAGGCAGACAAGCAGACCTTCGGTGGGGCGGAGAAATGAGGGTTAGAAATGCACAAACTCCCCAGTAATAAGTGAGATGAAGGCGTGGAAAAGTGATAGTGAAGGGGGGGCGGGGGGGCAGGCGTGCGGGGAACACTACTTCAGATGGGGTGTTTAAGGAGGGTTTCCCTGAGAAGGTGACATTGGCAAAAGGGAGCGAGGTCCTTTAGAGTCTGCGAAGAGAGGGAACAGCAGCACAAAGGCACCAAGGTGGCATGCAGCTCGGATGTCCAAGGCGTGGGCAGAAAAGCCAGCAGTGAAGGAGACCCAGAGTAGAAATAGGAGCCCAGCAGGGTGCAAGACCACCTTCTGGGCTGTGGGGAGACTTTTGGATTTTACTCCAAGTGTGATGGGAACCTGCCCAGGTGTTTCGGCTGGGGTGTGCAGCATCCCACGGGGGCTTGGGCACATCTTGGCCTCATCTTGGCCTCTGTTAACATCTGGAAACAGGGAGACCTACTCTGAGGCTTTCTCAATCTGGGGCAGGCGGTACAAGACCCGCAGGTCCCAAATACAGTGTAGTGTCAGCTCAGTCCCTCACACAGCCCCTTCGCCTGTTGCCAGTGACGCATGGTTCTGAGGTCCTGGGCCGAGATGCACAGCCTACTTGATGGTGGTCGTCCACAGCCAGACAGGGGTGCTTTCTCTTTGGCCTTGCTCTCCCCTCCTAGCAACCAGCCAACTGGACAAGATGGGGCAGGCGCACGACGGGGAGTTAGACTTGGAGTGGAATCCCAATGCCCCAAGTGGGCCCTCCCTGCCTTTTCTCTGGACCTCAGCTTCGCCATGTAAAATGGAGGGGGGTGCAGGCCAGATGGGACAAGACATGGGCTAAGGATCCTCCCACTGGACTCCTTGATGGTCCCAGAAGCCTTGCTCAAAGCCCACCTTTTTCAAGATGACCTGCAGATGGGGGAGTAAAGGGAGGGAACATATGTTTTGAGAGCTACTGATACCAGGCTTCAGATTTGGGGTTGGCTTGGGTGGGGTTTTTTTCTTTCTTTCCTCCTCCTCTTCAAGTATATTTTTGACTTAGGACCAGGAGTTAGATTCGTTTCTAGATTCTCATCATTCGATGCTACACAAGACACCCAAGGTCTTGGAGGCAGGCAGACAGATATGAAGCAAATAAAAGCTCATACATCTAGAGAGGCCATAGGAGAAAAGGAATCAGAATGACAGGATGGGAGGAGGGAGTGCGGGTGGGGGCGGCAGTGGGGGGGAGGTGGCCGGGCTAGCAGGACACCAGGGGCCAAACACCCAAGGTGTCTACAGAGCGGGGGGGGGGGGGGGGGGGGGGGGGGGGGGGGGTTGCTGACCAGAAGGAGCCTGCAGGGCAGTGGGAGCACCTGCTCATAAAGTCAAAGAGGTCACAGGGCCTAGAGGCTGCTGGGCCCTGCGAGAGGGTGGGGGCTCTGGAGGGTCCGAGCAGGGCACCCACAAGCTCTGGTTTGCCTTATAAAAGCCCCTCTGGCTTCCTCGTAAGTGCAGGAAGGACTGGACTGAACTTGGCTGAGGAAGAGGGGTGGCCGTGGCAGTTGGCCATCCAAGGAGGACGCCTTTGCTACCAGCTACCCACTGCAGCCATAATGTCCCCACCCTTCAGGCCCCCCTCATAATGGCAGTGAGGGAGCAGTCTGCTTTGACGCTGCACCTCATTGCAGGAGAAAACTTCCAGGGTGGTTTTTAAACATTCTTGACTAGTAGAAAAGTTGAGGATCCCCAAGTGGGACAAGCAAGTAATGACGAAATAAAATTCTGTGAGCCTCACAGAGGTCACAGTAGGCTTTCCACTAGGGCTTTCAAAGGTGTCACAATGCCACGGGGTCCCTGCCTGCTCTGCCGGGTGGCCCAGTGGGCTCAGTACACAAATACTTTGAGTTGTGACCCATTGAGGGTTGGTGCTGTGGCAGGAAGCACACACCTCCAAGCTGGACCTGGGTTTGAATCCCATCTCATTCATTCAACAAATATTTACTGAGGGCCTACTATGTGCCGGGTCCTATGCAGCAGTGAGTTAGGCAGGGTCCCTCCTCTCGTGGGGAGGACAGGCAGGCACGAGACGGGATAATCTCAGAAAGTGATAAGTGCTAGGGGCGCCTGGGTGGCTCAGTCGGTTGGGCCTCCAACTTGGCTCAGGTCAGATCTCACGTTCATGGGTTCGAGCCTCATGTCAGGCTCTGTGCTGATAGCCAGCTTGGAGCCTGGAGCCTGCTTCCGGTTCTGTCTCCTCTCTCTGCCCCTCCCCCTCTCGTGCTCTGTCTCACTCAGTATCAAAAATAAAACATTAAAAAAATTTTAAAGTGATAAGTGCTATAAAATAATGTGCATAAAGTGTCTGGGGGTGGTGGAAGGGGGCTACTTGCAACGGGGTAAACAGCAAATGCTCTGCCGTCTTTCCCTGGACGGATATCACTGGAGACATTATGTCCCAATCTCTTTGAAGCCTCAGTTTCCCCATCTGGACAGTGAAAGTAGACATACAACCACCAGCCCTAGGAACATTTGGTTCCTGGCAAGCGTGGGGCCCAGGCTCCCTGCTGCTGACCATGGGGCACAGGCTGGTCTCCTGCCCTTTAGGGCTTTCAATTCTTCCCCAGGAAGAAAGTGTCCACAAACTGAGGCTGCTTGTAAAGAAGGAAGAGAAAGCCAAGATTCCCTGGCCTGCACCTCAGCCAACAAGGATTGTGTCGCGGCGGCAGTCAGAGCAGGCCACCAGAACTGACTGCGCATAAAGACAGGGGAAGGTCCTGGTCATCTGGACCCCCTCCACAATGGTTTCTCCATCCTGTCCTGGCTCCTTGGGCCGCAA
This sequence comes from Suricata suricatta, assembly GCF_006229205.1. Classification (NCBI taxonomy): domain Eukaryota; kingdom Metazoa; phylum Chordata; class Mammalia; order Carnivora; family Herpestidae; genus Suricata; species Suricata suricatta. Next base: position 56,933,783 of record NC_043711.1, read on the forward strand.
ACCAAGGTTCCAGGGAAGAGATGTCAAACTCTATCCCAGCTCTGAGGCTGGGGGACAGTTCTGTCTCCCCCGCCCCCTTCCTAAGGAAGCCAAGCCCTGCACCCCAAGGTGCGAACCACGGTGCCTGGGGTGACGGCTCCCCTGGAGACCAAATGCACATGGGCCTAGCCTCCCTCCCCTCTTAATGGGACTCCGAATGAAAACGGCACTCATGCTGTGTGAAGTTCCACAAAGGTCAGGTTTCTCCAACGAGAAGAACTACTTACCTTATTGGGAGACAGCAGCGGCAGAGGAGAGAGGGGGAAGACACAGCATCTGAAACTGGCTCCAGGCTCAGCTGCCAGGGCCAGCACAGAGCCCGACGCGGGGCTCGAACTCACAAACCTCGAGATTACACACCCTGAGCCGGTCGCTTCACTGACTGAGCCACCCAGGTGCCCCTACTTACCTCCATTCTTTTTTTTTTTTTTACATCAGACGGATAATGTGCTGGCATAGTAACAAGGTTTAAGGGTGGCATATGTCACACAATGGCCTGAACACCCCAATCATCACACTTATGAACTACGAAAGGATCTCCTCCATTCTTAAAACAATGCATTGATGTGTCAGAACTCTAGAACCCTTTGCGGGGCTCGTGCTCTGCTGCTGCCCTAAGCGTGGCCCATCTGCACTTCAGAGTGTGTCCCCCGGCCTGTCCCATGCCACGCAGCTCCCTTCAACCCAGTTTGTCCCATGCTACCCAGCTCCCTTCAAGCGGCGCCTCCGGGAACCCCAAGTTCCCTCGATCCCCACGTTTTACACCCTTTCAGCCTCAGTGGCGACCGGTCCACTCCTTTGATCTCTGGCTGCTCTACCCGGGTTCCTCTGACCCTCAAACTGGCTCTGCTCGGAACCCACTGCCCGGCTGAGGGGCCAGCCCCCGCCCCCCCCGCCGCCCAAGTCCCCATTCAGGGCTTCACAATATACATTTGCATCTTAAAGGCACACAGTCTCGACTGGTGAATTTCCCTTTGTCTCCACTTAATGCCTATTTATGTTTTAAATCCCAAACTGGGCCCAGCCGGCTTCCCTCCCAGCCCAGGCCTAGGCAGGAACCGACCCCTCAGTTTAAAACACACTTTGGGGAGACAGAGTCTTGGGCCTTCAACTGTTACTTTCTGCAGCCCGGCTCAAGCCTATGAGGCCTTTCTGGGTGAGGGGCCCTCCGGGGACAGGGTCTGTGAAGCCCATCCCTGAGGCTCTCTGAAACCCTTTCAGGTGACCGTGCTTGCACTTGAGCTGTAGTGCATGGGCCCCTCTTACGGATGATAATGCCAAGGCACAGGAGCTGGCCCAGAGCCCCAGGCTTTGCATCCTAGACCCAGACTCGCCACTGGGCTGGGCAGACTCCTCTGCCTAACACCAGGGTGTCGGTCTCATGTCCCGTCCTCCAGGCAGGCTGTATTCTTGCCGGTCCGGAAGTCCAGACGCAGACTGCCAAAGCTGGAAGAGGGTCATGCAAACTGCATGCATCGTGCAGTTTTTCACACACTGGGGAACTGAGGCAGAGACGTGGGCAGCAGGGGGAGCGATGGGTCACACAAGGACCAGGGAGTGCCAGGGTCCAGGCCAAACCAGGAGGTGGCAGCTCCAGGGCCACCTTTCCATGGCTGCAGCCACAGGAAACCTGTGCGGTCTTCAGGCCGCAGACAACAACGAGCAGGGGCAGCGTGTGGGCTGGGATCTGGCTGCAAGCGAGGCACACCCCACTCTGTTCTGCAGTTTTACACAAGCAAAACAGACAAAACAGGATCAGATGACGAGTGCGCTGAAGAAAATAAAGCTGGGCGATGTGATACAGGAATTCTGGGGAGGCACTTCGGTCAGACGGCCTTGGATGCTGCCCTGAAGAAGTATTCATGGATTGCAGTGGAAATAAAGGCAGTCAGCCACACACCAAGTGCAAAGGCCCTGAGATAGGAGCCCCCTGGGTCTGTGTGAGGAGCCAAAAGGCAAGTGTTGGGGCACCTGAGTGGCTCGCTCGTTAACTGACTTCAGCTCAGGTCATGATCTCAGTTTGTGGGTTCAACCCCTGCATTGGGGTCTGTGCTGACGGGATTCTGTCTCTCTTTCTCTCTCTGTCTCTTGGCCTCTCCCCAATTCACATTGTCTCTTGCTTAAAATAAATAAATAAATAAATACATAGATAAATACATAGATAAATAAATAAAAAAGCAAGTGTGGCTGGGTGCAGACTCCTCTTAAGTCTTATCAAAAGCCACTGGAGGCCTTTTCAACAGAGGCAGGAAGCAGGGGACCAGACTTTACCTGCTGCTAAAGAGGACTGGAGAGCCCAGAGGGGAAGGGTGGAGGCTGTGGGGGTGAGACGGCTTGGGGAGGACCTATGGGGGGGGGTAGATGTGACAGGAAACTAAGGGGTGAATGAGAAGGTAGAGGAAAAAACAAATCAGGGGCAAGTCTATGCTTTGGGGCCAGGACTGCCTGGGAACCTTGGGGAGGGGAGCAGGTTTGCAAGAGGGAAAACAAGAGTTCTGTTTCAGCCACACCCCAGAAGAGATATGCTTGGACATCCCAGTGGAGTCCATCGCAGGCGGCTGGATGCCACAACCTTTGGGTCCACTGAGAGACAGGAATGGGGGCCGAAGGAAATGGGGCAGGACAGCAGTGTCTGTTTGGAGCTCCAGGATTGGACAACTCAACTAGGGGGAGAGAGAGGCCCTACCCACCCTGACTCTGCCCCCAGCTTCTTCCAGACTGACCTAGCCCAGGAGTGGGCTGAAAGCACTTGCATCTCCCTCGGAGCCCTGGGCCACAGGTCCCCCCACAGCGGCACCTGCTCCACCAGCAGGCCAAGTAGCCCCCCAGGGACGCATCTTCTGCATCTCCCCCCACAGCCTGGGCCACACTGCCCAGCCTGCGTGTGTCCACTCCCCCCAACTGGTTCCTTCTCCCCTCCAATCATGGCCAGGCCTCCCCCCAGGGCTGGAGAACCTTCCCTCGGCCCCGCATTGGCCACACTCCCTAAACCGAGCAGGTGCTGGGACTCTATCCCATCTAGAGAAAGAACTTAGCACAGGTTCTGGTCCTTATGCCCCCCTCCCCCTCCAGGGTGAATCTTCAGATTTTTTAAAGGGAAAGCTGAAATCCAGACACATTTTTATTTGAAATCACCTGATTTTCTCTAATCCTGGTGTTTTGGAAACACTGGACCAAACAGGCAGATTCCAGCTGCGGGGGGGGGGGGGGGCGCGCAGGGAGGGGATGGCGGGGCTAGAAGCTTCGGGTCTCTTGGGCCACTCGGATCGATGGATCCGCTTTCTGAATGGGCTGCATAGTACAGACCAGCTTTCTTTCTTTCTTGAAACTCTTTCTTCCTTCAGCTTCAGTGACACCAGCCACACTGGGTCCCTCCTCTCTGACCTGACCGCTCCTCCTGGGTCTCTAGTGGAGTGCCCCTCCTCTTTCTAACATTTCCACATCCTCCTTTTCCCTGCAGGCTGACCCCAGGGAAGACCCCCTGACTCAACCTGCTCCAGATTCACATTTCCAGCGACCTTCTCTCCTGGGATGGCTGGACAGATTTCAGCCTGAGGCTGCCCGTGCCGCCCACTTTGGGGTTCTCCCAGGGGCCTCACCATCTGGTCTTGCTCTGACCTTTAGAGCCCCAAGCTCAAGGCTCTCTGGGCCAGTCACCTGGCTACCCCCTTCCACCTGGTTTCCTTGGGCCGGCTCTCTTCTGGACGTCCCTGTTCCTGCCATCTCCTCATCCCTGGGGCCACCTGGTAGGGCCACCATAGGCACCTCTCCCATGTGCCCTCTGCTCATTCTAGGATGGCTCCAGGTCCTGGTCAGACAGACATTCCGGAGGGGGAGTTGCAGCAGCTCCATCTTCCTGCTTCTCTGTCACCACATGGCCAGCAGCCCAGCCTGCACACGCTTTGCACTTCCAGAACCTGTGGTTTTTGCTTCAGCTGTACAGTTGCTGCAAGACCTTTCTGCTTCCCAGGGCTGTCCCCAGGGGCTCAGGCCTCTGCAGCTTTCAGAAACCCACCCCCCTACCCACCTCTTAGCCAGGAAATTTCTGATGGTCTTTCCTCACTTGGGCTGAGGTCTGGGTCCCAAGGTTTTCCTGGCTCTTGACAGTCCACTCAGGGGGTTCTTCCTGAGAGACAGGCTTGGCTTTCTTTGCCAGGGACCTGGACTTATCTTCCCCCTCTTATGGACTGTACTCACTGCTCTGGGAGTGAAGCCCTTCCTGGCTCCCTGCAACTGATCCCGTCTGACCCCCCCCCAGAAAAACACCACCCCATCTCCTTTCCTAGCTTCAATTTCTTCCTCTCCGAGACCTAATTCACTAGCTTGTCCGAGGGTAAATGGGGGGGGGGGGGTTAATGGGGTCAATGCTTGCTCCGGGAAAGGGGTGTACGCGGACAAGAGGGGAATCTTGGGGTAGAAGACCCCGAACACCCCCACCCTGCTTTTGCGGACTTCAGGGCCTCCAGCCCTCTCCATCCTGGAGCCCCAATTTTCTGCGTCCGTCCCATCAATCCCTCCATGCTCAGGCCTAAAATCACGTACCCCAAAGGGATCAGCTCTCCTCTCTGGGTGTCTCCCCATGGCCTCAGCTTTCCCCACGTAGAGGCTTCTTTGGCTTCCAGAAAGGCTACCCGCCGCCTCCTCTGCACCAGCGACGCTGGACCTCGCCCAGGTCTGGGCCTCCAGACTTGCACACACCTCTTCGAAGGACTTCGCCTGGAACCAGAACACCGGGAGCCATGCGAGTCGTCTCACAATCGTCTCACAATCGCACTCTCCCGAGGAGAATGGGAGGGGTGTGGCCGGAGCGACTCCCCTCCCCCATCCTGTGCAGGGGAGTTCACCCCGGGGGTCGCACCCCGACCTTCGCTCAACCTCCTCCACCGTGGAGCCGACGTTTGGCTTTGGGAGGAAAGGTGGCGTCTACTTGCACACCACAAAATGGGGCGCTTGGAGCATTAGCGCCCGTGGGGGTGGGGGGAGTAAGAAATGTCCTCGGAGAGACACCTGCAGTCATCCCCCATTTCATCCCCTGCAGTGCCCAGGCCCCTTGGGCATAACAGGACCCCAGGCGCACAGCGGGAGTGCGCCCCCGGCCCCCTGCCCCTCGGACTCGGATGGAGACCCTCCTCGAAGATGTCCTAGCACACTTCACATTGCCCCAGCCGACCACGTGAGGGCGTGCCCTGTGTTAGTTCGGACAAATTAAAGCTCGTCCGGCGGGCAGGCCGGCGGCCCTCTGGACGCGCTCAGGGCGTAGGTGGCCGCGGCGCACTCTTGGCTGCCGGCCGCCTAGCTCTGGGCCGCACGGCCTCCCCCGGGGCCCGCGCTATTCGCCTCCAAACCGAGTGCCCCCCTCCACTCGCGCTCACGCAGCCTGGGGTGCACCACTCCGTTCCCCTTTGTGGAACCCTTTTCGGGCGCAGGCCGCCTCTCCGCTGCGCCGCAGGCTCGGGCCCTGTCCGGGGCGCACGGCGAGGGTCTCGGTGGCGCCTGGGAGGCGCCGTCCAGGAAGCCAGAGCCCGTGGAAGGGGCTCCAAGAAGCACAAGTTGGCCCTGACTCCAGACCAGGCTGTTGTTGTTCTCAACGTGGTCCGCCACGGAGCTATAAAAGCGGAGCGGGGCGCCCTCTTCACCAGAGCGCAGTGCGCACGCCTAGAGAGCTCCGGCGGCGGCGGCGGCAGCGGCAGCGGCAGCAGCAGCAGC
>NC_043711.1:56939627-57103672 GCF_006229205.1 Suricata suricatta
CGCGCGCCCCCAGTCCCCCGGCGCCCCCTCGGCCCCTCGCCTTCCTCTTCCCGGCGCGGCCCCCGGGCTTCCGCGCCCCACCCGCCACCAACCCGCTCGCCACCATGTCCGTGGAGCTCGAGGAGGCCCTGCCGCTGACGACCGCCGAGGGGGCGGCCAAGAAGGCGGCCAAGGCTGGCGGCTCGGCCGCGCTGTCCCCATCCAAGAAGAAGAAAAACAACAAGAAGAAGAACCAGCCGGGAAAGTACAGCCAGCTAGTGGTGGAGACCATCCGCAGGCTGGGCGAGCGCAACGGCTCATCGCTGGCCAAGATCTACACGGAGGCCAAGAAGGTGGCGTGGTTCGACCAGCAGAACGGGCGCACCTACCTCAAGTACTCCATCAAGGCCCTGGTGCAGAACGACACGCTGCTGCAGGTGAAGGGCACCGGCGCCAATGGCTCCTTCAAGCTCAACCGCAAGAAGCTGGAGGGTGGCGGTGAGCGGCGCGGGGCTACAGCGGCCGCCACCGCCCCGGCGCCCGCCGCGCACAAGGCCAAGAAGGCGGCCCCGAGCGCGGCCGGCCCCCGGCGCTCGGACAAGAAGCCGGCCAAGGCCCAGAAGCCCGAGAAGCGCTCGCACAAGAAGGGTGCCGCCTCCAAGAAGGACAAAGGCGGCAAGGCTAAGAAGGCGGCGGCCGCAGGGGGCAAGAAGGTGAAGAAGGCGGCCAAGCCCAGCGTCCCCAAGGTGCCCAAGGGCCGCAAGTGAGCTCGCCGGCCTGTCGGGTCTTTCCGGTGTTCGGTTTTTCTACCCCAAGTATATGTAGGTTTTGTACGGTTGCCTGGCCAGGCCACTGCCGCCCCTGCTCTGAGCGTCACGGAGGGCCCGGGGTCCCCTCCATCCCCTTTCCGTTCCCCCTCCCCCACCGCCGTAGCGGTTTTTTTGTTGTTGTTTTTGCTTTAGATTTTTGAAACGGCCTGGCGACGCCTCTATTGGCTCTCGCCCATGGCAACGGCTGTCTCCATGGTAACCGGCCCCTAGGCGCCAATGGCCGAGGCCCCGCCTGCCTACCATGGCGGTGGCCGCGGGTTGGCGGGGCCCGGGTGCGCTGAGACGCCACCGCCGCGCTGCCCTTCCCCGCTCCCACCCTCTGCCTTTGGGTGCGCGACAAACAATCGCTCGGGGCGCGGGGCCGCGGGGTCGCGCGGCCTTCCCTTCCTCCCGTTGGCCTTTTTGGGGCACAATAAATTGTTTAAACCTTTGAACCGCTCTTGTTTTCTTCCGAGTGGAGTAGGGATGGGCGCGGTCGGCGAGCAGCTTGGGTTGGATGGTGGGTCCCAAGGGTCTTGGGTACCCCGGATGTTGGCTAGATAGGCCTGGAGTTCTCTGGGAGGGGTGGGTGGAAACGGAGGGGGAGGGAGAGGGGGCGGCCGGCGGATCCCGGAAGGAGCCTCTAGGGACCGATCTCTCGTGTGCGGAGGCGGAAACGTGCTGGAGATAGGCTGGTGCTGGTGCGGGCTCCGACAGCGGGTGGGGGAAAGGGGGATGGGACAGCCATGGCCTTTTGGCCTTGCTGGTCAGGGGCCTTCAGCACGTACGAGGTCCCACCAGGCCGGGCCTTTGCAGAGGTTAGTTACCTCTGAATTCAAGGAGACTGTGTTGATGTGAGAGGGGCCCTGGAAACGTGGAGGTCTTGGGGTCTGGCTCACTGAGCACACCCTGCAGGGTGGCAGAGCAAGGCCCTGATCTTTGGCTGATCTGGAATGCACACACGCGACCTCGGAGGCTTATTGGACAAGTCGGGAAGAGCGAGCCTCAGTCCTGGGACACTCTGGTGTCCAGCAAATGGTACTTAAGACCATTTGAGCCCTTGACAGATGTTCTTAGGAAGACAACCCTGCAAAAGGAAGGCTCTGAAAGCTAAGGAACATTCTAGAACAGTGTGTATGTACATGTACCAAACTGGGTAAACCTGGGTTGGGGGTAGGTGACAGATGGAGATGATCTCTGTGTTAGAGACTACAGAGACTACAGGTGGTGGGGGAAAGACAGTAGGAGAGGGGAGGGAGCATCACTGGAGAAGCATTCCCCTACTCGCCCCCCTGTGGCCTGGCAGCCACTACCCTCCCCCGCACATAGAGTGGGGGTCACAGAGCAAGCAAGCCCTTCAGTCACTTATCACCCTGCAGAGCCCTTCACACAGGGCAAGCGGCCACTCCACTTGCTCTTCCAGTTTCTTAAAGGCTTGCTGGGGGCACCTCCCTGCTGCCTCCTGCCTCAGGGACAATCCCAGACAGGTGGGTTTGAGGACAGTGCCCCTCCACCTACTAGCCTGGTTGTGACTGTTCTGGTTCTGGGGTATTAGGGGTGTCCAGGAGGCAGGCAGGAGGCCTGGGTTGGAGATTGCGGGACCCTGGTGGTCCAGGGCTGACTGTTCACTCACCCAGCCAAGCCCATGCCCTGGCCTCTTGATGATCAATAACAGCTTCATCCATTGTGCAGCTTTTCCTAGGGGGGTGGCATTGCCCAGTGACTTGCTACAGGGCCATAGGCTGCCAGCAGCTAGAGGCCAGGAGCTGCCTCGGCCTACCCAGTAGCCGGTGGGAGGTGGGAGGTGGGAGGTGGGAGGCGGAGGCGGAGGCGGGGGCGGGGCGGGGGGGGGGGTGCGCGCGCGTCTCCTGACCAGCTGAATGTGATTTCTCACATTCCACACCCATCCCCTAAAGCTCACTTCATCCCCTTCTCTGAGCCCTTCCTAACCAAAGATTCCCTGCCCCCAACCGACTGTCCTTTGCAGACATCTCGTGAGTTCCAGGGCCCCAACGTATCCTTCAGGTCCTTCTTATTTCCCACCCCAATCCACCCTCTGTTGCTGCTTCAAGGCCGCCGCGCCCATCTCTCCTGTCTCCATTCCATGAACACTTAGGCCCCTGGCCGGCTGGCTTCCCCATCCTAAGGCCTGCCTTAGCCCATGGACCAGCCCTCCATGGGGCACGCCTCCCACTCTTCTCCTATTAAAGGAGATTGTAATGTCTCAAATCACCGTACTCTCAGGCTACATGGCTCTGGGGATCTGATTTCTCCAGGATGGTCATGTGACTGAGGACCTGGCCAATGAGGAGTGTTCCCTTGTCAATCAATGAGCGTCAATCCTGGCACTCTTCTGGAGCTGCTGAGAAAGGGGTACTGTCTCCCCCTGGTAGGGACATGAGGCCAGAGTTCCCAGTAGCCATGTTTGTCAGCACACAGGGAGAGCCCATGTGCAAAAGGAGCCAAGACTGAGAAAGCTGGAACCACAGAATGGAGACAGATAACCTGAGGACATTACGGAGCCTCTGGATCCAGCCATGCCTGAAGCTAGTTAGACCCAGCTGCCACGTGAGCTGATACACAGCTTCCTACATAAGCTTATTTGAATTGGGTTCTGTCATTTGCAATCTGGTCTCTCACTCCTTTGACTCACTTTACCTCCCATGCTCACATTAAATTGTTCTTCCGAAAGGACCTTCCCAGTGTCCCACTCTTTACCCACAGGCCCCTCCCCTCCTCTCAGGGTGCTTACTCAGACCCTTCAAGCTGGGCTGTACCATGCGGTAGGGCCCACATCTCTGACCTGCACCCCAAGCTGAAGAATGGATGGCCATAACCAGACCCAGGTGAACACTCGGTGTGAGCCCAGCACTAAGGAAAGCTGCACAGGCCTGATCTCAGCCCTGCGACAGCCCCAGCGAGGAGGGTGTCCCAAAGCTCATCTTGTTGGTTTGGAGCTGAGACTGGGAAGGCTAGATTTTCTGCCCTGATACCACACTCAGCTCCTGCACCAGACTGGGGAGGCCAACACCCAGGATTTACCTACTGTGTCTTTTAGACCTCACTTCAAGGAGTCTCATTCCTAGGTGACCCTTGGAGGCTTGTGACACTGAGGCTCTAGAGAAGGGTTTCCTGGGACAAGTGACCTGGTGCAGCAAGGAAGCAAAGGACCAGGTGTATTTGCTTGTCTGCAAAATAGGGACCTAACAATGGCCCCAGCCTGGGATCCTCTCTGCAACCCTGATCAGGACCTGGGATTAGGTGGAACCAGATCCCTGGAGGCTGAGGCCAGTGTTCTGGGTAAGATTGTTCTCCCCATTCCTGTTTCTCATCTATAATGGAACCAAGAAGGATTTCTTTTACTCACCCATTGGCTAACCAGGGGGTCCAAACACACTGCCTCTGACCAGGGTCTCCGGGTTTTTTCCTGCCTCCATCCCTCGCACCCTCAAGTGTAGTAACACTCCGCCTGTGCCCCTGCCTTCTTCCTCTCAAGGGGCTCAGAACTGCCTCCCTGTGACCTCCTCAGATACTCAGGTTGGCCCTCCTGGGTCCCTAGATGTGACTTCTTCCTGGTCCCGGGACAGCCTTGAAGACCCTGGAAAGGCCCCTTTCCAGGCCGTGCAGGCCTTAGTGACCCCCAGGATGGGGTCTCCACTGAGTAAACAGCCTGGCTGAACTTGTCCCTCTGCCAGGGCAAGGCTTAGTGCTGAGCACAGAACCTGATGGGGGTGGGGGCCTTGGGTACTCCATACAAGGTGCGGGGGCTGCCATCCCCCTGTCACAGGCATTAGACTCTGGGTGATGTAGCCAGAGGGCCCATTAGCTGTTCTGGCAGCTCCATGAGTCATGAGGCCGCAAAGAGGCCCTGGGGTCTTTCGTATGCCCTAGTCCAGGGTCACTCGTTCGGCACACACGGGTTGAACAAGGATCTGCTTCCTGTTCTTGAGGAAGATGGATGGGAGGACAAAGAAACTGGCAGCTCTGGGGGATCGACAGTCCAGGCTGGCAGCTCGGACACGGGCCCCCAGTGTGGCATGAGCTCCTGAGTCTGGGGAACGGTGGAAGCAGCAAGTACACAGACAGCCACGAGGCAGGGGGTGTTAGCGGGGCTTCGGGGTCCCCCCTGCTTCGGTGGGAAGCAGAACCAAAGGGCTAGTGGCACCTGCACACCCTTACCCTTGATTGGTTACAGGGAACTGGCTTGCATACTTGCGGGGCTGATGAAAGTTTCCACGAGGCAGGATGCCTATGACAGAGGCTGGAGCCAGAGGTGCCCCCACAGGAGGGGACGCTACCCAGGACAGACCAGCTTGTGTTGGTTCTCAGTACCTCTGACCTTGGTGATGATCGTTATCCTCTGGAGGCTGAGAGCCTTTGCTGGAGATGACCATGCACGCACCTGAGTCAGCTAAACAGAAGGAGAATCCAGGGAAAGTAGAGTCGTCAGTGCTACTTCACACCAAGGAGGCAAATCAGCAGATCCGCAACCAAAGTGATGGTTTCCTTCCAAGTCTGGCAAGATCCACCTTGGGGCCCACCCTACAGGAAACACACAAAGAAGGGAGTTGTGGGAAATGTAATTCAGCATTACAAAGCCATCGAAGTTCCCCATTATAAAACGGGCATGCGTGGAAGGGGGGTAAGGGGGGACGAGACCAAGGATCTCTGACACAAATGTGCATGGACACCAGGCCAGGCAGGGCGGTCTTGCCAAGTGGAGGACACAGGCGGTCAGATCATGTTAGAAGCACCTCCTGAAAATGTGTCTGGAAATGTGGATTGGACCATCCAGGGGGCTTGGGAGGGGCCTCAACCTGCTAGTGGTCCCACACAGGGCTAATTGATCAGAAGCACCTCTTGAGAATTTCTTATGTAGAAACGATGCACTTTTTTGGTGTGAAACCTCCCACTTGTAAAATGCAGGCTTAAAAAAAACAAAAACTCCAGGCGCACCTGGGTGGCTCAGTCAGTTAAGCATCCGACTTCAGCTCAGGTCATGATCTCACAGTCCATGGGTTTGAGCCCCTCAATGGGCTTTGTACTGACAGCTCAGAGCCTGGAGCCTGTTTTAGATTCTCTCTCTCTCTCTCTCTCTCTCTCTCTCTCTCTGTCAAAATAAAATAAAGACATAAAAATAAAAAAAAAACACTCAACCTTACAACCTTTGAGAAGACTACTTGAAAAATAAAGGGTTGGCAAGAATGTGGGGAAATTAAAACCCTTGTACACCGTCAGTGGGATTGTGAGATGGTGTGGCTGCTGGGGAAACAGCATGGAGGTTCCTCCTAAAATTCAATGTACAGTCAGATCATCCAGTGATTTTACTTCAGGGTAGGGGCCCAAAAGAATTGAAAATATTAACTCAAAGAGATTTGTACACTCATGTTCATAGCAGAATTTTAGTTTAGCAGGATGAGAAAGATCCGGAGATTGGTTGGCAACAATGTGAATATACGTAATGCTACTGAAATGGTTAAGATGTCGAATTTCATGTAACATGTATTTTATCACAGTGAAAAACAAATCACACATGGGCCAGACAAAATCCTGTGTGAGCTCAGTGTGGCCCACAGTTGCCCGCCCCTTCTGGCTGCTTCGAAAGACAAGAAGTCCTGAATGGTGGCACCCTGATGGAAACTAAATCAAAGGAAGCTATAAAGCTGCGAATGCCAGAGACCTAGCCTGCCACTACCACAGGTCTGCACCAGGGGTAATGACCTCTCCACACAGGATTGTCATTAGGATTCCAGAGCCTTGTGCAATGCACCCCGCAGATACATGTTTCCAGAGGCCCTTTCTCTTACCCACTTCCTCTTACCTCTCCTAGCTCCCTCCATTAGGGGCCAGGAGTGTGGCACTGGAGTCCTTCCCCAGCCTGACTGCCCTTGAAAACCTTTTGTGGTGTTTAGCTTAATTGTCCCACCCCTCTCCCTGAGGCCCCAGGCTCCTCCGGGTAACCCTTTCGTTTCTGCAGCCCATTGGGTGCTGGGAAGTCTGCAGCACACCTCTCCTCCCTGGACTCCTGGGTGCAGGGGGAGATACTCATCTTTTTCTACATGAGTGCCACCAGCCGGAGGTAGGTTCTGGCCTCCCAACAGCCAGTATCTGTTGCTCTGGGGTCCTAGGAGTTCAACTGTGAGTACCCACTCTCCTGATTCACAGATGGGCAAACTAAGTCTCTGAAGAGCCAAAGGACTTTGTCAAAATTTTTAAAACACTTAAAAATATTTATCTATGTAGAAAGAGAGAATGCATGAGTGAGGGAGGTGCAGAGAGAGAGGAGAAACGGAATCCCAGGTAGGCTCCACACCATCAGCACAGTGCCCAATAGCGGGCTCAAACCCACAAAACTGTGAGACCATGACCCGTGCCAAGATCAAGGTTCAAACACTTAACTGACGGAGCCACCCAGGCGCTCCTGGACTTTGTCAATTTTTGACTAGGGACCCCCCTATGCAGCCTAAGGCAAAGTTCCTTTCCCCAGGGAATGACATCTCACCCTTCCCACCACTTGCTTCTCACTCTGGCTGAGAACTGAGAACCGGGAGGGAGGGTATACAGGCCGATGTGAGGATCTAGGAACCCATTACTATCTCTGGTTCCCACCAACAATCTCCCCCCCCGCCCCCCGCCCCCCCGCAGCCCTCCCCTCCTCCCCCAGCCCCATGCAGCAGGAAACAGGAGCTTGTCCAGACTAAGTATGAACACCTCTCCCAGGCCAGGAGCCCCTTGGATTTGTCCCCAACACTATGCCTAGCTATGTGTTCTTGGCCAAGCCCTTCCCTTGCCCAAGTCTGTTCCACCTCTATGAAGCAAGCATGTATAGCTTTGGGAACACAGGCTTTGTACTAGGAGATGGATCTAGATGGACTACAGATGGGGGCAGACACCTGTCTGTTAGCACCTGGAGGACCCTCTGCCTCTTCTAAGGCTACAGAGGAGGAAAGAGTCCACTAAGGCCTGGACCCAAGCCTGGTCACTGCACGGGTAAAGCAAGGGTAATGGGGGATACTATCTGGGGACCCAGCCAAGGGACCAATTGGATTTTAGGACTGTCACACCTGCCCCAGGAAACAGCTGGGGCCCTGGCCTAACTTGGCCACATCAACTGGCAGGTGAAGGCTGCTCTATTGTCCCTCAGACTTATGCTTTAAAAGCAAAGGACAGGAGCAGGTGCTCCACTGCTTTAAGCAAGCTACTTATTGGCAAAAAGTGGGATTCATATGCCCCTGCAATAAGTTAAAGTCTGTGGAGAGCAATTTGGCAATACTTATTAAAGCTGTTGACCCAGCTAAGAAAAAAAAAATTGCAGAAGGAAATGCCCAAGATGATACCATTTTTGTAAACCTGAAAATCACAAAATATGTTCTCAGGTACAGAATGTGCTTTTAACATCACATTTATTTGCAAGTAAATCTGAGTGAAAAGGATACCTGCCCCTGAGGACATTCTGGCCCTTCAGGTTACAATGAAAAGTCCCTGAGGCACCTGGGTGGCTCAGGTGGTTGGGCATCAGACTTCAGCTCAGGTCGTGATCTCTGTGGGTTCATGTTCTGCTTTGGGCTTTGTGCTGACAGCTCAGAACCTGGAGCCTGCTTCGGATTCTGGGACTCTGTCTCTCTCATCCTAAGCCACTAGTGCTCTCACTTTCAAAAAGAAAAAAAGAAAAAAAAAAGGAAAGTCCCACCACAGTGATTTACAACCCTGACAAATAGTAGAGATAGCGATCTAAAACAAAGGGAATTTCATTTTCGTTGCTTAATAAATTTGAAGCAAACGACAAAATAATCATAATGGTCAACCTCCAGTAAATTACATGTATTTTTAAGTTTCTTGGTAATACTAACCACCAAAACCCCATACAAATCAACCCAAACAAAACTGGAGGCTACAGTGAAAAGGCCCCCGCCTCCAGGGTGTAGGAAGCCGGGGCACTACCCACCGTGGGCCACCCCCCAGGAGGAAGGGAAGGAGCTTGCAAAAGGAATTTGGAGAGCAGAGGAGGGCGGCGGTTCGAAGACCAGGGGCTAGCCCCGCACCCCCGCCCAGCTCGGAGGGATGCCGCGCATTCTCATTAGCCGAAGGGCGCCGGAGTTCCTCTCTGATTGGCGAAAATTGTGATCCTTCATTTGCATAGGGCGTCGAGCCCCCCCCCCCTGACTGCGTCTGCGCAGCGGTCTAATCGCAATCCCACTGGGCGGTTTGGCACCCTTGGAGCACGGAGGGCTGTACCGCCCTTCCTCCACGGCACACTTCCTTGCAAAGCGTAGTATAGGGTTCTGTGGTTCTTGTCTCCCGGGAGCCCCAAAGAGGAAGTTGCGGAGTGGCCCTGGTGTTCCTGGAGATTCTTCGGAGCCCCGTGTTGTGGGCCTCTCATCTCACCCGCGCCCTGCGCTTGCTCTCTAGGGACCATCACCCTCTTTTTCCCCGGAGGTTTGCTGGGACTTTGCTGGAGACCCCACTGACAGTGGCCCTCTGGCTTTTCCCATCCCTTCGATGTACACGTACACACACACAGTGGCCCTCTGGCTTTTCCCATCCCTTCAATGTCCACGTACATACACACATACACATACACACACACACACACACACACACACACACACGCGCGCGCTTGCCAGGTGTGGCTACCTGGTTAATGCCTGCCGCTCCCAGCCCAGGGCGGGGCAGGGAGTAAGTGCTCACATTCACCTAACATGTGCTTCAACACGTGAACACTGGGAGAAAATAACGGTGAGAAACAGGCCTCTGCTTTCATCGAACTAATGATCTGGCTGAGGAGACATCAATAGATAAACATTCTAAATAAATAATTATAAAGTGGTTCAGTACCAAGGAGGAGCCTGTAGAGTAAATCACAGGGGCTCTGATCAGGCTGGGGCAGATGGGCAACCCTGCTCCAGTCCCCAAGCCCATGTCACCCTCTGTGCCCTGCTCTCCTCAGAAGCTGGGACTTCGGATAGGGCTTGGTGGGCTGCCAGGGGGCTTCTCCTCAGCCAGGTCCTGTGCTCCCTGTGGTCAGGACAGGGTTTTGGCCTCTGCACTGCATTCTCCCCCGAGTCCCTTGTGTTCAGCAAGCACTCAGGTTGGTTTCAAGCTAAAGGATTCACAGGGGCGCCTGGGGGGCTCAGTCGGTTAGCATTCGACTTCGACTCAGGTCATGATCTCACAGTTTGAGTTCCAGCCAGCATTGGGCTGTGCTGACAGCTCGGTGCCTGGAGCCTGCTTCAGATTCTGTGTCTCCCTCTCTCTGCCCCTCCCTGTTCATGCTCTTTATCAGTCTCAAAAGTAAATTAAAAAACCATTAAAAAAATTTAAGCTAAACGATTCCCAAAACTTACAAGTATTAAGAGTGAACAGAGACTCAATAAAGAACACTCCCTAGCCCCCACTGCACCTTCTTACTGTTTCCAAGAAAGCAGTTTTATCCACAGAAAACCCCAGTGCTCCATATTTGTGACAAAGTCCATTCCTTAGGATGGATCCCAGGAGAAAACACTAAGATCCAGAACTTCTGCTCATGGCAGCATTTTCTGGAATGTAGACAGTTTATCAAATATAATTTATTCAGAAAAAAAAACGTTTTAAGAATTTAATTCCACAAGCTGGCAGAAAACAGCCTTCTGTGAGCAGTACCAGGTCAGGGCTGAGAACTGCCAGCAGCATCCACCAGGCAAATCAGGAGAGGGCAAAGCTGTCACACCCCTTATGAACTGATGGTGGTGGCCCCTCTCTCTAGGCTGCCCATTTGCCTCCCTGTGGGTTCCTGGCTGCAGGCAGGATAGCTACTCACCCCTGGACCAACAACTACCAGCTAACCCCGTACTACCACATCCCAGAGCAAATCCACAAGTGGACAGTGCAAGGACCTGTCACCAGCCACAACAGTGAGTGCTACAAATCGTGAGTGCAGTCCCTGAGTCCTGTTACTGGCTGTGAGGCCGCTTGGCCATGGGCTCCTCCTGCTTCAGCCACCTCTCCAAGAGTCCCGCAGCGCCTCTCTTGGTGGGGAGTGGGCTCTTCTGCAGGAACTGGCTGGACCATTGGGGCACATCTGGCTCTGCCTTTTGGGGTGTTTTGGGGTCTTCCTTTTTGGGTGACTTTGTGGCCAGCCACTGCATCATCTTCTGGCTACTACTACTTGCCTTGGGCTCCTAGGACAAAGAAGAAAATGCTCAAACCATCCAGCTCTAGCTTTTAGGGAAATAACCAACTCCAAGGGAAGAGACAGGGGAGAGGCAAGAGGAACTGACCCAGGATTAGAAAATGTCATTAAGAGCCAGATGGGGATGCCTGGTCAGGAGTGAGGGGAAAGGAAGAGCAACTGAGTGTGCTTCAAGGGGCACAGAGGGGTAGGGAGCCCCTCTTAGACTAGGCTTCTCAGATAGCTTGTGTGGGACCAGTGAGACAAGAGAGAGGACGGGCATTCCAGACAGGTGCAGAGAGAGAAGCATTCTTGGGACAGAGGATGTGATTTGGTGTGAGCAAGCTGAGTGCTGGGAAATGAAACTCCAGAGGAATGGCTTCAAAGAGTCACCATGATTAAGGATTCGGCTAAAGCTGGACAGGCTGACTTGCTTCCTCACTGCGCAGCCTCTCCCTGACTGGTGCTGCTCTCTCCCGTGCCCTCACACCTGCACCCCAACGCTGAACGGAAGGTTCTGAATTCGCATAATGCCACCTCTCCAGAATGGGGATTCCTCAAGAGTAAAGACCATGGCAGAAATGGGGCAGTGTCTAGTGCAAAATGAATGTGTATCATGACATTTTTAGAGATATCTAATAAATACAAAGATCACAGTTGCAGGAGTTTGCAGAGAACAGAGACAAAAGAGAAAAGACGAGGAGCTCCAGTGGTGCAATTGGTTAGCGCGCGGTACTTATACAAAAGAAAAAAGACGACACTGAGTATGGAAAACACAGAAACCAAAAGAAAAATGGAGGGTGGCTGTTTTGTAATCATTGTCCTTAACACGCCTCAGGCATTCTAAGATGCCTATTCTTGGAACACTCAGAGCCCTGTCCTACTTAAATCCGTCCGTGCTCCCTGGAAACAGCTGCTACTCCTAACTCCTCGTCCCCAAAATGCTGGCAGAAGCCAGTTTTTTGCTCTGGGAGTTCCGTTCCCACTGGAGGCCTTTGGCTTGTGCACCTTCCCTTGAAAACTGGATCCTTGCCAATTCTAAAAAGTTAAAGTTCATGGCAGGAATGTTCTCAAATCCTCCTGAAGGAGTACAAGGGTTGGAACTCCTCCAACTTGTCGTTGGGAAAGCAGAGATACAGAAAAGAGACAGAAAATAACTACACAGCTACAGACAAAGATACAATTATGGACAAGGCTTCCTTTGTCTGTCTTACAATCACCCTGTAGATTAGAAATCTTCAAACTCGGCTTATCACTTATTGAAGAAGCTTCGTGAGGACACAGAAGCCCAAGTCCAGCCCTGGTGCTGATGCTGACTCAATAGGTCTAGACAGGGTCCAGCATTTACATTTCAAAAGACCTCTGAGGTGTCTGAGTCACAGCCAGCTCTGAGGATCCCTGCTCTGTTCAACCTTGTCATACACAGAAAAATACGAGTGTTGGTGGCTTAGATGAAAGCTAATTGTGGTGTGCCTGGTGGCAGTCAGTTAAGCATCTGACTTCAGCTCAGGGCATGAGGAGCATGAGCCTGACTTGGGGTGAGCCCCACTTTTGTCTCTGTCTCTCTGCCCCTCGCTCACTTGTGCCCTCCCTGCCTCTCTCTCTCTCAAAAAAAAAACCAAAAAAGGTAAAAAAAAACTATAAAGCTGGGTGTGAAAGGCCATATCCTAAAAGAAAAAGACATCCTGACAGAAGACAGAAAGCTTGGCAAGGACTGTGGGAATCATAGGCCCCCACCTTTTTGACCAGCAAGTTGACAGGAGTCAGACAGTCTGGAGTGTTGTTCCAGGAGTTGTTCACCACCGATGAGACCGCATGGAAGTGGATGTTCTCTGTGGGGCGGATTAACTTCAGAGCTTCCTGAGTTGAGACTTCACCAAAGTCAAGCCATTTGGAGACTTCTTCCTCTCCATCTAAGATGGCAGGCATCCTGGCCAGGGAGGCAGAGACATTAGTTGGGAGGGAGAGTGAGGGGAGGGACAGAGGGGAGACTTGAGTCAGCGCCAATCATCCTAAGGAGAATTCACCCTCCCTCTGCACTTCCCATGCTGATCGCTGCCATGTCACAAAATTCACAGAGGAGAACCAGCTTATGGAGTTTTAAGGCAAAGACCGTGAACAGTGAGGGCTCACGGACCCCGAGTGCTCCAGCGTACATGCTAACCCACTGGTGAGCTCCCTACGGTACCTCAGCCAAGAATTAAAGGGAAATGAAAGGGAAAACTCATCATAGTAATCTCTAGATTCAGTAAGAAAAGCGTTACTCCTGTAATTGTGAACTATGCCCATGTCTCAGAAGGCAACTGCCTAAGATGGGTCCTGGCACCCAGGAAGATGTGGGGATGAATTTTTTCAGCAGTGATACCAAAGTTAAGTGCAGGAGGGGGCTATGCATTGGATCAAATGTTCAATTTTGATTAAACATGTATTATAAATGCATGCCTTAAAGGAACACTTCAAAGGCAGAAAGACATGCCCCAGAATTTAAGACCGCAAAAGATTACAAATTTTGAATAAACTTCCTCTCATTTCAACATAGCTCATAGCTATAAGTTTTCCAGTACTCGTTTCCACAAGCACATTTTTCTAAGGTAAAGTGCCATATTTAATGGGATATCTACGTAGACAACTGTGGTACTGTTTTTAATATAAGAATCCTTATTATTTAATGTGTTCCTGACCGATTTTTAGGCATTGCCACCTAAACCCCACTTTCCCCATAAGTTCTTGGGTTTCCACTGTACAGTTCTGCACCGTGTGCTGACTTTTCAGAACACACGTCATAGTATAGCCAAATGACTGTCTGTATTTTGCAAAACAACTGCTACTCTCTCAATCTGCGCATGCAGAAACACTGAATCCAAATGCTACCTATCTACAAGCCGGAAATAAATCTCTCTCCGAAACCTTTTGGATGCAGGGATGCCATCTGTGACTTGCCTGTGGTGAATGTCATTCAAGCTTTTGCAGGCATCTACTGTGATGATGGTGTAGGAGTACAGGAGGTCTCCTCCTTCTGGGGGCTCCCAGCAGTCAAAGATGCCCGCCATTGTCAGCAGCCTCCAGTTGTCCCAGACTTTCTCCCAGTGCTCAAGACTGTCTGCAACATCAACGCTACCCGACTGGAAGCAAAATATACGGGTGGATTAGATACTCAGCAGTTCCTCCTACACACACTTGGGTGCTTAACATGACAATCACTTTAGAGGTACTTCAGCCCACGTGTTATTAACTCTTCTTGATCTACTATTGCCAAAAGAAAGAGGTTTGGTGGGAAGTATCCACTGAAGCTATGGATTTATGGCTCCTTAATGCTTTCAGAATACAATCCGACACCATCAATAGGCATTCAGGTCTTCCGTCATCTGGCCTGTCATTCCCTTCCATCCTAACAGTAAGAAAAAGAGCTAGGAGGGGCTCCTGGGTGGCTCAGTTAAGCGTCCAACTTTGACTCAGGTCATGATCTCAGGGCTTGTGAGTTTGAGCCTCACATTAGGCTCTATGCTGACAGCTCAGAGCTTGGAACCTGCTGTGGATTTCGTGTCTCCCTCTCTCTCTCTCTGCCCCTCCCCCTGCTTGTGTATTTTTTTTCTCTCTCTCTCAAAAATAAATAGAAGAAAAAAATTATGTATAAAAAATAAAGCTAGATAATCTACAAAAAACCCCACAACTTTAAAAAATTCATCAGAAAACTGAGGTCACTGGGCAACAAATTGGTCTGAACTTTATGGAAAGACTGGGGCCTCCAAGGGAAGATGAGAGCTAAGTGCTGGCTTACTGGTGGCAACAGGAGAAAGACAAAGCTTTGTTCAGATAAAATTATTACCAAACTGCTAAAAGCACTGTGTGGGCTAGCCTGGGAGTCTAGTCCTTTGCATCAGCCTGCAGACTCTTCATGAACCTTCCCAGCTGCTCACAAAAAAGATGAGGACAGAGCAGGACACTAGAGAGAACCTTCTTTGCTGTCTGTGCCCAGAGAGGGGAGCTCTCCTGGATCAGGAAAGGCGTGAGGTCTCACCCAATCATTTCTCTTCTAATGAGCAAAAAGCCTTAAGGGGCCAGAGTATGGGTTATCAACACTATTGACCCTAAGATACAGGTAAAGACCCACTGAGTCTAGGGAAGGATAAAAAGAAAAATCCCTCTACTCCTCTGGGGAAAGAGCAGGATCCCTGAGAAAGCCCGAGCCTGACAGTTCTGCCTGAGACTTGAGGCTGTGCAATGACAATAAAGAATGCTCTCCCACCCTCTAGATCAACAAGCACCACATGGACAGCAAAAGCAGCCTAATTCTGGGGAGGGAGCAAGAGCACGGAGAGAGCCTCTCCAAAGCACAGGCTCAAAGTACTACAGCTGAAGGAAGCAGGGAAAACTCTCTGGAAAGTCTGCTTCTGAAGGAAGCAGGGCTACTGTGAACACAAAATGGCATGGAGAAATTTAAAATGTGTAATGAACAAAGGTAATCGTATCAAGAAAACCAGTTCAGCTCCTGATAAGATCAAATCAACCTCACATATGACCCTATTAGAAGGGTAAGTATAGCCATTTCCAGATATAAATTTATCTCAGCCTGTAAGTCTGGCAATCAATCAAAAATTACAAGATGGGGCACCTGGTTGGTTCAGTCAGTTGAGCATCTGACTCTTGATTTGGCTCAGATCATTATCCTTAGATCATGAGATTGAGCCGTTCTCAGTGTGGAGGCTGCTTAAGATTCTCTCTCTCTCTCTCTCTCTCTCTCTCTCTCTCTCTCTCTCTCTCCCCCCTGCTTTCAATCTAATTAAAAAAAAAAAAGAAAAGAAAATGAACTGCCAAGGGATATAGAAACCAACAGAACCAGACTCAAGATACTACTTTTCTGAAATGCTAAACTATCAGAAAGGGAATTTAAAATACGTTTAATTAGGGGCACCTGGGTGGCTCAGTCGGTTAGGCGTCTGACTTCGGCTCAGGTCATAATCTCATCGTTTGTGGGTTCAAGCCCCACGTCAGGCTCTGAGCTTCAGATTGTGTCTCCCTCTCTCTCTACCCCCCCTCCCAGTTCACACTTTATGTCTCTGTCTCTCTCTCTCAAATAAATATTAAAAAAATGTTTAACATGTTAAAGGCTCTTGGGGTGCCTGGTGGATCAGGCATCTGACACTTAATTTCAGCTCAGGTCATGATCTCGGGGCCATGAGTTCACATCCTGCATTGGGCGTGAAGCCTACTTAAAAAAAATGTTAAAGGCTCTTGTAGAAAAGGTGGACATTTAACATTAAACACTTAAATGTTTGCAAAATAAGAAAGCATCAATGAACTTAAAGACTAGACAATAAAAACTACCCAAACTAAAACACAGAGATAAAATACACAGAACATTCAAGAACTATGGGATAATATGGGACAAATGGTCTACTGTGTAATTAGAATCACAGAAAGTGAAGAGAAATGGGTAAGAATAACCTTAATAAACAACGGCTGAAAATCTACCAAAAATTATGAAAGGCATCAAACTACAATTATGACAAAGCTCAGTGAACATGCCAAACATACAAATGCACAAAACTACACATATCTTAAACTGCTAAAAAAAATCTTGAAGGCATTAGGGAAAGAGAAGTGATAGAAACACACATTACAGACAGAAGAAAAAAGATAAGAATTAAAGTAGAAGTCTCGGGGCACCTGGGTGGCTCAGTCGGCTAAGCCTCTGACTTTCGCTCAGGTCAGATCTCATGTTCGTGGGTTCGAGCCCCGTGTCAGGCTCTGGCTAACAGCTCAGAGCCTGGAGCCTGCTTCCAGTTCTGTTATCTCCTTCTCTCTCTGCCCCTCCCCCTCTCATGCTCTGTCTCTCTCTGTACCAAAAATAAATAAAACATTAAAAAAATTTAAAAAAAAGTAGAAGTCTCAAAAAACAAACAAACATAGAAGAGCCAGAGGCTACGGAGTACTTTTTTTTTTTAAGTGCTGGAAAAAACCCAAAAGACTGCCAACCCAGAATTCTATACACAGTGAAAACACTGTTCAAAAATGGAGATAGCAGAGGCACCTGGGTGGCTCGGTCAGTTAAGCGTCTGATTCTTGATTTTGGCTCAGGTCATGATCTTATGGTTGGTGGGTTTAAGCCCCTCGATGGGCTCTGTGTGGATAGCTCAGAGCCTGGAGCCTGCTTTGGGTTCTGTGTCTTTCTCTCTCTCAAAAAAAAAGAATATGTATATATATACATATATATATATTTTTAATGTGTAGTACAGAATATTACCAAAAACATTCTTATTTTGTTTTGTTTTTAAAATAAATGAATCTCCTTTGTATTTTTAAATTTTATTATTTTTTTTTTTTTTTGAGAGAGAGCACAAGTGTGCAAGCAGGGGAGCGGCAGAGAGAGGGGGAAAATTTTTTTTTTTTAAGTTTATTTATTTTGAGTGAGAGAAAGCTCAAGTGGAGGAGCAGAGGGAGGGACAGAGAGAATCCCTGGCAGACTCTGCATTGTCAGCAAGCAATGTGTCCAGTGTGGGGCTCAAATCCATGAACCATGAGATCATTACATGAGCTGAAGTTGGACGCTTAACCGACTGATAGACTCAGGTGACCCATAAAAACTTTATTTATTTATTTAAAAAAATTTTTAGAGAGAAGGAGAGAGAGCAGGGGACAGGGACAGAGAGACAGAGAGAGAGAGGGAGGGAGGGAATATCTCAAGTATGGTCCACATTGTCAGCATAGAGCTTGTCACCATGCTTGATCCCATGACCCTGGGATCATGACCTGAACTGAATTTAAGAGTTATACGCTTAACTGACTGAGCTGCCCAGATGGCCTCCAAAACATTTTCTTTAAAAATTTTAAATGTTAAATTTGAGAGAGAGAGAGAGAGACAGAGAGAGACAGAGAGAGACAGAGCAAGTGAGTGCGCAAGCACACAAGGGGGAGAAGGGCAGAAAGGGAGACACAGAAACCGAAGCAGGCTCCAGGGCTTAAACCCACAAACTGAGATCGTGACCTGACTGAAAGTTGCACATCTAACCGACTTAACATTTTTAAAAGAAGTAAAAATAAGCAGCCAACAGTAGAGATGAAATGGAATCATTAAAAGTACTGAATCCAAAAGCAGCCAGGAAAAACACGAGCAAAGGAAAAAAGAGCTAATGAAACAGGAAACAATTGGCAAAATAATGAATTTTTAACCCCATCAGATTGCTAATGACATCAAATGTAAAACTTCTAAACATGACAAAGTTCCCTCCTCTGGGAGGCCTTCGGAGCCTCCCAGCCTGAGTTACGCTACGCTGTCCTCCGTGCCCATAACCTCACAGGCATGCCTTTAATGAGCCTTCACCACTGGCCTGCAACTGCTGGCCTGTGTGTGTCTTGGCAATAAAGTATCAAGGACAGAAATCCTGTCTCACTGAACTTCCAGGAGACTAGTAGCAGGACCATATACAATGGTAAGTGGTTAATACACGTCCATTGAACAGATACATTTTTATAGGTAAGAGAAGCTGGCTGGGACTGCAGGCACCATCCTAGCCCTCGTGGGTCCCTAATAGTCTCTCAAGAAGAGTACCAGAGGAAAGTGCAATGGTAAGATACATACTTCCTAAAGGTGGAAAAGCTAAGCACTGGAAATCTTTTGTAGTGGATTCCTCTAGAAAGAAGCCCCCAAATTCTGATTTACTATTAATTATTTATTTTTAAAGATTTTATTTTTATGGAATCTCTACACCCAATGTGTGGCTCGAACTCACAACTCTGAGATCAAGAGTCACGTGCTCCACTGACTGAGCTGGCCGGGCGCCCCCCACAATTCCCAAGTTTAATAATGCAAACTGCAGTGAGAACACAAAGGCTTCAGCAGTGTTTGAGCAATCAATCTGATTAAAATGAAAATCTGATGTTGGCATGTCTGATTTATTTTCAATCTCCTCATAATGTGATGTGAATAGGCTAAATTTATTATTTGTCTTAAAATTAAAGTTCTATGAGGAAAATGTTAAATATAGAGTTACCAGGTGACCTGGCAAATTCACCCTAGGTATAATCTCGAGAAATTAAAACATATCTGTGTAAAACCTTGTACATGAATATCCACAACAGTATTATTTATAACAGTCAAAAGTAGAAACAACTCAAGTATTCATCAACTGGTGAGTGAATAAACAAAATGGGGCCTTTCCATACAAGGGGACTGTTACTCAGCCATAAATGCAATGAAGTAGTGACACATTCTATCACATGGGTCAGCCTTGAAAACATTATACTGAGGAAAACAAGCCAGATACAAAAGACCACATATTATACGATTCCAAATATATTAAATGTCCAGTAAAGGCAAATCTATAGAGACCAAAAGATTAGTGGCTACCAGGACGGTAAAGAATAGGGAATGGGCAGTGATGGGTAACGGATATGGGATTTCTTTTGGTGGCGATGAAAATGTAATATTAGTAGTGATGGTTGTACAACTGAATATTCGAGAAAAATCGCTGACTTGCATACTTTAAAAGATGAATTTTATGGTGAATTATGCCTCAAGAAGCAGTTATTTAAAAAAAAACTCGGGGCGCCTGGGCAGCTCCGTCGGTTGAGTGTCCGACTTTTGCTCAGGTCACGATCTCAGTTCATGAGTTCAAGCCCCACGTTGGGCTCTGTGCTGACAGCTTGAAGCCTGGAGCCTGCTTTGGATTCTGTGTCTCCCTCTCTCTTTGCCCCTCCCCCACTCATGCTGTCTCAAAAATAAATAAACATTAAAAAAACAACAACACACAACTCTATGAGGAAAGAAACAAAATGTCCTTTTTTGCATTAGTGTCTCTGTCTCCTTCCAAACTGTGAATGTGGTCGACAGTACCCCTTCTGTTCTTGCTTGGGGAAAGTAGATGAAGTATGCCTGCTTTTGGGTTGTTCCCTGACATTTCTGCCACTCGTAGAATCCATCTGCTAAAACGACACAGCGTCTTCCCTTTCCAAGAGGTACCTGAGGGAAAACGTGAGCAAAGGACAGTCTTAGTGACAGAATAGTTTTGTTTTAAACCACTGTGTTTTTGCATGATTTATCATGCAGTAATATAAAAACCACGCTTAACATTATTAGTGACTGGAAACACATTTTCCAGGAGAACCTCATTTTATTTCTCAGGTATATACGATACTACAGCTCTGTTGGAAAACAGTACAGAATAGGTGCCTTTTCTCCAGACCAGCTACCTACCTTGAAGGACCGCTTCTCCATTATGGTATCACTACGGCAGTTGGTAGTGTTGAACTGCAGCTTGGAAGGGTCATCCTCTTTGAACCAAGATGGGACCAAACCCCATCGCATGGGGGCAATGATACGCTCTGATGAGTCTGCACTCTGCCGTGGGAGAAGGTTAAGATCCAGTGAGGAGATCATAATGAAATGTAGAAAACCAAATGTGGCACATGCCTTGTTATTATTAACAATGAAATAAAAAAAAAACAGAGAAGAATATTAAAAGGGAAAGATCTACTTAAAGCAATTTTAATGATTTATCTATCATGACATAACTTGAGCAATTCGTGTTCTTTAGCATTTATTAGAATGTAAGACATACTGCTTGCGTGGGGTGGGGGATACAAGGAAGTTTAGGCCCTGTAAACTTTGAATTAGTCCTGCTGGGAGAGAGGGAGCACACCAGAGCGCTTGGCCCAGCAGTTCACATGGTCGCAGCTCTCAAAATCACAAGCTACAGACGAACTGGGGTGGTTCAGTTGTTTGAGAGTCCAACTCTTGATTTTGGCTCAGGTCATGATCCAAGGGTTGTTGGCTCGAACCCCATGTTGGACTTGGCGCTGAGCATGGAGCCACTGAAAGCTTTTCTCTCTCTCTCCCCTTCTTTGTCCCCCCCATTCTCTCTAAAACAGAAATAAATAAGCGAGCACACATTACGGACAATGATAACACAATAAGTACACACTAGGATGAAGGATACCCAGGGTGCTATGGGGGCACATGGAAGAGTGCTTAACCTCAAAAGGCCTGCACGATGACATGTGAGGCCACAAAGACATAAAAATAATATAAGATACAATAAGCTAGGGGCCATAGAAGTGGTACATACAAGGAGTGGCAAAGGAGTTGAGCAGAGAGTGATCTGTGAGAGATGGAATGGAGAAGTATCAGATCCTTAGAAGAGGCAGAAAGGACAGGGGTGGGGTAGGTCTGTAAGTGGATCCCACAAAAGGTAAAAAATTCAGAAAAAGAAGAGGTTGGAGGAAGACCATATATGAAACAAAATGAAATGAAATGAAATGAACATGGGTGCCTGGCTGACAGTTGGAGTGTGCAACTCTTGATCTTGGGATAATGAGTTCAAGACCTACATTGGTTGTAGAGATTAATTAAAAAAGTAACTGAACTTCAAATATGTGTAGGAAGTGGTTTTGTACAGAAAAGTTACAGCAAGCCCAAGGATGCTATTTTAGAAGGGCCTGCTTACGAGGTTGGCCCTCAGCATCTGGGAACTTGGATTCTGTGTGTTCCCCTTTTCCTAACTGATAAAGGGGTTTATGCTGAACATCTGCTTTCCTTCCGAGACTCTGGAATTTGGGTACTTTCTAGGCAGAGTACCTAATAAAAACCTTGGGCTCTTAATCTCTAATGGATTACCCCAGGCAGAAATTGCATGTTACTACATCTTTCATTGCTGGAGAAGGATGCGGTCTGGTAGACCCCCTCACAGGAGGGAGAGGACACAAGGAAGCCTATGCGTGGATTTTTTTTTTCCAGATTCTACTTATGTCTCTTTCCCTTCCGAATACTAATGTGTAACCTTTCACTGTAATAAACCTTAGCTATGATATACCTCATATGCTGAGTCCTTCCAACCTAATCGCTGAATGTGGGGGTACTCTTTGGGGTCTCCGACACACAGTTGTTAAGCTTTATTGGGATAACTGGCCCCCCTGAGAATTTGATGAAATCCACAGATTAAAATGCACGTGCGCGCACATACACTGTTCTATGTGGTATGGTACACTACAGGTTGGAAGAGACCACGAACAGAGAGTGAAGTCTGAGTGCTACTAAAATGGTTTAAACTGGGGTAAGGATATCGGCGGGGAGGGTGTCTCAAAACAGTAATGCAAATAAAAGACATGAAAATACTTGACTAAAAATAAAATTGTGATGGTGAGTTGAAAAAGAAAACAGAACAGATTAAATTTTCAAGCCTAGACAGCTGACATCATGATGGTACTATTGAGCAAAAGAGCAAAATCTGAAGACAGATTTGATTTGGAGAAGGGTCATGTGTTGAATTCCAAAGAACAGTGGGAAGTCTGTAGCAGTTTAAAGAAATGGTTGCACAACCTCTGACAAGCCTCTCACTGAGAGCTGGAGGTCTGTGTTGCCTCCTCCTAGATCTGCATGGGCTTGTGCATAATGTGGCACAAGTGACACTATGAGATTTCTAAGGCTACGTCAGAAAAGGTGTGTCAACTTCCTCCTTGCTTGAGGAGACCCTGCTCCTGAAGCCCTGAACTGCCAAGTAAGAAATCCAGCGGTCCTAAGACTGCCATGTGAGGAGGTCCAGGCCATCCATGTGGGGAAGCCATACGTAGGTGTTCTGGTCAAGAGCCTCGATTAAGAACCAGTAACAATCACCAGGAGAGTGAGTGACGATGCCTCTAGATGGGAGGTTGGCACACTTTTCTGTAAGAGACCTGATGGTAAGTAGTACAGATTCTGCAAGCCTTACAGTCTCTATATGCAGAGACTATCTGCAACTACTCTTACAGGGACAAAGCAGCCCCAGACAATAGATAAATAAATGGATACTGCTGTGTTCCCTAACCTTTCATTTACAAAATGGTCAGAAGGCCCTACTTTTCTGATTCCTGCTCTAGAAGATTCTATCCCCACATGCCATGTCTACTGCAGGAAGAGACACACCATACCTGTAATGCCTTGTCCTCATCCCTCATTGGTGAACATAATAAAAAGGTTGTTGAAAGTCACTAGAATAAAATCCAAGTACACTTGTTTATTATGGCCAACAAGCAACCAGAGATATGGAATTAAAAGCCTAGGAAAGAGGCAGCGTGGTACCAAGAAGGGGTCAGCGGACTTTCTCGGTGAAAGGCACATAGTAAGTATTTTTGGCTTTGTGAGTGCATACACTCTCAGATGCAATAACTCAAGCTGCCGTTGGTAGTATGAAAGCAGACAGAGAATGAATGAGCATGGATGTGTTCTAATAAAACTATTTACAAAAACAGGTAGCAGGCTAGATTTGGTCTGAGGACCACAGTTTGCCAACCCCTGGTTGGCAAGACAGAATAAGGCCTTTATGAGATGACCCTGGTTCAAAAATCCCTTCTCTCCTACTTATGAGGATGGACTAGTCTCAACTTCCTGAACCTCAACTTTCCTTACCCATAAAAACAGAGTGAACAATACTTACCTTGAAGGATCATTTAAATGTGTAGCATGAAATAAACACATAAATTATACTTTAATACTTTTCGAAGGTTAGGATTAAAAACAAATAGCATATTTTTCTATGTAAAGTTGATTGTTAAAGTCATGAGAATAAAGTTTCTTAGAGAATAAATCAAGCACAGGATTTAACCTGGGTGGTCAAAAAGAAAACAGAGAAATGAAAGAAAAATAGAGTTCAAGAAAAGTACGGAGAGAAATGGAAGCACAACGAGAAAGAAGGGGGGCACCTGGGAGGCTCAGCTAGTTAAGTGTCTGACTCTTGATTTTGGCTTAGGTCTTGATCTCATGGTTCATGAGCTTGGGATTCTCTCTCTCTCCCTCAAATAAACAAACATTTTTAAAAAATGAGAAAGAACTGAGGAAAAGTCAAGAAAATGCAATTTCAGGAAAAAAAACACCAGGAGTAGTACTATCTCCAAAGTGCTTCCCTTTTGTTTAAAGCTAATTCTTCCACTGCGCTCCCTGTAAGATCCTGTCCTGTTTCTTTCAAAATCTTGCCTGTATCAGATAACCCCCCTACCTCTCTTTCTCACTCTCTCACACACACTCCATTCTTGTTATATATAGTAGTTAGGTTCTACAAAATCACTGTACACACTGAATTAGTGAATACTGAACTGCTGCTCTTAGGGGAAATACAGGGTTAGGTTCCCACCAGCCTATGGAGGTAACATTTTCATCAACTGATCAATACATAACCTTATTTTATGTGTTTCAGTTTAAAGGCACTTTATTTTATATAGTTGATTCATTAATGTTTAATTTATGACTGACAGCACTGTAACTTATGCCTAAATGTTTATCCTTGGAAGGCAAATTACAACCTTCCTTTATATAAGAATGCTAGCCAGCAAGGGACACCTGGGTGGCTCAGTTGGTTAAGCCTCGGATTTCAGCTAAAGTCATGATCTCGCAGTTTGTGAGTTCGAGCCCTGCATCAGGCTCTGTGCTGACAGCTCAGAGCCTGGAGCCTTCTTCGAATTCTTTGTCTCCCTGCCTCTGCCCCTTCCTCGCTCATGCTCTCTCAAAGAATAAATAAACATTACCCCCCCAAAATAAATAAATAAACATTAAAATAAATAAAAAGATACTAGCCAGCACTTTAGCACTATGCTTAGAGATAATTTTTTAAGTTTATTTATTTATTTTGAGAAAGAGGAAAAGCCCAAGTGGGAGAGGGGCAGATAGAGAGGGAGAGAGAGAAATCTAAGCAGGCTCTGCACTGACAGTGCAGAGCCCCATGGGGGTGCTCAAACTCAGGAACCATGAGATCATGACCTTAAACATCTGAGTCACCCAGGTGGCCGCTTGGGGGCAATTTTAAACAGTGAAATCACCAACAAAATGCAGAGAAATGCAAAAATAGCACTAATAAACTCTAAGAAGAGTACTTGTTCACAATGTAAGAGCTGAAACAAGAAGGTAGAGATCTGCCTTACTCAACCTCAGCTGGAATGTGTACATTGGTAACTTGAAATTTCTTCCATTCTCTATGTCCATAAAATACTTCAAAAGCAACAGGAGTTTTATTTGGGAGAAGATAAATAATTTTAGCAAGCAGGCAAATCTGAAAACATAAAATCTACAAATAACGAGTATCAACTGTGTGTATATACATGTTTGTGCGTGTGTTCACGCATGCACACATGTGTAGACGTATGCATGTATATTCTCCCCTTTAAAGACAGAGGCAGCCTGGGTATGCTGTATGCCAAGAGGCAGGAAAAACAAAAGCAATTAATGAGCATGCAACGTAAGTAAGGAAAAGACTACCCCACAAGAAATAGTCGCATAACTGAACAGTTGAGTTGGGTCCTTGGTGAGTTCCAGATACACCGCACCAGGTGGAGTTGTTACACAGAGGAAACTATTTGCAGCAAATTCAATGGGAGGAGGGACTAAGATGGGGGGGGATAGAGACAGGGGTGGTCGTGACTCGGTTTCTGTATTTTAGGGTTAGGATGAACATTTAGAAAGGTGAGCTTTGTCCCTGCACGTGAAAGTGGACATAAGGCAGGCCACATAGGTGTACTTTGAGAACACGCCTTTACATGCACTCTACATTACGTTGCATTGCGAAGCAGAGGCAACCGTAGGACAAGGGGAAGGGGGTTAAGAACAGGCTTGGGGACAGCAGTATGTGAACTGGATGGGGCTTGGGCTCATTATTTCAGGTAAGTAATATTTACTTTAGAAACAACACAGGGAGTGTTACCACGGATTTATGGTCTCTGGTATGGTTAGGCTACTTCCTGGACTGATGGAGAGTGCTTGTCTTTGCATTCTTTTTTTTCCCCTTAAAATCCTCAGCTTCGGGTTTCTGTGTTTGTAATTCTGACACCTCCTTGTGGAATTCCGCAAGAAGAGTCCTTAGGCAAGTGGGGGCTAGCAGGCTCAGATCACGGAAAGTAGGCAGGGGGGCTAAAATGACTTCTCTCGTGTCACTAAAGCTATGTCTCATCTTTCTTTTTCTGGGGGCCCCTCACTCTTTCTGTTTACGGTAGGGTAGAGAATGGCACATCCAAGTGTTAATCTCATCTGAGAGAGGAGGAAGAGAAAGAATGTATGAAAACAGAAGTTTTGTAAATTCTCTTTTCCAGAATCAGATGTGCCTTCCATGTAGAAGAGTCCTGCCCCCCAAAAAGCATGAATGAGGTAACATTATACACTGGTCAGCTAAATGGCTTCTCAGCAAGAACTTACAAAGGGACAAGATTCTAAATTTGAGGTTCTCAATATGTGGCAATTTTGACAACCCTTCCCCACCACCAAGATTTAGGGGGTAGAAATCTGGTGGCTAGAGACCAGCACTGCTGCTAGACTGTCTGCAATGCACAGGACAGCTTCCCACAACAAAGAATCTGGTGGTTAGAGACCAGTAATGCTACCAGCATCTGGAAGGTAGAGGCCAGCAATGCTGCTAAACATTCTGCAAAGCACAGGACAGGTTTTCACAACAGAGACCTATCCCATCCAAAATGTTGATGGTGCTGAAGTTGAGAAATCCTAGTCTTAAAATCCCACTGAGCACCTTCAATGCTAGTGTGTTCAACGGACAATTGAAAACAAAACCTAAACACGAGGCTGCCCCCTACTGGGAACGATAAATAGAAGATGGCTGACAAGGCAAACTACTGAAAATATTGCTCAGTATTAGTCATCTTTTCCTCTACCCTTTTGGACTTGTGACCAGAACAGCTGGTAGAGCTGGGGCAGATAAATGAAAGAGGAAGTAATCTGCAAATCAGTGGTTTCAAATGCAAATACTGTAATCTACGCACGCGTTGGCCGTTGAGGATAAGGTTAACAAACAGCTGAAATGATTCTAATTTTGTTTTACAATTTACAGGTTTGAGACAAACTACCTCAAATTTAATGAAAATTAGGAAACCCCAGCAATCTTAACAAAATTTATTAGAGATGTGGAATTAAAACACTACATCAGGAAATTCATACCACTGATAGAGAGGGTTACTTTTGCTAGGGGCTCCCCCTTCTCCATTCCTAGCTCCAGGAAGCACCCACTGGAGTGGGGAAAGTGGTCTCGACCTCAGTCCCAGCTCCATCCCTCACTTGCTGGGTAACCTAGGACAAGTCACAATATCTCTACACTTCCTTACATCTGTTAAAACAAATTTTTCTTCCATCTAACATTCATCCTATAAATTTAAAGAGCTGATATAAAGAGAACCAAGACTAAAAAAGAATAAGGCTCATACATTTAATCCGTCTCTCTTCACTTCAAATTAGGCCTTCCTCTGAGACGTTTTATTGTTTCCCAGTTAAGCTCCCCTATGATATTTTTACTTCCCTCTCTCATTAAAAAAAAAAGTTTTTAGTTTCAACAGGTAGGTATGCACCCAGTAAAAATGGGTCAAAAATAAGCCATTTACTATTTCATGTAGATAGCTTCATTCAACCAAAAAGATCAATGCTATCTGGTACGCTTATTTCTAATACATATTTTATTTTTTATTTTTGAGAGAGCAAGCGAGTGACAGAGTGTTGAGTGGAGGTGGAGCAGAGAGAGAGGGAGACACAGAATCCGTACCAGGCTCCAGGCTCTTGGCTGTCAGCAGAGAGCCCTATGCGGGGCTCGAAATCAAGAACCGCAAGATCATGACCTGAGCCAAAGTTGATGCTTAACTGACTGAGCCATCCAGGTGCTCCTGTTTATTTCAAATAATATATAAATGAATTTTGACTACAATATTATCACAAGAGTTCTATAGAGTAAGTAGCAAGGGTATAATCGACTTTAAAAAGTGTTTTAAGCATTATGGATCAAATAAAATAAATATCCATGATGGAAAACAATCATAATTTTTCATAACCTCTCAAAGGCATTAAAATGCTTAAGGCATGGAGAAATCATTCATTTCTACAGGTAAGCATTTTACTTACTACATGCTAGCACCGGCACACAGCTGCACACACACACGTGAACACACACATCCAAGAGACAAAGCAGAGAACCAAAACATAACTATGAATTACTGGTCACTCCAACACTAACAGGTAAATACTACAGAACAATGAGGTGCAATTAAACTTCAGATAACCAAACCAAACACATCTGTTTCTAGTTTCAGTAAAAGACAAAACATAAACAGACTGAAAACATAAGCAGAGAAAACTAGAAAGGTCAATGTTCAAGAAACACCAGCTTAATCCTGCCCTAGGCCTAGAGATTCTGGTTCATCAGGGCTGGTAAGGAGCATGGAAATTTTTTTTTTTTTTAAAGATACTCAAATGATCCTGATGATCAGTGGTGATGTGATCTAAAAATCATATTCAGGGGCATCTGGGTGGCTCAGTCAGTTAAGCTTCCAACTTTGGCTCAGGTCATGATCTCCGAGTCTGTGAGTTGGAGCCTGCTTCCAATTCTGTCTCTCTGTCTCTCTGGCCCTCCCCTGCCCTGCTCTGTGTCTCTTGCTTTCAAAAATAACATGGGGGCGCCTGGGTGGCTCAGTCGGTTAGGCCTCCGACTCGGGCTCGGGCTCAGGTCAGATCTCACGTTCGTGGGTTCCAGACCCGCATCAGGCTCTGTGCTGACAGCCAGCTCAGAGCCTGGAGCCTGCTTCTGGTTCTGTGTCTCCTTCTCTCTCTGCCCCTCCTCCTCTCATGCTCTGTCTCTCTCTGTATTAAAAATAAATAAAACATTTAAAAAAATTTTAAAAAATAAACAAAACATAAAAAAATATTTTAAAACATATTCAAGGGGCGCCTGGGTGTTTCAGTCATTAAGCGTGGAACTCTGGCTCCGGTCATGTTCTCACAGTTACGGAGTTCGAGTCCCACATCGGGCTCTGCGCTGATGTTCAGAGCCTGCTTGGGATTCTCTCTCAAAATAAATACATTAAAAAATATTTTTAAAACGTATTCGACGGGGGGCGGGGGAGTCAAGTAAATTTGGCCTGCATTATGACCAGCCTTCAACGGAGCCTGAAGAATAAACACGGAATCCTCTTCTAAGACGAGAATAAACTGATAAAACTTCCTGAAGTGAGGTCCAGGGTTGTTGCTCTTAGTTGGGGATCACACTATATGAGCTGAGGCTCGTTTTCAAATTCAAAGTGGGGCTGAGCGGACATCAAACCCCACAGAGGTTGGTGAGCCGCCGGTGCGGGGCTCCAGCTGGTTACCTTCTCGAAGTGCACTCGCGACAAGAGCACGGGGCTGTTGGACTGAGGGCTCGTGTTGTACGAGGGGCAGTACTTGTCGGGGTCCTTCCACTCGGGGAGCCGCTCCCGGCCCTGCCGGTCCCGATAGGCACACGCTCTCGCTAGCACGTCTCTGGGCAGGTGGCAGGAGGTTCGGCCGCACATCGTCGGGCGGGGCCTCGCACACACTGGAGACAAAGCCCACCGGGTGCGGGTCGCACTCGCGTATTCACTGCCGGCTCCCCACACCCGCGGGGCACCCTGGGCGGCCGGAGGGCGGCGGAGAGGCGCCCCCTCCCCCAGGGCCATTGTTCACTCAGCCTTCCAGCCAGGAAACATCCAAGGCCTTGGGGGGGGGGGCACTGGGGGGGGGACGCTCTGCCGGGGCCACTTCCTCATTGGGACCCTTTCCGGCCCCGCTCCTCCTCTCCCCTCAGGGCACCGACCGGGGCTCCCGCCGGCTAACCCTCCAGGGCCGCAGCCGGCACCGTCAGGTCCAGGGCCCCCACGCCCGCCCTGCCTCGCCTCGCCTCATCTCGCCTCCCGTCAAACTCTTCCCGCGCCGCCTCACCCCGCCTCGTCTCACTTCGCCCCATGCCCACCTCTTCCCGTTCGCCTGCGGTCCCCCTCTTCCGTGCCCCTCACCTCACGTCCACCTCCGCTAGGCCGTCCGCGACACTCTTCTCCGCGGGCACTCAGACTACAGGAACCCGGGATCCCGGCGCCAGGCCCCGCCTCCAGCGAGGTCAGCTCCGCCCCCAGCGACGGCGCCTGGCCCCGCCCCCACGTGATGGAGGGGCCTGAAGTGTCCCGAGGTCTGAGTCTTCTGAAATCAGCAGCCCCGGGAAGGCAAGGACTGGCTGTGGGGATTCACCGCCTCCTGGTTCTAGAAGCTCACCTCTCCTCTGTAGAGGCCCACTCCCTGCGGGGTTAAGCCCCGACCCCAGGGCCAGCCGCAGGCATCGGGTGGGGGCCCAGGGAGCAGAAGTCCTGGTCTGTGGAGTGGGAGCCGGAATTAGGGCACTGGGAAACATTTGATTTACCTCGCAGTGAGGCTAACTGCCTCAGAGTTTGGGGGCAGACATTGAGAAACCATCAGGAAAACTTACGTGAATCATACAAGTCACTCTCAAACTTCAGCGGGCACCAGAACGTGACCTTCCAGAGCCTTCACCT
Source organism: Suricata suricatta (assembly GCF_006229205.1). Taxonomy (NCBI): domain Eukaryota; kingdom Metazoa; phylum Chordata; class Mammalia; order Carnivora; family Herpestidae; genus Suricata; species Suricata suricatta. Next base: position 56,969,847 of record NC_043711.1, read on the forward strand.
ACTTCTCCAGCCCCAAATCTGAATTCCTAAGGGTCAGGCCTAGATTTTAATTTTTCTTTTAATGTTTATTTACTTTTGAGAGAGAGAGAGAGAGAGAGAGTGCCAGTGGAGGAGGGGCAGAGAGGAGGAGTTGTAGAATCTGAAGCAGGCTCCAGGTTGAGCTGTCAGCAGAACCTGACGCGGGCTCCAACCCCCTAACCCTGTGAGATCATGACCTGAGCCGGAAGTTGGAGGCTTAACCAACTGAGCCACCCAGGGCCCCTAGATTTTAGAAAACAGGCTCTGGGCCATGAAATTAGCAAAGCCACCTGGCTTGACTTTTAAAAAGCAGGCCTCTGAGCCTGCTCCGTTGGGACGTGAACCAAGGATTCCTGCATCTTCAACCCACAGGGTGCTCTTTAAGGGTTGCTCTCCTCTGTGTTCACCGAGATGGGAGCAGGCAAACCCCAGTGCACACTGCACCTCTAACCTCATGCTAGGTACTACCCACGTGATTCACCCAAACCCCTCTGCAGCCTCCATCCATCATCTAGAGGGTGGGGGTGAGGACAACAAAAGTACAGGAATGTGACCTTAGTGCTTGCTGTCATCCCCTCAACTCTGGCTCCTGCGGCCCAGTTGTAGGTGAGTGAGAACAATCTGGCCTCCAGGTACGCGAAGCAGCCAGAAGGCTGTGCGAGTGAAAGAGACAGAGGTGTTCCTGGCAGGGAGGCTCATGAGGGGAAAGGGGAGCCCTTAAACATGAGTCTACAGAAGCAGTAGTCATTCAATAAATACATGCAGATTTATTTATAGGGGTAAGATGGTTTCCTTGGAGATAGATTCAGGAGGTGCATTTTATTCATTTGTGATGTCCCTACCCTGACAGACAGGGCAGCAGGTTCTAGGACAAACTAAAATCATCCCCTATTTTAAAAAAGAAAAAAAAGCTACCCACTAGGAGTCCTGGGGCAGGGGTTAAATTAAAAAAAAAACAACATTTTTTTCCCCAGTGATTCCTAATTGTTTTTGAACAGAGACTTAGGAAGGAGTTTCCACTGCATCAGGATGAAGGTGTGACTTCTGCGTAGTGTTGGGGGAAAAGGGTAGGAATAGGGCCCGTAGAGTCTGGCCTCTTAGCCCACAGATGCCAAGATGATATCAACTGGCAGCTCCTCTGAACTCCTGGCCGTCACCTGCATCGTTACTGTGTCCAAAAGCAGGAGTCGGGAGCGCACCAGGATGTCGTGGCCTCCCCGGAACACACCTGGAGGGAAGCGAGAACAGGTGTGTAAGGCAGATGTTAGCTGCAGACACTAGGTTGACAGCAACTGACTCAGGCAGCTGTGGCACAGTAAAATGGAAGGGGTCTGGCAACAGGGGAGCTGGGCTGAGATCCCTGAGTGACATCCTTCGCAAGTCACTTTACCTTGCTGGTCTGCAGTACTGCCAATTACAAAGTAGAGGAGATCATTGCACTAACCGCTGTTTAAGCTTCTACCAGGCACAAACGAGTTAACGGACATAGAAGGCTTCTACCTGGGTGTTGGCTAAGTCTGAGAGCACTGAGGAAGTGACAGCCCCTGAGTGACAAAACCGCAGCAGGTGTCTGCCAGACCCAGGAGACTGGGTTGCTTCAGTGCAGCCAGAAATGATTTGCATGGGGTCCATCAGCTGTGAGCAGGGCACTGAAGCAGAGCTACATCCTAACCCTGTTTATAAACACTCAGAAGGAGATAAAAAAAAAATCTCCCACTTTTTTGTTCATTGTTCTGGGTGTGAGGACTGTATTGCCCCTATTTATTTAAATGTTTATTATTTTTGAGAGAGAGCGAGTGCACATTCTGGAAGGGGAGGGACAGAGAGAGAGGGAGACAGAGGGTCCAAAGCGGCTTGGCTTTGCACTGTCAGCTTCTCGATGTCAGCACAGAGCCCCACGTGGGGCGTGAGGTCACAAACCTGAGATCTTGACCTGACCAGAAGTCAGTTGCTTAACTAAGTCACCCAGGCATCCTCTTCCCCACCCCTTTAAACAAAGGCTTTAGAGACATCCAGATGTAGACATTTACATACAAAACGCTGTATCTGGAATGCTCTTAAAAATAACCTGGGGTAGGGAGTACAATGAGTGGCAGTACAGATGCTGTTAGTTGTTGAAGCCGGAAGATAAGCACATGAGGGTGCATTATACAGTCGGTTTCTGTGTATGTCTGAAAATTTCCATGGTGGCTTCCTATTAGAGAAGACCAACCAACCCAGTAGAAAATTAGAGAAAGAATACAGAAATAATTCACAGGGAAAAAAAATACAAATGGCACACACGTTTCAGACGTTGAACTTCATTTGATATGTAAGAAATGTAAAATAAAAATGACACTAAGATACCATTTTTCACCCAGACTGTGAAAAATCATTTGCTAATGATGTGATAATATACTGTGTATATTACTGATAATATATACTGTGTTGTCCACAGTGTGGGAGGAAAGGTATACCGTTCCTGTGGAAGGCAACTAGAAATTAAAAAAAAATGCTTTTTATTTATTTTTGAGAGACAGAGAGAGACAGCATGAGCAGGGGCGGGTCAGAGAGAGAGGGAGACACAGAATCTGAAGACAGGCTCTAGGCTCTGAGCTAGCTGTCAGCACAGAGCCCGACGCGGGGCTGGAACCCACAAACTGTGAGATCATGACCTGAGCTGAAGTTGGACACTCCACCGACTGAGTCCCCCAGGCGCCCCTGGAAATTTTTATCAAAATGAGATACGCACTTTAACCTGGTAATGCCTTGGAAAAGTTTTCCTACAGATATTCTTAGGACACACATACAAAATAAAGTCTGTGTGTATGTGTGTATGTATGTGGTTATTCACTGCAGCACTGTTTGTCATAGCAAAAGCCTGGAACATTCTAAATGTTCATCAGTATAGGATGATTCTATAAAATGTGGTACAGGGGCTATAAAATGTGCTACAGGCTGATTCTATAAAATGTGGTACAGGGGCGCCTGGGTTGAGCGTCCAACTTCGGCTCAGTCATGATCTCATGGTTCGAGCCCTGCATCAGGCTCTGTGCTGACAGTTCAGAGACTGAAGCCTGTTTTGGATTCTTTGTCTCCCTCTCTCTTTGCCCCTCCCCCACTCACATTCTGTCTCTCAAAAATAAATAAATGTAAAAAAAATATTTTTTTATGTGGTACAAGCTACAAAAAAGTATGAGTATTCACTTTGGGATGCTAAAAAAGTCCTAGTGACAGATGGTGTTGATAACTGCACAATAATGCAGATATACTTAATGCCACTGAACTGTACTCCTGAGGTTAAAATGGTAAAATTTTACTTTGTGTACATTTTACCACAATTAAAAAAAGAAAAAGAGGAAATTCTATTTTTAACATAATCTCCACCCCCCCATGTGGGGCTCAAACTCGTGACCCTGAGATAGTCTCGCACGCTCTACCAACTGAGCCAGCTAGGCGCCCAACTAAATGCTATGTATTGTCAGAAAAGATCTGTCAAGTGAAAAAGCAAAGTGCAGAACAATGTAGATACCATTTACACATAAATATTTGAGTTCAAATAGGGAAATATATACATACTAGCTTTCACATCCATAATGACTGGAAGGATACACTGGCAATGTTTGTAGTATCGATGCTTGGTTCCCTGATGGAAGGGAGCTGGATGAGAGGCAGCAGGGTCAGAGAGCATTTCACTACTGGTCTTTTTCTTTTTTTTTTTAAATGTGTTATTTATTTTTGAGAGAGAGAGAGAGGCAGAGAAAAAAAGAGACACAGAATCTAAAGCAGGCTCCGGGCTCCAAGCTGTCAGCACAGAGCCTGATGCGGGGCTCGAACCCATGAACCATGAGATCATGACTTGAGCCAAAATGGGATGCTTACCGATTGAGCCTCCCAGGTGCTCCACTGCTGGGCTTTTTTTAACTTTGTAAGTTTTCAATGCTATGAATTTGAATTCCTGTGTTCCTAGTGGCTGCCCTCAGCCCGGGAGCTGCCCAGGCCCCTCCCACCCAGAAATGCTGCTTACCAGCCAGGAGCAATGTGTGGGTATTCTTGTTATCTGGCACTTTGTCTGACCTCTCACAAGGGTGCATTCCCAGGAACTTCACAATGTTGCCCACAGCCTCTGCAGGGAGAAATCCCAGCATCATCAAGCCATGCCTCATTTTCCTTTTGTGTCACCACTACTACCTCATCCCCAAAGCCGGATCTAAAGGTTTTTTTTAAGGTTATTTATTTATTTTGAAAGAGAGAGAGAACAGACAGGGGAGGGGCAGAGAGAGAAGGGGCCAGAGGATCTGAAGCAGGCTCTGAGCTGACAGCAGAGACCCTGATGTGGGACTTGAACTCATGAACCATGAGATTATGACCTGAGCTGAAGTCAGATGCTTAACTGACTGAACCACCCAGGAGGCCCTCCCTCTCCTTTTTCAGTTTGTTTAGCTAGTAATCTCTACACTCAGCATGGGGCTCGAACTCACAACCCCAGGATCAAGAGATGTATGCTCTTCTGACGGAGCCAGCCAGGTGCCCCTTTAAAGGGCTTTTAATGAAGTGGCATCTGAAGTATGTGCTCTAGACATGGCCTTGGATCCTGGGGAGCAAAAGCTGGGAGGGGTGAAAGCAGAGGACACATTTCAACAGTAGCCGAAGATTTTACCTTCAAGGGTCCTGGTGGTAGACAAGGTGAATGTTTCCTCCTTCTCAAACTCATCCCCTACCTCGTCCCAGGCTGCTTCAAAGTTCAGCTTCATGACCTTTTGGATGTGATCAGCAACAGTGACTTCCAGATCTTCCAGCTGGGGAGACAGAAGTGGAAGTTAGGCATGTACATGCAGGGGAGTGAGTTCCTGGTCTGCACACCTCTGGGCCTCTGCTCTGAACTCACTGCTTATCACCACCCCCCAACCCCCCTTCTTTTTTAAACGTTTATTTTTGAGAAAGAAATTATCTTTGAGAAAGCAGGGAAGCAGGGGAAGGGAGGGGAGGGGAAGAGAGAGAAAGAGAGAGAGAGGATCCGAAGTGGGCTCTTTGCCAGCAGGGCTCGAACCCACTAACTGCAAGATGATTACCCAAGCTGAAGTCAGATGCTTAACCAACTGATTCTCTACCCAACGTGGGGCTCAAACTCATGACCTCACGATCAAGAGTCACATGCACCTCAGACTGAGCCGGCCAGGTGCCCCTACACTATGGTTTTAAGTGGAAACTGGAAGATGTATAACGTGCACAATGGCCTCAATTCTGTAACTCCTGCCTACCCCTCCTAATAACTCACTCCCAAGGACCATGAGGAATGTTTTCCTGTTTGTTCATACTTGGTTTTTATAGTTCCCAAGTTTTCTTAAAGCGTGTCTTCTCTTACATTTAAAAACAGTTTCTTTCAAAAAGCCAAAAACAGCAAGAAAAACTTTAGGTCTAGATGTTAGCTCCTGGATGGGGTTGGCCTGCAGCATCAGGCACAAAATTGAGCCTCCTGACACTAGCTTCTTACCACATATTCATCTTCATAGCCTTCGTCATCGGTCTCCCCAGTGGTGGGGTCACAGTCCTTGACAGTGAACTTCATCATGCAGCTGAATGTGCAGGCCACTGCAAGGAAGAAAGGCTGGATGGTCAGGAGGCCCCCAGCCACGGTCGGGGGTGAGGTCCCCCACAGGGCAGGTGGCTTCAGCCTGCTCCCCAGGCCTCTATACTCTATTCTCATTAGAAGCAGCCCCACATGTGGAGTCATGTGACTCCACAAATCTGGACAGAAGACACCACCTTGTGCAAGGGCAAGAGAGTCAAGTCCTGGGTCTGAGAAGTCCCCTCACAGGAAAGGAAAAAAGAGGAAAACAGGGGTGTTGCAGGATGGATAAGCCCATGCCACAGTCACGTGTCCATCGTCCACGGCCTGGAAGGAGAAGTTGGTGGGTTCCTTGGAAGGAGTGCAGTTGGGATGTTTCAACATATCCTTGATCATGGTGAAAAGAAAGAGGACAGGCTGAGGACCAGAGACACCAAGGCTCTGCCTCTCACCAGCCCCATGAACTTAGGTGAGTCATTCAATCTGAGTCTCAGTTTCCTTGTCTAGAAGAGGGAGAACGGTACTCACCCCCACAAGCCTTCTATGAGGGTGAAATGCGATGACATGTGACAAGTTCCCAGGACTCGGCCTTTCTTCTTCTCAAGGTTAAAATCAAGGGGTTGAGGCTCTCATGGGAGACAAATGGCTGGTGTGCAACCTGCCCACCTTGTCTGGATCCCAAGGCCTCCCCAAAGACCAGGGTGGGGTCAGGAGAGGGGCTCACCTGCGGTGGGGTCTTCCTTGGGCAGCGCCACCAGCGTGTAGCAGGTCCCAGGCTGGTTGTAGGGCAGGCTCCGGGCAGGCACGTAGCAGAGCACCTCGTAGGCCTCTGTGGGCTCCATCTGCACTGTGACGTTCTCCAGGGTCTGGTCATTGAGTGTGTTCGTGCAGTCAAACTGGACCAGGGAGGAGAGGCATGGCTCAGACACTGCTCTAACTCAAAGCCCAGCGATCCTGACTCACCCCATGGACCCAACTGCCTCCTAGCCCGATGTGCCTGCATAGGCTCCCTGTCCCTATGCTGACACACAGGAGCCAGAGGGGTCCTAGGTCAAGGCTGCAAGACACATACCAGCTGGTGACAAAACCTATCAGCAAATTGGGCTCCCGACCTACATGACCCATCACAGTCCCATGTGGGACCACTCCGTGGGGCCCAGCCCTAGCGGGGCCTCAGCCCTCCCTGCTTACCTGGAACACCATGTGGTCAGTGAAGGTGTGTTTGGTGCAGCGGATGACATACTCTGTCTCTGACTCGGTGAGGGCCACAGGCTCAGGCGAGGACTTGAAGAGGGGCCCCAGCCCATGGAACTCTGGCACTGCTGCCAACTGTTCTGAAAGCCACAGGCCACACATTCACTCAGCTTTTCAATTCTCAGACCAACCTGGGATGGTTTCTAATAATTGCCCATGGCCAATTCTCTAGGTCTTTCACCCTACTGAGATGGATGGGTATGTATATACGATGACAGGTTACTTGCTACTTCCCAAACATACTGATCATTTTCTCCTCTCACTAACCTTCCTTATGTTGTACCTCCCACCTTCGCTTCTGTCTCATAAAAGACCTCAGCTGCAGAACACTGACTGGGAGATCCCCGAAGGCCTAGGCCTAATCCACCTGGAGACTCCCACACTTTAGAAGCTCAGCAAGGATTCTTAGAAAGAAGAGATCAGGAAGACTCTAAGGGTGAGAGGAATGTTGTTATAGGCATAGAATTGGGCAAAAGAAAGAACTGATCCTACACATTTGTCATTTAAGACAAAAGGCTGGTCAGGAGATGTCTCAGACACAGACTTGCAGAAAACTCCACTTCAGGTGGTTTGTGGGCGCCTGGGAAGGCCTATCCATACACCCCAAAGTTCCAGCACTGGGCTGGGTCAAGTAGCTCACAGGCCCCCAACCCGGCGACCCGTCCTGGTGAAGGAAACATCTGATGGCCGTTTGCACACAATGTCTGCCTAGGATGGCGTGCGGCTACTTCTCTCTTCCCTATTCTAAGGCAGAGGTGATGTTCTTCAGTGGATCACCAGTGTCAGAATTACCTGGGGGTCGGAACTTATTAAAAACTCAGATTCCTGGCCCATCCTATATATGCTCTATCAGAATCTTTGTGTTTGGGACTCAGGAATCTGCATTCTTAAGAAATTTTCTCAGGTGATTCTGATGTAAGGGATCAGGTGTATTTGAAGACCACTGCTCCAAGATTTTTAACTTGTCTTCCCAATTAAACTGAATTCTATAAGGACAGGAATTGTGCCCTGAGGCCAGGGATCTGCTATTTTGCCCTGAACTTAGTAGGTCTCCATTCAATGTTTCACTGATAGAGACAGAAAGTAGGCATTATTATTATTAGGCTTTCTCTCCGCTTGAGACACTGCTTCAACCCTCTGCTGCCTGAAGAACTCAATCTGATGAATGTGCAGGCAGTGAAAAGCCCAGAAAGAGCCAGCTTAGAGATCAGGAGGCACTTTTGGGCCATTATGATCACCAGCCACCAGAGTACTTTTCTGTGGGTATTTATTTCACTGGATATCAAGTTTCTAGACCTGACACTTAACTATCCCAGGGGATTCTTCTAGAATCTATCAGGTAATGCCTCTGAGTTCCCAACTCTTCACCACTAAAATAGGTACAATAATCTTGTTCACAGGATTGTTGGGAAGATAAATGAGGCAATAAATGTCAGGATCTAGCAAGGCTTCTGGAACTCAAGAGATGATCAATAAATGTTAGGTCTTAGAAGACTGCTTAAAGATGAAATTGATACCCTCCAAGAGGCTTAAAAGGAGACTTCCTTTAAAGCTGTCGCAGAATGGTACCCCAAGATATGCACAAGCTAATTCCCAGAACTGCAAGTGCCTTATTACATTGCATGGTAAAAGGGACTTTGCAGATATGATTACATTGGATCCTGAGACTGGGAGATTATCCTGGATTATCTGGGTGGGCCCAATGTCCTTGTAAGAAGGAGGCAGAAGGCTCAGAGTCAGATTTGAAGAGGCCGTGTTCCTAGGTATGAAGGCAGAGGAAGGGGTCACCAGGAGACGAATGGAGTCCTCCAGAAACTTGAAAGAGCAAATATCTGATTCTTCCCTAGAGCCTCCAGAGGGAGCTCAGCACTGCCAATACAGTGAAACCCATGTTGGACTTCAGCCCTCACAACTATAAGATCACCAATGTGCTGCCTAAGGCAGTGACTTTGTGGTGCTCTGTGAGTTGGGCAAAGGGGAAGTGATACAGAAGGAAGTTTGGGGATATCCCAGTTAGCTCAGGATTCAGATTTTGCTCAGTCTGAAAGATATGCTGATAGAAGACAAGATTCTCGAATGGGATGGAATAGGAGGGACTTAATTAATAAATTTTTATAGTTCAGTCTTATGAACCGTGAGATCATGACCTGAGCCGAAATCAAGAGTCTGATGCTTAACCAACTGAGGCACCCAGGCACCCCAGCAGGGATGGTAGTGGAGGATTTAATCTAATTCAACAATAACTGGGTGCTCACTGTGAGGAAGGCAGGCACGGCACTAAGTACTACGATTGAGAAGATAAAGGATAGGACCTGCAAAGAGCCACACAGAATTAGAGAGAAGGCAGAAGAGCTGGAGGAGAGGCTCCACAGGAGCACAGGAGAGCACAGGAGATTCTCCACAAAGGAAGAGGGGCACATGTTAGTCCTTCATAGTGGGAATTCAGTAGATGATATGTTCTGTCAGTGAGATACACAACTCTGCCATTAAAAAGATGCAAGACCGGGGGCGCCTCGGTGGCTCAACCGGTTGAGCGTCCAACTTAAGCTCAGGTCATGATCTCATGGTTCGTGGGCTCAAGCCCTGCATCAGGCTCTGTGCTGACAGCTCGGAACCTGGAGTCTGTTTCAGGTTCTGTGCTCCCTCTCTCTGCTCCTCCTCTGCTCATGCTCTGTCTCTCTCTCAAAAATAAATAAACTTCAAAAATAAAAAAAAATTTAAAAATATGCAAGATCAGAGGGATGGATAAACACCCAAACAAAACCCTACTAAACAATGTGAATTGAAGGCCTTTGGAACCCAAGAAAAAGAACTAGCGTCTCTGGACCCCAACTGTGCTGAATCTGACATCAGGTAGCAGCTTGGGTGCCAGGGAGCTGAGCCCTCTAACGAAGGCCAAGTGGCAGCATTGAGCCAGCTTGATGTGGATCTTAATTCCAGCCCCAGGACTTTGTTGCTATGCAACCTTAGGCATACCACTTTCTCTCTCTGAACTTCCGATTCCTCCAATATCAAATGGACCCAGAAACTTCCACCTGAAGGTCAAATATGTTCACTAAAGTACTTTTGGGATTCCCCACTCAAGAGGAAGAACTGTCATTGACTAGGTCTCTCCTGATTCCCCAGAGGAGAGCAACGACACCCTCACCCCCAAGCTGAGGAGACCACGCCCAGGTCCCCAAAAACCCCTTAAAGTGCTGCTCCTCACCCTGGAAGATCTCTTGCCTCGTGGCTGCCACCTTCTCTGGCTGCTTGGTGGCTGTGACTGGCGTGCTTTCTGCAGGAGCAAACACACATAGTGACCAATGACTCCAGTGATGGGGCAGTGTGGCGCTGACCACCCAGTGTTACTTAGGGGTTTTAACTTACCCCCCCCCGCCCCCAGAGAGTGTGAATGCATGTGGGAGCAGGTGTTTGTGCACATGCGCCTCTGCTTCCCAGAGTCAGCTGGAGGAAGGATTACCCCAGCCTCCTGGTCCAAGGCCTCCGCCCTCCAACAGAGGCCTGGACCTGAAGGCCTCTGAAAGGAGCACAGACGTTGCTTACCTGTTCTCTGCTCTGCCATGGGCGTGGTGGCCAGGGGCACAGATTTGAGGTCAAAAGGTTTTTCTGATGGTTCTAGAGTATATTGCTGTAGAGCTCTCTCCAGACCAGGGATGGAAACAGTCAGCCCTAGAAGCCAGTGGGAGAGAGGCACTGCCTGAAGGCATGACAGCATGAGCAGCAAAGGAATCCCCCACTGAAGACTGTGGCCCTGGGGTCTAAGTTGTAGGACTCTAGACCACTGAGAATGGGCCTCCACTTTCTCATCCCCATCCTCCTTCACAGGGCTGGTATGGTGACAAATGTACCCGAGACTGACTTCTATAAAGTACTATGCAAAGAGAGGTTTTTATCAATGACAAGTGTTTCAATTCACTGAGCTGTTTCCACCCACACTGGTGTGAACCACAGGATTCGAAGTCTCCTGAGGTCATGGTGATGCCACGAAGCTGCCATAAAAGTCCAGCCCAAAGTGTCTTGCCTCAGACTTGCCCTACCCAGAGAGGGTGCGCCTGCTCTGGAGCAGGGAGAAAGGCCACAGCTCTGGGATAGGGCCTCGTCAAAGACAGCCAGGGAGACTTACCATTTAGGATATAGCCTGCATTGAGGGCCTTCTGCTTCTGCTCCAGGACATTGAGATAGAAAGTGGCTCGGTCCCTTACTTCATTGTCATCGTCCATCACACACCTGCAACCAGAACTCATGGCAATCTTTTTTTTTCTTAATGTTCATTCATTTTTTTGACAGAGAGTGTGCACGCTCACAAGTGAGGGATGGGCAGAGAGCGAAGCAGGCTCTGTGCTGATACAGATGAGGGGCTTGAACCCATGAACCGCAAGATCATGACCTGAGCTGAATGGCGACGCTTAACCAACTGAGCCACCCAGGCACCCCGGGAACCCACAGCAATGTTGACTGAGTCCCACAGGGGTGGCAGGAGAGACACTGCAGGACTTTATCCGAGGGTAGCAAGGGGAAGTGAGTCTCTTAAAGCTCAGTCCTCAGAAGTTTGATCCAGGCATCAAACACACAGAGGAGCCTTTAAAATTCTAGCTGATTACCTAGAAAGTGACCATATTCATATTCCCTGGTCCCACTCCCTAAAGCCCACCTAGCGAAGGAAGCAATCTCCTATATCCAGCAGCATAGGTCAAAGAAGAATTTAATATGACCCAACAGTTCCACTCGTAGGCATCTCCTCATGAGAACTGACAAGACATGTCACACAAAAACTTGTACGTGACTGTTCACAACAGCAGTATTCAGGAGAGCCAAGAAGTGGAAACCAACCCAAGTCTGTCAGTAGGCAAATAGCTAAAATGTGGTGTACTCATGCAATTAATTATTTGGCCATAAAAAGGAATGAAGTACTGGTACGTGGATAAATCTTGAAAAAAACATCACAGAGAATCCAAACACAGGATTGGCCACAGCTTATATGATTGCATGTCTAAGAAATGACCAGAATGGACAAATACATAGGGACAGGAAGTAGGTGGGTGGCTGTCTAGAGGTGGGGGGAGTAGGTGTTGGGAAAGATTCTGTCTCTCCTTGTGTCCCTCTTCCCCACTTGCACTCTATAATAAAGTGGATAAATTTTGGATACTAATTGATATAGGGTTTTTCTTTATTACTTAAAAAAATTTTTTTTAAATGTTATTTTTGGGACAGAGACAGAGACAGAGCACGAACAGGGGAAGGGCCAGAGAGAGGGACACACAGAATCTGAAGCAGGCTCCCAGCTGTCTGCACAGAGCCCAACGCGGGGCCTGAACCCACAAACTGCCAGATCATGACCTGAGCCAAAGTGGGCACTTAACCAACAGAGCCACCTAGGCGCCCCAGAATTTTTTTTATTATAGAGTGCAAGCGGGGAAGAGGGACACAAGGAGAGACAGAATCTTAAGCAGGCTACAAGCTCAGCGTGCAGCCTGATGGGGGAGCTCAATCCCACGACCCTGGGATCATGACCTGAGCTGAAATTAATTAAGAGTTAGATGTTCAACTGACTGAGCCACCCAGGCACCCCTTATACATTTTAAACTTTTTTTGTTTTTTAATATTTTATTTATTTTTGATACAGAGAGAGACAGAGCATGAGAGGGGGAGGGGCAGAGAGAGAAGGAGACACAGAATCGGAAGCAGGCTCTAGGCTCTGAGCTAGAGTCAGCACAGAGCCTGACGCGGGGCTCGAACCCACGAACGTGAGATCTGACCTGAGCCGAAGCCGGAGGCTTAACCGACTGAGCCACCCAGGCGCCCCCGCTTATACATTTTAAATGGGTGAACTATATGGCTCGCAAGCTGTGTAACAATAAAGCCATTTTTTAAAAAAAGGAAGAAACTGAAAAAAAAAAAAAGGCAGAATAGTCATGCCTGGGTGGATGGATGTTCGCATGGTATTTTTTTCATGCTTTACTACGCTATTTCCCCCCCTATAATCCACTGTTGCATAACCTTTCCCCCTGGGAACACTGTCACCATCAGGGACCTCTGTCCTGTACTCACCTCTTCAGCAACACCAAGATACTGGGCAACATCTCTTCATTTTGGGCTCCAAACTTGGCCAGAGCACTCACAGCGCCTGTGTTTATGAAGCAAATAGAACTTATTTAACTCCCCTTGACAGTTCATGGCTTGGGCACTTGTGGTGCTTGGGACAAGTCTTTGGCCAGGAGAGGCCCGGAGCCAAGCAGTCCTGAGCCCCGCGGCTCCAAATGGCCACCGATACAATGAGTGGCCCTGGGTGGAACTCCGCTGGGCCTCAGCTCCCTCATCCATTTCAAGGAGAAGGCAGCCCATTCTTGGGTTCCAGGAGCCATGTCAGCCTTGACTACGAAGTGGCCACACAAGCTCGCCACACACGCAGGCTTCTCAGCTTCTGTAGCCAAATGGCCTCAACTCACAGTTAGCCTTAAGATCGTATATATGAGAAAACGAACCATTACTTGATGAACAGCAGAAAGTGGAAAAATCTGTCCAGTGGGGGCCTGAGAACAGTAAATTTAAAAATTCAGACTATAATGGTTGCACGTTGAATTGTATACTCAATCAAAAGAGTGAATTTTAGGGGCGCCTGGGTGGTTGTCAGTTAAGCGACTGACTTCAGCCTCAGGTCATGATCTCATGGTTTGTGGGTTTGAGCCCCGAAGTCGGGCTCTGTGCTGACAGCTCAGAACCTGGAGCCTACTTCAGATTCTGTGTCTCCCTCTCTCTCTGTCCTCCCCCACTCATGCTCTGTTTCTGTCTCAATAATAAATAAACATAAAGAAAAAAATTTAAAAAGAACAGTGAATTTTACAGTATGTGAATTCTCATCTCAATATAGCTAACCATTAAAAAAAAAAAAAGCAAAACACTTAAAAAAAAAAAAGGCAAGCAAGAGAGAAAAAGTTAAACACCAACATATAGCTAAAGTTAACCAAAAATCAAGACTCTGTAATACAAATCCAAGCTAAGGAACCACAGAACTGGGTGACACACAAGCATCTAAGGTCCTTCCCTGGGAGCTTGTGAGGCTAGAACACCGAGTGCTTGTGGGCCAGGGTGCAGGTCCCTCCGCAGGTCACCAGCCCAGGCAGCAGTAAAGAGCCCCAGGTCAGCCCTGGCTCAGACCCACCTGCCCGAACCTCCTCATGCTCCAAGACCACACGGTTATAGATGAAGCGGATATACTTGGAGGGGTTGTTGGTCTTGGGTCCCTCCTGGCCCAGAAGATGCAGTATGCGGGTGGCCAGGACGGTGAACTCGCAGTCCTCGATGAACTCGCATAGGTGTGACAGCCCGGTCTCCTTGCTCTCTGTGTTTTCCTCAATGATGCTGATGATGCAGTCCACGATGGCCCGCTTATACTCAAAGCCGCCCTGCGGTGGGAGGGGCCGAGCTGAGTGAGGAGGCTGCTGTCTCCAGAAATGAGCTGTGAGGCCCAGCACTCACCAGAACCCAGGAGGACAGCAGTCCAATAGAACAGGAAGGTAAGGGACCTGGCTACCTGGACTCTACCTGATTTCTTGTGTGAAATATAAGGCTTGGACTGAATGCTTGCTGGGACCCTTCCAGAGCTAAAATGTTTTGTGTCTTGTTAAGAGTTTTTAAGTTTATTTTTAATAATTATTTATTTTTGAGAGACAGAGACAGTGTGATTAGGGGAGAGGCAGAGAGAGAGAGGGAGACACAGACTCCGAAGCAGGCTCCAGGCTCTGAGCTGTCAGCACAGAGCCCAACACAAGGCTCGAACCCACAAACTGTGAGATCATGCCCTGAGCCAAAGGCGGACACTCAACCAACTGAGCCATCCAGGTGCCCCTTTATTTTAGAGAGAGAAGAGAGTGGTAGCAGGGGAGAGCCAGACACGGGGCTCAATCCCAAGACCTTGGGATCGTGGACAAGAGCCAAAATCAAGAGTCGGACGCTAACTGAGCCACCCAGATGCCCCTCAGACCCCTGATTTTTCAAGGGAGAAAATGAGGTCTGTTGACAAGACCTGTCAGAAGGACAATGAGACTGTGCATGCTGTGTAGTGTCTCCAAAGTGCTGGACCCATTAGCTGAAGGCTTCCTAAGCATTAGCACCCTCCTCCCCTCTAACCTCTCAGGAGACCCAAGGACACCCAAGGCAAGGGCTCCTTGGTCCAAGGGCCACTCTGTGCTGGGCCAAAGGGGCACCAGATATCTAGATACCAAATCTACTTCAAAAACCCTTTGCTTCTGCTCTTCTGAATTACCTGGTTTTGTTAAGACATTCAAGGAAGCTAGTGCAAGTGAATCACTAAAGCACGTGAGAAACAAAAACAACCGAATGTCCACTTATTAGCATCAACTGCAGAAGAAACCATCCTGGGAGGTCCTGGAATGGCCCAGGAAACTTCTACACTAGATGCCAGCAGAGAACACAGGTTTCCAGGGCATCTGCTGCTGTGTCTTTAGAGCCAGGGCAGTGAGTCATTATTTATTAGTGTAATTACTAGGAATCGGGGTGTGTTTATGTCGTCAGGTCCGTAGGCACCAAGAAATTCACCTAACGAGCTGATCTGCATGCCCTCCCAGAAGGGAGTCCTGGCTGCACACTGAGAAGGGAGCTCGCCCCAGGTGGCTCCCGGCATCAAGAGACCTGGCGTGCCCTGAGTGCCTGCTCTTACCTCTTCCCGCAGCATGGTGAACAGGAAGTTCATAAGGACCGCGTGCTTGCGAGGGTACTTCTGACACAGGGCACTGATGGCCTGCACCACCACCACCTGAGTTAAACAGACACGTGTGAGCAGCGGCCCTGGCTGCCAGGCTTGAGTCATCTAGTTCCCTAAGTGTCAGCGAAGTCCTCCCTGAGGCCCAGCCAGGTCCTGGACCTGGAGGGCAAAGAGGTAAGAGGAACTCCATCTCTACCCTCAGGGAGCACTCGATCCCTGAGCTCATCCAAGGAGGGTAGCAGGCACAGCAGTCCCAACAGCCCCAACAGCCCCAGATCTGGACTCCAGGTCCCCCATACTCTGCTCTTCTACTCAGACCTCAAGGTAGGTCCACAGGCTCCTGTCCAGCTTGCCTGTTCTGCTTCTCTTCCTACCTCAACCTCCATGATCCCACCTATTGGCCATTTAGGCTTCTCCCTGGGGACTTTGGCCTGGGCCTTTTCCCCTGTGCACACAGTCTCTTTGGCAGTCCTACCTCCTCCCATGGTTTTAACCCATCTCTGCCATGCCACTCACTCCCAAACCTTTGCCGGTAATCTGAGCTCAAGACCAGCATTTGCGAACGCCTACCAGACAACTCCACCTGGTACTCACGGCACCACCAACCCAACATGTTCGCAATCACCATCCTTACCTTCCTACTTCCCTCCCCTAGGACCTGACTCTCCCTCCTTCCCCAAAATGATCCACAGCACCACCATCAGCCCATACCAGAAAACCAGAGATCTCTGACGTCTGGTCTCTAAGCCCTCACTCCATGCCCGGCCAACTGGCCTTACAAAGGAACAATATGGACAGAGACCCCGAGGCTGGACGTGCCCATCTCCCATGGCTGAGCCCTGTGAAGGGTGACATGCCACCTCTTCTACTGAGTCCTCAGGCCTGAGCAGCCCCAGGCCCGGGGAGCGTGGGACAGCGGGCACAGAGCAGCTTCCGCACACCAGGCACGGCGGGTGTTGCAGGCCTGCCCAGGCACCTTGAACTCATCTGAGATCTCCGACATGAAGGATGAGATCTGCTTCATGAGGCGATCGATGCTGCTCTCGCTGCCAGTCTTGAGGAGTGTGGTGATGGCCAATGTGGCGATGCTGCGATTTGAATCTGTGACCAGGTTCTCCAGGTCCAGATTGCAGGCCGTCACTGCTGATGGGTGCTTCATGGCCACCTGTTTCAGGAAAACAGAACGGAGACACAAAGGGACTTCTATCATTCCACTGGATGGCTCCGGCCTGGCCAGAGGCCCTTTGGATCGAAGCATCTTGTAGAAAGTAACTGTGACCAGTGCTATGCCTGCTGCAGCTCCCGTCAGGGGCCAGGAAGCGCCTTGAGCTGGGATCAGGCCACCTTCCTGATCCCCTCAACAGGCCATTGTCATTGTGCCCACTCCTAGACTCTCACCTTATTGAGGGTGCGGACAGCAGCATAGCGGAGAGCCGCCTTGGGTGAGCTGCAGAAGAGCTGGAGCACTGTGGGGAGAGAGCTGCTGTGCGTCAGGCTTCTGTTGTTGCTCGGCAGCTAGGAAAGCTCAGGCTTCCAGGAAAGGGACAGGTGGGGCACGGGGGGCACGTGAGGGCTGCTCAGACCCAAACCCTCTGCTCGGCTCACTTCCCCACTGGCACCCTCACCCCAACGAAGAAAAAGAGCTCATGAACAGAGAGGCTTTAATATGCTTATGAGAGCCTGGTGGGTCTCATGAATGACAGCCACTACTCACTGAGGGCCCGTTACGTCCAGACACTGTGCTAAGGAGCTGTTGTGCCTTGTCTCACTGATTTCTCACAGCCCCACAAAGCAGCTAGTACTATTATCCCGTTTAATAGATATGGAGACCAAAGCACACAAGTCACTTAACTCTGGATTAGCTACCGGTAAATGGCAGAGCCACGATTCAAATACAGGACTGCCCACACCTGAAGCCTGAGCCCTCACCCTGAAGCTCCGCTCCTGTCTCCTGGGGCATGTATGGGACCCGGCAAAATTAGCTCAGCCCCGACTGGGACAACTGCCCTGGTCCCTATAGTACGTGGTTGTATGTCAGCAGAGCCCTCCCTGTGCTTTGGCGGCACCCAGACTATGGGGCTCTGGTATCCTGGCTCTGAATGGCCCCTCTGAACTGCCTTCTCCTTGGCCTGAGACAGGCTGGCCCCTAGCGAGCACGTCCTGGTTTTATAAATTCTGGGTCCTTCCACCAGGGCCTCCTGCCATCGCTGGCCAGCCCAACAGGCTGCAGAATGGATCCGAACCCCACTTCTGCCTCTTATACCAGAGCCCCAGTCTCTTTAACAATGGAACTGAAAGGACCCAGACACGATGACAATGTGCGAGACACTGGTACAGCGTGCCTGGCACCAAACAGGTACTTACTAGGTCCCAATCCCTTTTCTTAACACCCCACTGTGGCCTATTTGAGGGCATTTTTTTCTTTCTTTCCTCCTTCCAACCCCCAGCCCAGGATCTGGAACCCAGCAGGCCTGAATGCGTGGGGGTGGGGCTGGGGCAGAAGGAGGCACACGTGTCACCTGACACCGCCGGGGCCAGCTCCTTGGCGCTGCAGCCGGGCAGGTTGACGATGGCCGAGGCAGCTTCATACACCACCATCTCGTGCTTGTTACGCAAGCAGCTCTCAATGAAGTCAAACAGCGGGCTGTCGCGACTACAGAAGGACACGGGTGGCAAGAGGCTGGGGACGGCCCGGCACCGAATAAGGCATCACCGGGCCCAGGGAGGTCAGAGCCATTACCTGCCATCCTCTTCCCCCAGCTGTTTGCTGGCCACCCGGATCATCATGCAGTAGGCAAAGGGGGACTTGAGGCCGTGCCGGGTGAACTTGCCGATCATCTTACTGACAGCCAGGCGGTCGTTCTTCCGCACGTGGTACAGGAGCCCCAGCGCGTGGTACTAGAGGGGGCAGGGTATCGCGGCAGAGTCCAGGTGTGTGAGCCCAGGTCCACCAGTCGTGTGGCCCCTGGCAGGCCCCTGCACCTCTCTGGGCTTCCGCCATCTCATTTCTAAGACTGCCTCACAGAGTGGCTGCCTCACAGAGTGGCTGCCTCACAGAATGGCTGTGACATTCTCCCCAGATGCTCTGTGTAGACAGCCCCTGGCGCGGTGCTCAACAAATCGTGAGTGTTACGTGTGGTCTAGCTCCCACCCCCGGTTCCAGCAAAGGGCCTGACAGGCATCACGAATGCAGATGTGGAGGGGACAACAGAGTGGGAGACCAGGTGTCTCTCGACAAAAGAAAGTGGGAGCCAGGCCCTGAGCGTGGACAGGTGTTGTAAAGTGCCACATGGCACACCTCCCACGAGACCTTGTAGATTAAACCTTACAACACCCATGAAGGTAGATATTCTGAGCATCACTGACTTGTCTAAGGACACGTGGCTGGTACTGGCAAAGCTACGTCTGGAGGGCCCAAAGTCAAGGGATTACCCTTCTGGAAATATAAGGTGCACAGAGTTATTTCCCATCCCCTCTGCTCTGTTTCTTTACTAGGGTGGCATTCAAAGGCTAAGTCAGGTGACTGTAGATGCTTTGTGTGGGAGAACCTTCTCTGACACCGGGAAATACCGTGAGGGGCCACAGCTGGCCCTGGAGACGAGAATCAGCACAAGCGGGGGAGGAGAAACAGAACACACACACAGGGGGCGCCTACAGGTATGCACCCAACAGGTCAGATGTTCTAGATGCTCTTTCATATTCTCTTCACAGCCCAGTGAGGCAGAAACGTTCATTCCCATTTTACAGACAAGAAAACCGAGACTTACAAAGGTAAAAGAAATTTCTGGCCTAGGTCACCGAAAAAGTGTTAAGGAGCTGAAAGCCCCACCAAGATATGTACACGCTTCACTCAGAGAGCCAGCTCGGCAAAGGCTCTCTGGCTTCCCCAGGCCAGGTTTGCTATATCCCATGCCCCAAAACAAGACTCAGCTGGTTATCAGATACTCCAATATTTTAGTTCCAGCTGGTAAGCAGCCATGGACTTAAACCGCCCCAAGTGGTCCCCTGGATTGCTTCCCCAAGCCTCCCCACGATCTGGTGACAAAAGATTAAAGCTTGCTCCTGCTAGGGGACACCAGCATCTCCAGGATGAACGTCCATTTCTCCTCACCAGTCCCAGGTTATGTGCCTGAGAAGTGTAAGTAACACTGCTCTGCTCATGCCTCACCTGGACCATGATGTTATCACTGGATGCCGCCTCCTGGGCCTCGTTCACCCAGCGCTTGACCACATCGAAGCTGCATTTCAGGAGGTGCTGTGGGCAACAGAGCACAGTAAGAGGCAGGCAGGCAGCCACCCGCAGCCCTGCATCCTGGCCTCGGCACAGGGTTCACTCTCCATTGTGCCCAAGGGCGGCTCCCCCCCAGGCCCAAACTCCCACAGTCAGTCAGCCCCAGGATGGGTCAAGATTCCCCCCAGGCACTCTTTTTTGAGAAGATGGGTGGGACTCTCAGAGCCAGGGAGGGATACAGAAACACTTCCTCTTTGCCACTGAAAAGCAAGTCTGATATTTTCTTCAGTTTCCCAATCTGCTGCCCAGCATCCTCCAGGGTCCCCAGCTACATACCAGGGAAGACACTAGGGCAGAGCTGGAGACGCTGGGCACTTTGTCCACGATGGCCTGTTTCATGTAGCGCTCAATAGCCTGCAACATGGTGCTCTGTGGGGACAATGGGTGGGGCAGACGGGGACCCAATCACTCCTTAGCAAGCGGCAGGAGTGCAGGTGATGGGTGGGGAAGAGGGAGGACAAGCAGGAAGGAGGCACACCTGTTTCTTGTGCAGGAAGCTGCCCCCTCCCCCCCACCTGGGTCTGTGTTTTGCTCAGGAGGCACGGGACAACTTAACACATGCACCGAGGGTCATGACTGAGCCTGGCCCAAGGAGCAGGGAGTGGGTGGCACAGCTGAGTGGGCGTAGCAGACTCACATCGGTGATCTGGCAGAGGGCACGCACAGCCGGCCCACGGTAGTTGTCTTCCTTTCCAGTCATGTCCTTTGTCAGGCTGCAGGAGGGGGAGGCACTGTCCGCATGCAGGGGCCTGGCCTGCCTGCCCCAGGCCCCTGTCCGCACCCACTCATCCCTAGCTTCAGTAGCCCCCCTCGTCTGGACTACTGCACAAGTCTAACTAGCGTTCTTGCTGTATCCTTACTCTTTTCCTGTCAAACTCCAAGTGGCAACGAGAGATTCTTACAAAACTCCAAAGTGGGGCGCCTGGGAGGTCCCAGTCATGGAGCATCTGACTTTGGCTCCAGGCACAGTCTCAGGGTTGGTGAGTTAAGACTCCCACTTCGGTGAGCTCGAGCCCTGCTTTGGGCAAGCCCCCTCTACCTCTCTCTGCCCTTGTGGGATTCTCTCTCTCCCTCTCCGTCCTTCATCCACTTGCGCCCCCTCCCCCCCAATCAATCAATCAATCAGTTAACCTTCAAACTGACCTGGTCACTCCCCTGCTTGGATGAAAACATTCCCATGGCTTCCCACTGCCCATTACCATCAAGCATAACTCCTTAACAGAGAGGTCCCCAAATACACCACACTGTCTCTTCTCCAGCCTTGACATAGGCTATTCCCTCAGCCTGGAGCACTCTGGCCCTCTCCATCTCTGTCCTGCCCTTGTCTTTTCTTTTTTAATAAAACTTTTTGAAAGAGATTAGTTTTCAGTGGCTTCTTTCAGTCGTCTTCTTCTTTTATTTTTTGTTTTGGAAAAATCTGGAACACTTCCCGAATTTGCCTGTAATCCTTGTGCAAGGGCCGTGCTAATCTTCTCTTGTGTTCCTCCAATTTTTGCATATTTCTGCTGAAGTGAGCACTTTGCGGCAGTTTCTTGTTCATCCTTCAGTATTTTGCTCAGACAGGTCTAGGGGGCCTTTCCTGATCCAAATTCAAGTTGGATATCCTTATGGTCTGTTCTCACAGCCTATCATACCTCCCATGATAAAGTCTGTTATATCCTAATGCCTGTCTGCTCAGCTCTTTCTCTGGGGCTGCAGAGGCCACGTCTACCTTACTTGCTGGTACATTTCCAGAGTTATACACAGGGACTGGTAGACATTCAATAAATATCTCTAAACAAACCTACGATGGGATATATAACATCCCCCCGACACCCCCTAAACTATGGCAAGAAGAGAACTGAGCCCCAGTTCTTAAAAACAGGAGCTACATTTTAGTAACACCTTTCCCCTGAAAACCAGGACTTGGGAAGTTAGCCTGCTTGTATCCCCCCGCATTCTCTATGTCTGTTTTTCCTGTGTTCTCTCTTGGCGCTCACTTAAGTCTGAGGGAAAGCTGGCTCTGGTGACTGAGTGGAATCAAGGCAAGGAAGGGTTTGTGTAAGGGTAGGGTAACTGCACACTCTAGAGCCTGCCATGGAGTGGGGAGCAGAGACTGAAAGGAGAGGGAGACAAAAGAGGAAAGGGCGCTGGATGTTATGTTAAACAAAAGTCTCATGAGTAAAAATGGCCTCTGTGTCAATGGCACCTGCCAAAGGAGCCATCCGCTGACCCCAAGAGTCACCTGCTGGTAACAATAATGACATCCTCGGCGATGCACGACATCTCCTTGATGGTCAAATAGCACATCCGACGAAGGGTGGGCTGGGAAAGAGAGAGGGAAAGCCCTAAGACCCCTGACTCAACAGGAGGGCCAAGGTTAGGAAAACTCCAATCCACACAAAGGTACTGACTGTGGGCACTTACATCATTGGACTGAAAAAGCTTGGTCATGGCAAAGAAGGCCTCGGTTGCTTCCGTGGTCCCTAGGTGCTCCCCCTGTTTTAATCAAAAAATAAGTCTCAGCCTGGGTCAGAAGGTTCTCCCTGCCAGATCAGCCCAGGCCACATCCTCAGACCTTGCAGAGGCTCCTTCAACAGCAACACAGCAGAGTTAGACCCTGAGGGGTCATAGAGCTGGGCTGTATTCACTCAGGAGCCATCAAATAGTCAAATACCCCAAGGGCTATCTGACTTATGCAACCTCCTCCCCCCAACAGCTCCCAGCACCATTTTCCCTACCCCCAAGCTTCTTTCTCTTACCTGGTTTATGAGGTAAAGGATCTTGGTGAGGATATGGGCACATTTTCGAGGGTTGATGGGCGTTTCATTAAATACACGGGCCTAAAAAGAAGCAACCAAGAACATTACCTTCCATTGACTGCCCCGCAGGTATATTCAAGGTCTGAAAAGTCCCAGGATTAATAAATACATTGGCCTGGATAAGCTTATTTTCATCAGGAAAGTTCTGTTCTGTTTTTCTCTAATTCATCTATTCATAACTCCTGAAATCTGCCCTCAATATTAGATAGGGATGTGCTGATTTACTACCAGATACTCAGTAAGTACCTGTTACCTAGAAAGAGAAACACAAAACAACAATATTTGCAAGCCCACTGAACTCTCTCCAGGGGTGAAGTGTTCTCGTCTTTTCAGGAACAGGTTTTCTCCCCTAGTGGTCTTTGAACTGCCCCTTTGAACGTGTTAGTATTTTGAGCACGTTGACTGTGAAGACTTGGGATGGCGGCCCACACTTGCCTCCTGGAGTACTGCACTCTTCTCAAGATGCTGGAATGGGTTGGAGCCTCCACCTGAAGTCAGAGAGCAGAGAAATGCGAGTATAGGTTATGAGCCTGAATTGCAAAAGACAGAGACATAGAGAAGGGAAAGATGCCACTACTGTCTGCCTCCTCAATTTCAAACTACTCCAGAACGGCAACCAGAGCTCTACAACCCTACATAGGTCCTACCGCTCTACCTCGAACCCCTTACTTAAGTCACCTAACAACCCTGGTACCGTCCTTTTGTGCCTCTCAGAGCATCATGTCTTGCATTCATTTATGCAACTTGTACTTAACGGAATCCCTACAGTGTGTGGGGACCACTGCTGAGTGACTAGGATTTCTTCACAGCAAATGTCACATTTGTTATTAATCACACGTGTCATTATCCGGTTGAGGTCTCTCTTCTCCACTTCGTCTGTGACCATTTTAACATTCCCAGCTCAGGTGCTGAGTGTCTCATTTGTTCCCCTGCAGTATCAGGCTGCAGTACAGTGCCTGGAATACAGTAAGCGCTCAATACCTGTTGGCTGAGCTGCTAAATAAAAGAGAATTCTCGGGGCGCCTGGGTGGCTCAGTTGGTTGAGCATTTGGCTTCAGCTCAGGTCATGATCTCACGTTTCGTGGGTTCGAGCCCAGCGTCAGGTTCTGTGCTGGCAGCTCAGAGCCTGGAGCCTGCTTCAGATTCTGTGTCTCCCTCTCTGACCCTCCCCTGTTCACGCTGTCTCTCTCTTTCTCTCAAAAATAAATAAAAAACATTTAAAAAATTTAAAAGAAATAGAGGATTCTCTGCGCAATACACTGGCTCCACAGATTATGCCCCACTTTGGCCAGCAGCGACGCGGCCCGGCGAATCCCAAGAGGTCGCACGGAGAAATTCACAATGGTGCATCTGGCCCGGCCCCTGCCCCTGACAGCTGGGGAAATTGAGGCTCACAGTAGCGTGACTCTCCCAAAGTCACCAAACAAATCGTGGATATGAGTGGGAGCAGCGGAGCATGCTCGGGATCCCCGAGACACGCCACCGGCCAGCTGCGGACCATGGCACAGCCCCTGCCCCTCCCTGGGTCTCGGCTTCAGGTCAAGGAAGAGGCCCGGAAGGAGGCACCCAAGGAGGGTGCAGAGAGCCTGTACGAGGGTCCAGCCTCCCCCAAGCCGTCTCACCCGATTCCTCGTCTTTCTTGTCGAATTTCTTCAGCATGGTGGTGCCGGCGGGGTCCAAAGCAACAGCCCTGCGCTAGCCGTGCGCTGCAAGCACCGGCTGTGCAGCGGCGGTTCCACACAGACCACTTCCGACCGGCCACGTAGCCCGGCACTCCGCGCAAGCGCGATGCGCGCTCTGCGCGTGCGCACACCCTCCGGCGCTGCGCCCGGCGTTAACCTTTTCCCTGCCAGGGAGGGGCGGGTCCAGGGCTGGGGGTTGAGGGGGAAAGGCGGAAGCTTTAGACTCCGGGCTGACCTGCACCCCAATTCTGCACCTTAAGTCCTCCCTATCTGTGCAATGGGAGCAATCGTTCCTGCCTCACTGCGTTGTGGCGTTGTTTTTTTAAACGGGCTTTCGAAGGTGAGGCCCTCAGTAGACAGACACCTAATTGTTACCTGCTATTATTTTCACCTTCTCAGGGAGGCTTCTCTTTGTTTCCTTACCTTGCCTGATTTTTCTCCCTCGCTCAAATCACCATCTAACACACTGTATTTGTACTTTAACGGTTTTATTGTCTTTTATTCACTGTCGTGGTTAGTGTTGGCATACAGTAGGTGCTCAAAGTCAATTCTTAAATGCATGAACTTTCTCTTATAAATCCTATCTGCCCACCCCCCAATCCCAATCACGTCTAATCCTGGTGCAAATTGCCTTCTGCTTTATTAACTTCCAGGGATCGAAAATACAAAACCAGCGTAGGAACTTCAATGTGTTTTTAAGATAACTTTGGATATTTATCGACCGCCTACTAGATGCGCCGCCCTAGCGCAGGAGGCTGGAATGGGCTGAAAGGGGAAAACGAAGTGTCACCCGCATTTGAGGTCTTCCTGGGCATCCACGCGGGACACCCTGAAGCTAAGGTAAGGATGGTGCGTGCCAGCGTACCAAACTGCATTTGGCTACGGCAACCCGAGTCAGGGTGGCCGAGAGCTGCGACGTGTGGCAGGCAACCGGCTTGCCTAGGGAGGGGGCTGCCGAAAGGAGACTTGGTGTGCCTGGAGTGGAGATGAGCGGCTGGGGTCTGGGTTCACTAGCGGAGGAGGTGACAGCTTCGCGAGGGGAGGGGAGTAAGGGGGAGAGGCCAGCCTCTACGGTCTGGCTTTGCAGAGACTGACGCTGGGGACCTGGAGGAAGCGGGGGAGGGGGATCTTGCGCCAAGGTGAAATTGTTAATAGTCGCAAAGATGTTCGAAATCCTTAGTCACTAACTCCACCCCTTATCTGGTGGAAAGCATCCACAAGAAAATAAAATTGCTCACTGCAGCAGTGCGCAGCAAAGAAACTCAAAACATTATAAATGGCCAGCAAACATGGGATGGTTAAGGGAATTATGATATATCTATCAGATGAAATATTCCACACCCTCTATAAAGGGATATTTCTGACGACTTGGGAGATGATATGCTAAAAAAGCCTTTTATGTTTTAATATTAATTTTCTGAAACTATATACCAAGGCCAAAATGTACAATTTTTACAAATGTCTTTTTGAAAATGAGAATTGTAAGTGGTGGGCTTATATATATATATATATATATATATATGTATATACATATATACACACACACACACACACAAATAAATAATTGTATGGGCTCCAAGTCTGGGCTTATATATGTAATTGTAGGGTTTTGATTGTTTTTAAATATTAATATACATTCTTCATGATAATTGCTAAGTCATTTATAGAAATACAGAATACTGAAAGTACAAGAGAAACAATGCATAACTTTGGTAGATTGTACTGATATTCAGTACACTGGTTGTGATATTATGTTTTATTAATTTTATTAGTTTAAAAAATTGTGCTTTTAAATATACAATTCATGGTTCTTAGTGTATTCAAAGAGTTGTGTGCTCATCACCACTAATTGCAGACCTCACTCCTAAAAGAACCTGGTATCTATTAGTAGTAGTTCTGCATTCCTCCCGCCCCTCCCTTCCCCAACCCTTAATCTACTTTCTGTGACAGTGGATTTTCCTCCTCAGGACATTTCATATAAATGGAATCATAGAATATGTGGCCTTTTGTGCATCTGCCTTCTTTCACTTAGCATAAGGTTCTCAAAGTTCAGCCATGTCATGGCATGAGTCAGTACTTTATTCTTTTTTATTGCTGAATAATATTCCATTTTAGGGATATACCACATTTCATTTATCATGCATCAGTGGATGGGCATTTGGGTTGTTTCTACTTTTTGGCTCTCATGAATGGTGCTGCTATGAACATTTGTATACCAGTTTTTATGTGACATATACTTTCATTTTTCTTGGGTGTCTACCTAGGAGTAGAAATGCTTGGTTCTATGATATCAGTTTAATTTTAGAAACAGTTAATTTTCCAAAGCATCACCACCACTTTTTAGCCCCACCAGCAATTTCAATTTGCCGCAATTTCTCCACATCCTCACCAACACTTATTATTGTCTCTTTGATCTTTTGATTGTCTTTTGATAATAGCCATCCTAGTGGGTATGAAGTGGCATCTCATTGTGGTTTTTATTTGCATTCCCTTAATGGCTAATGAAGTTTTGGGTTCTTACAGTCCATTTGTATGTATTCTACTTTGAAGAATTGTTTATTCTAATGCTTTGCTCATTAAATTTTTTTTTAAATTTTAGAGTTGTAGAATATCTTTATATATCCTGGATCCTTATAAAATACATGATTTGCAAATATTTTCTTGCATTCTGTGGCTTGTCTTTTTGTGACTTGTTTTACAGTGTCATTTGAAGAAGAAAACTTTTTTTTAATTTTCATGGGATCCAGTTTATTTTTTCTTTTGTTTCTTGTTCTTTTGGTGCTTAAGCCAAGGTCATGAAGATTTATCCTTATGTTTTTTTCCTAAGAATTTTATAGTTGGGGCACCTGGGTGGCTCAGTCGGTTAAGCATCCGACTTCAGCTCAGGTCATGATCTCACACTTGTGAGTTTGAGCCCCGCATCAGGCTCTGCTGATAGCTGGGAGCCTGGAGCCTGATTGAAATTCTTTGTCTCCCTGTTCCTCCCTGTCTCATCCTCCAGGTGGCAGCAACTCTCTCTTATTACCTCTAGTTTTGCACAACCAAAAGCCATAAAAGGCCCTGCCAGGGTCTTTTGACAAGTGCAAGGCTCCTTGGCCAGGCTCTGGCTGTCCACCAGAATGACTCAGGGGCTGTTTCAGAGCCCTGGCCTGCCCTGAAGATCTCCTGCGTTTCACAGGGAGATTCAGGCCAACTGCCTACCTTTGCCTTAGGAGCAGCTTCTAGCCTCATACAGTTACTTCTGGAGGCTCCTGGGGAGCTCAGTCAGCTAAGCCTCTGACTCTTCATCTCGACTCAAGTCATGATCTCACAGTCCATGAGATCAAGCCGTGTGTGTTGGGTTCTGTGCTGACAGTGCTTGGGATTCTTTCTCTCCCTCTCTCTCTGCCCCTTCCCCACTCATGCATGCTTTCTCTCGCTCACAAAATAAATCAATAACACTTTTTTAAAAATGTTTATAAAATGAATTTCCAAAAGAAGCAGTCCACGATTTTTCTCTTGTGACACCCACCTTTGAAAGCATTCATTCATTTATTCCATCAGCACTTGTGGGCACCCACTATTATATTATTCTTATAAACATAGCAAGTACTCTATACATGTAAGGTATTATTCTAATAAAGTTAGGCTTTTTTTTTTTAGGATCAGATAATGAATATAACTCCCCACACATCTTTGCAACCTATAAAGGGCTACATTATAATAAGGTGCGATCATTATTGGGGCAGGAGGATCCCGGTAGAAGTTCTGGCATTTATCAAGGACTCACAAGAAGAAGGACACTTCACATATTTTATCCTTAACCCACCCAAAGAAAGCTCAAAGTAAATGTCACTGTGCTCTTACAGTCATAAAGAAACCAAAGCTCAGAGAAGTTATATACATTGTGAAAGGACACACAGCACCAGAATGACAGAGCTGGCATTCAAAGCTAGATTCCCAGGTTGCCAAAGACTAATTCTTCTCCAAGCCTCCAAGTGAAAGGAAATCTCAGGCTGAAGCCACCATCAGGAAGGTCTGTGCTGAACACACAGTTGTTGTTGTTGTTTTTATGTTTTTTAATGTTTATTTTATTTATTTTTGAGAGACAGAGCTTGAGTAGGGGAGGGGCAGAGAGAGAGGGAGACAGAATCAGGAGCAGGCTCCGAGCTGTCAGCACAGAGCCTGATGAGGGGCTCAAACCCATGAACTGTGAGATCATGACCTGAGCCAAAGTCAGCTGCTTAACTGATGGAGCCACCCAGGTGCCTCTTATTTTATTATTTTTGAGACAGAGAGAATGCGAGCAGGGAGGGGCAGACACACACACACACACACACACACACACACACACACACACACAAGAGAATCCCAAGCAGACTCCCTGCTGTCAGCACAAAGCTCAAGGCAGGGCTTGAATTGAATTTACAACCTGTAAGATTATGACCTGAGCCAAAATAAAGAGTTTAACCAACTGAGCCACCCAGGTGCTCCCAAAATAAAAATAATTCAAAATAGCTACATGTGGTTAGTACCTGCTGTATTGAACAGTACAGTTTTATGTTTTCTTCATTAAAAGAAATTTTGCTCTTCACATTTAATTTCTAATCTGAACATTTTTGGTTCGGTATGAGATAAGAAGCCAATTTCCTTTTTTTTTCCAGTGTGAATAATCAACTGTCCCAGCACAATTGACTGAATAATCCTTTCTTTCCACCTTATCTGGATTTTTACTTTTGTCTCTATCAATCTTTCACTTATGTTTTGTTTATGTGTCACTTATCAAAGGCTGATTTCTGTGGGGGTGTTTCTAGGCTCCCTATTCATTGTCAGTGTCAATCTGTCTATCCCTGAGTCAAGTCCACAGTGTCTTAGTTATCATAATCATAGAATAAGTCTTGATATCAGAATCTGCTAGAATAGCACCTTCCATATTATCCTTTTTGGGGAATGCCTTGCCTCTTCTTGAGCTCTCCTCCTCCATAAACATCCTCCAAATAAAGCTTATTCCATAAACAAACCTAGTCTGTAGGTCAACTTAAGTAATCTGAGGCATAATATCGATTTTATATATGTATATAGCTTTTGGCTTTTTGAAAGTCAGCCTTGTGGTCCTTGCGTTTTCCCCAACAGATCCCACACACTCCTGGAGCCTGATGGGGGCCAGGTGCTGAGTGGTGAGTCACACACATATTTCCATGTGATTGTATCACAGCCCTAGGTGGGAGGGGTGCCATGTGGTCTCCATTTTCCAAGGTAACTGAGGTTTACGGAGTTTGATGACTTGCCCCAAGTCG
This sequence comes from Suricata suricatta, assembly GCF_006229205.1. Classification (NCBI taxonomy): domain Eukaryota; kingdom Metazoa; phylum Chordata; class Mammalia; order Carnivora; family Herpestidae; genus Suricata; species Suricata suricatta. The sequence goes on from NC_043711.1 coordinate 56,999,442, forward strand.
TCCGGGGAACGCCCTTGGAGAGCCACGTCTCTTTGACTTCAAAACTCTAGCCTTTAGTGTACCAAAGTGTGTTTCAACCACCCCTTACCTCAGACACTTCATTGTTTGCAGTTTTCCCGTGTGCAAATGACATTGTGATGAACATCTTTGGTATACATTTTGTCCCTGTTTCTCATTGTTTCCCTGGCCACAGGGGAGGTAGTCCCTTGTCAGAGGGCATGGTGATACTGCCTTCCAGAAAGTTCATGTCAGTTCTACTTTCCCAGCCTGTTTTAGTGTCAGCATTTACCAGTCCTTGCCCCTCGTGAACAACCAGGGAAAGAAACTGACATTTCAACTGCCACTTTTTTGGGCCAGACACAGCACTAACTCACTCCCTTATATTGTCTCATTCGATCCTCACAATGATCGTTTCCTCAGGAAACTAAAGCTCAGAGAGGAACATTCATTTGCCTAGGATCATATCGCAAGCTAGGAATGCAAGCAGCCAGAGTGTTACCCCCTCCTTAAAACCTTCCGAAACATTACCCTCGTACTAGGAATAAAACCCAAACTCCTCCCTACGGCCTCTGAATCCCTAATGCCTTGCATCGTTCCTCCCTCTCCCACCATGCTACCCTCCAGCCATACTGGTATGCTTTCTGTCTCTCGAGCTCTCCATGATCCTGCCCGCCACAGGGCCTTTGCACAGCCATATCCCCACATCTTTTACATGGCTGTTGCTCTTCCAGTCTGGCTCAGCTGCAAGGCCACCTCCTCAGAGAGGTGGTGCTGACCTCCATAGCTAAAGTACTACCACCCTCTCTCCCCTGCTTTTGTTTTATATTCCTCACAGAAGTTTGTCACTGTCACATTAATCATTGGTTTGCTTGCTGTATTTCTCAGGATTCTCCAGAGAAACAGAAACAACAGGGTGTGTGCGTGTGGAGAAAGAGAAATTGATTTACTCTAAGGAAGTTTCTCATACAGTATTGGAAATGGGAAAGTCTGATGATCTGCAGGGTGAATTGGCAATCTGAACACCCGAGAGAGCCAGTGATTTAGTTTCAGTTCAAGTGTAGAGGTCTGAGAACCAGGAGAGCTGACTGTGTTGTCCCCATCCAAGGACTGGCAGGCTCAAGACTCAGCAAGTGCTAATGCTTCGATGTGAATACAAAAGCAGAAAAAAAACTGATACCTCAGGGTAAAGGCAGTCAGGCAAGTGGAGTTTCCTCTTATTCAGCATTTTTATTTTATTCAGGTCTTTGACTGACTGGATGAGGCCCACCTGCATTGAGAAGGGCAATCTTCTTCACTGGTCTACTGATTTAAATGTTAATCTCATTTCAAAACACCCTCACAGAAATACCTGGGAAAATATTTTGACCAGATATCTGGGCACCCCACAACCCAGTCCAGCTGACACAGAATTTATCATCACACTTGTTTATTGTCATCTCTCCACCTTTAGCTGCTCAGGCAGCTCCTTGACTGCCCTGTCCCTGGCACCTGGCACATAGCAGGTACCCAGTGACTGCAGTTGAATGAATAAATGGCAGAGCCTAGAGTCCAGCCCTGATCTGAGCAATTCCACGTGTATTCTTTTTCTGTAGTAAATTACTTCACATTGATCACTGACGGTTTCCTGAAAAGAAAATCATGATGTCACATCTCAAGTCAAATCATTGTCTATGTGCAAACACATGATTTGTGTGTGTACGATGACAGAGCCCTGGATTGGGAGTCCCAGGGCACTCGTCAGCTTCTTGGGGACCCTTGGTTCCAAAGCAGCAAGTTAACACCCATACTGCTCTTCTCTGAGTGTGTGACTCTGAGCCAACTGCAAGCCTGGTAGTCCTGTAGCAGAGCTTCAACGTTGCTGAGAGATGACTTCCGGTCCCTGGGAAGTAAGGGGAGAAGCATCGCAAGAGGAGTGGAATACTGAATACTTTTAGTGTTTCATCAGGAGCTGGTGACAGTGAATAGAAAGGGTTAGAACATCCCCACCCATCAGACTGAAGAATAATGACCTCCCAATATATCCAGAAGGAGTGTCTGTGATAAGCTCTGAGCCCCTGCCCCCTTTAGTGACTGTTTTATATCAACCAAAATTCCTGGGCCCAGTAAACATTGGACTGTGCCTGGGTGTGGGGGTTCTATAGTCAGAAGGCCCCCAGAACAAGGCTGTCTGTACTAAACAGCGAAAACACACATGCACGATGTGGTGGAGTGTATGCAAATCCCACTTGTGTAAATAAAGCAGGAACACATTTCCCATGCAAGGAATTGACTCCCGCGTTCCCCTGGCGGGCGTTTATGGTACACTTTGTGAAGGACCTTTGATTCAGGACCCCCCAGGAAGTTCAGCCATAGGGGTGAGTTTGTTTCCTCGTTCAAAAAATGTCACTGGGGACCTACTGTGTATTTGCGGGTGCTTTGCTTGGAAGAGACTCGAACAAGAGTTTGTGCGTTGGGGAGGGAAGGGTATGGAGCTGCAATGCCCAAGAGATAGATTGAACTTGTATTTGCAACCCAGCCAAACGGGCACCAAGAAGAAAGAGAGATGGAGAATCCTTGAAATAATTAAATATTTAGTATTTGCCACCCAAAAAACTCTCAAAATAGTCAATCAAGGAGGAAAAAATGAGAAGACCATGGCCAGTTTATATTGTCTAGTTTTTTTTAATTTTGCTTCAGAATTGGGCAAGCAAGCAAAACATTTTGGTAAATATGCAAGCTCGGGGGCCACTCAGTCTGGCTTTAAGGCCGGGTCCCACCAGAATTGCCATAGGCATTTAAACACCATCAATTCTTTTCCATTTGAGGAAGGAAAAGAAAATAAACCCCTCCTTCTGACTCTTCCATCTTCCATTGATCTCACCCTCTCAGGAAAGAACATAGACAAGCCATAAAAATTATACAGATGATGACTTAAAAAGTTGTCCTTATTCTTCTTTGCCTTCAGGCTTGCTGCTGCCCAGCCCTCCCCTCCCCACCCCTCCCCATGGAGTCTGTTCTGCTGAAGGCCCCCACCTTTGTTATGTGATGACTGCAAGAGCTTTTGTTTCAGTTCTCTTGCTCAACCTTTCAGCTGCTTTGGAAACAATAACTACTCCCTCCTTGGAACTCATAAAACGAAACCATATTTTGCTTCTTTCTTGCTATGTAAGAGTCACACCAAAACTCAGCTGCCTAAAAGAACATACGTTTAGTAAGATACCACCTCATGTGCTTTGTGGTGGCCACTATAAGAAACAACCAACCAACCAACCCCCGGAGAAACCAGTGTTGGCACGGATGTGGAGGAATTGAAATGCTTAGGTACTGCTAGTTGAAATATAAAATGGCACAGCTGCTGTAGAAAACAGTATGGCGATTCCTCAAAAAAAAAAAAAAAAAAAAAAGGAAAGAAAGAGATAGAACTACCATGTGATCCAGTAATTCCACTTCTGAGGATATATCCAAAAGACAGGAATATAGGATCTTGAAGAGATATTTGTACACAATGTTTATAGAAGCAGTATTCTTCATAGTCAGAAGGTGGAAGCAATGCAAGGACCCATTGATGGAGGAATGGATAGACAAAATGTAGTCTGTGCATACAAGGGAATATGATTAGACTGGAAAGAGGAAGGAAACGCTGACACACGCAGCAGCACGGATGAACCTCGGAGACATTATGCTAAATGAAGAAAGCCAGTCACGAAAAGACAATTGCTGTATGATTCCCCTTCCATAAGTCATCTAAAGTAGTCAAATTCATAAAGACAAAAGGCAGCATGGTAGTTACAAAGGTTTGGGATGAAAAAGAAATGACACGGATATAGAGTTTCAGTTTACAAAATGAAGTTCTAGAGATCTGTCATACAACAATGTGAATGTAGCTAATGCTACTGAACTATATGCTTAAAAATGGCTAAGATGATAAAATGTATGTGCATTTATCACCATTAAGATAAAAATATATATATACCTTTATTATCTCACACTTCCTGCCGGTCGGAATTTGAGCATAGCTTAGCTGGGTCCTCTATTTCAGGTCTCTCATAAGGCTGCACAAAGGCCAGCGTCTCATCTGAAGGCTCAGCTGGGGAAAGGTCCTCTTCCAAAATAGCATGATTGTGGGCAGGATTCAGTTATCTTGTGTACTGTTGGCCTCTGGCTGCCATTAGTCCCTTGCCATGTGGGCCTCTCCAGAGTGGCAGCTTCCTTCTTCGAGTGTGCAAACCAAGAAGGCAATATAGAGAGCCTACCAGCAGAGTGGAAGTCCTAATTTGTATAATCTAATTACAAAAGTAACATCCCATCATCTTTGTTATATTCTACTGAGTAGAAGTAAGTAACAGTCCAGCCCACATTCAATGGGAGGAAGTTATACAAGGGCATGAGCACTAGCAGGCAAGGATCCCTGGGGACCATCTAGAAATCTTGGGGCACCTGGGTGGCTCAGTTAAGCATCCAACTTTGGTTCAGGTCATGATCTCACGGCCCTTGAGTTTGAGCCCTGTGTCAGGCTCTATGCTGATGGCTCAGAGCCTAGAGCTGGCTTTGGATTCTGTATCTCCCTCTCCCTCTGCCCCTCCTCTGCTCACACTCTGTCTCTCTCTCATAAGTAAACATTAAAAATTTGTTTAATTAGAAAAAAGAAATTTCATAAGCAGAGAAGGCATGTCCTTTTTTTTTTTTAATGTTTTATTTATTTTTGATACAGAGAGAGACAGAACATGAGAGGGGGAGGGGCAGAGAGAGAAGGAGACGCAGAACTGGAAGCAGGCTCCAGGCTCTGAGCTAGCTGTCAGCACAGAGCCTGACGCGGGGCTCGAACCCACGAACGTGAGATCTGACCTGAGCCGAAATTGGAGGCTTAACCGACTGAGCCACTCAGGCGCCCTGGCATGTCCTTTAAGAAATATGCTCCTTCCCATTTTTCAAGAAATGCTTGACTATCTTAGTTTATATTTTGTTTTCCTACTTTCAGTTGAAACATACATTTAAGGGGCACCTGGGTGGCTCAGCCAATTAAGCGTATGACTTTGGCTCAGGTCATGATCTCACAGTTTGTGAGTTTGAGCCCTGCATTGGTCTCTGTGCTAACAGTTGGAGTCTGGAGCCTGCTTCAGATTCTGTGTCTCCCTCTCTCACTGCCTCTTCCCTGCTCATGCTCTGTCTCTCTTTCTCAAAAATAAATGAACATTAAAAAAAAAAAAGAAAGATACATTTAAGAAACCCTTTCCATTTGGGGTGCATGGCTGGCTCAGTCGGTAAAGCATGCAACTCTTGATCTTGGGGTTGTAGGTTTGAGCCCGATGTTGGGTGTAGAGATTACTTAAAATCTTAAAAGAAAAAAGAAACCTCTCCTTTCTTTGAACTCTGCTAGAAGAAAAGCAAGAATGCAATTGAGGTAGTGTCATAGACTTAATGTTTGTGTCCCCCCAAGAGTCACATGTTGGAACCTTAACTCCAAATGCTCTGGTGTTAGGAGGTTTAGATGCGGTGATGAGGCTGGGAGCCTCATGGTGGGATGAGTGCCCTATAGGGAGAGGAAGAGAGAAAGATCTCTCCATGCAGAAGAACCAAGGAAATGTCATGTGCCCACCCAGCACGGAGGTGTGGCTATTTGCAAGCCAGGAAGCAGGCTTCCTTTAGGAACGGAATCTGCCAGCATCTTCATCTTAGACTTCTCAGCCTCCTGAACTGTGAGAAGTACATGTCTATTGTATAAGCCACCCTGCCTATGATATTTTGTTATAGCAGCCCAGGCTGACTGAGACAGATGGTGGACACTTGCCAGGCTTCCAGTGTCATGGATGCACCAGGGATAGGTGGAGTCTGAGACAGATAGGGGAGCACACACTCAGCTCATAGGGACAGCCATTTATGACTCATGGCCCCTGGCTCTTGGCATACAGGAATTCAGGCCCAGAATGGCTCATATCCCATTTTCCCCAGGGAAACTGGAATAGAGATTTCAAAAGAAATACTCTTATTTTGGGAGCTCCTGGGGGGCTCAGTCAGGTTAGGTGTCCGACTCTTGCTTTCAGCTCAGGTCATGATCTCATGGGAGATTGAGCCCTGCGCTGGGCTCTGGGCTGACAGAAGGTAGCCTGCTTATGATTCTCTCTTTCCCCCTCTCTCTGCCCCTCCTACCCCTCAAAAATACATAAGTAAACTTAAGAAAAAACATTTAAGGGGTTCCTGGGTGACTCTGTTGGTGAAGCATCCAACTCTTCATTTCAACTCAGGGAATGATCTCACGTTTTCTGAGTTCCGGCCCTGTATTTAGCTCTATGCTGACAGCGTGGAGTCTGCTTGGGATTCTTCTCTCCTTCTCTCTCTGCCTCTAAAACTGAGGCACCTACACTCTCTCTGTCTCTAAAGGTAAATAAATAAACCTCTTTTATTTATTTATTTATTTATTTTAATTTTTTAAATGTTTTATTTATTTTTGATACAGAGAAAGACAGAGCATGAGAGGGGGAGGGGAAGAGAGAGAGGGAGACACAGAATTGGAAGCAGGCTCCAGGCTCTGAGCTAGCGGTCAGCACAGAGCCCGACGCGGGGCTCGAACCCACGAACGTGAGATCTGACCTGAGCCGAAGCCGGAGGCTTAACTAAATGAGCCACCCAGGCGCCCCAATAAACCTCTTTTAAAAAAACATTAAAGGGGCACCTGGGTGGCTCAGTTAGTTAAGCCTCCGACTTCGGCTCAGGTCAGATCTCACGTTCATGGGTTCAAGCTTCGCGTCGGGCTCTGTGCTGACAGCTAGCTCAGAGCCTGGAGCCTGCTTCCAATTCTGTGTCTCCCTCTCTCTCTGCCCCACCCCTCTCATGCTCTGTCTCTCTCTGTATCAAAAAATAAAATAAAACATTAAAAAAATAATAATAAAAAATAAAAAACATTAAAAAAAGAAATACTCATATAGTTTAAATTTTAGCAACTAACTCAAAATGTTTTAAAACACTATGCAGGCCAAGAATACAGACCAAAAAAACATAGGCTCCAGCGCAGTCAGGCCTGTAAATCCCACATTGAACCCCCTTCTCTTTTTCCTTGGCTTCTGTGGGGGAGTTGTCACACTGCCCTGCTTTCTCACTTAATTTTTTAGCTGCTGGTTTGCTAGATGCTTTCTTCTCACAATGTCAGACATTGACATTGCTTAAGGCTCTGCCCTCACTCCACACACTTCCATAGGTTATCTCAATTACCCCCAGACTCCATTTACCACCTTCGTGCTGACCACTCCTAAATCCACATCTTCCCCCCAAGCTTGAGACTCCGGACCCAGGACAACATAATAACTGTCTTCTCAGTGCCACGTTCCCTAACTCAATCTGTCCCCCTGTCTCCAGCCTCACCCATCGGCTGCCTCTTCTTGGTTCCTCATCTGGGTAACTGCACCGCCCAGTTGCCTAATCCAGAAACCTGGAACCATCCCAACATCTTCTTTCCCCTCATTTGTTACATCCAGTCCATCTACATTCTTCCCTGTCTCTTCAGGGAATCATCAAAACACAGGATAGGAGAGATCTCTGCTCTTTCGATGCCCACACTCTAGCCGAGGCAGTGGTTTAAAACATTTTCTCAGCTCGAAAATTAATGTCAAATAGGACTTAGCTGGCACATAGTAAGTATGCTCAACAAATGCTAAGTGTGAGAGAAAGTTTTGGGCTGGGCTGAGGTGGAGGAGGTGGAGAGAGAATGGGACCTACACAGGAAATGTTTTGGAAGCAGAATCGACATGATGGGCTGTGAGTGAATGAGGCAAGGGAATGGGGGCAATCAGAGAGCATGCCTGGGTCTGGCTTTAATTTTATGATATCATTTTTGGAAAGGGGATAGTCTAGGACACCACCAGTGTAGGGGAGGGGTGGAAACAAGGCACCCAGTGGAGAGGTCCAATAGACTGCGTCCTGCATGGTCACTTGAATCCACCCCGTCCCTCCCTCTCTACTGCCACCCCCTAGGTCTGGTGGTGTGCCTGCCTCCTAGCTTTCTTCAATAGCTTCTACCCTATTTCATTGGTGTCCAGCCCTCATTCGCCCTGCAACTCAGGAGGCCTTGTCCACACAAACTTTCTCTAGTCACTCCCTGGCAAGCAAATAATTTGCTTTATCTAAGAGTTCAATAGGTGTTTATGAACTTACAGGTTTATAAGCTGTTGGAGGCAGAAGGGGCCTTATCGGCGTTGACTGAAATATTCAGTCAAGTAGTCTCTCTACTTCCAGATTTCTCTCCTGCTGCTCTGTCCTTATGAGAGGTACTGTGACATGGTGACAGAGGTAGGCCGTTGGCATCAAGTAGAACATGCATTCGATTCAGGTAGGTTACTTAAATTCTGGGGACCCTAGACATTTCGTTTGCGAAAAAAAAGTTTCCTTTGTAATTGGGGTGTTGGGTCCCCAGGACTGCCCTCAGGTTTACTATTTGCTAGAAACACTTATGCCCAACTCAGAAAAGCTGTTACACTTGTGGTTGCAGTTTATTACAGCAAAAGAATAATGCTTAAAATCAGCAAAGGAAAAAGTGCATCAGGGGGAGTCCAGGAGAGACCAGATGTGCGGTTCCCATTGTTGCCCTCATCCAGGGGAGTCCTACAGACAGAGCCTAATCCTCCTAGTGATGATGTGTGACAAGATACAATTGTTGCCAACCATCTGAGCCTTGGTGTCCAGGGTTTTTGCTGAGGGTCAGTTGTATAGGCATGAAGCACCTGGATGACTGGCCACAGGGTAATAATCAGTCTTCACTACCACTTCCCCACCCCAGTCAAGTCTGGCCAAAATAGTGTGGCCAAGGCCCCAGGCAAATGAAAACAGGCATTCATCACAAGTCACTTGTTAGCATAAGCTATCTGGCATGACCCATGCAGAAAGACCATCTTATCAGACAGGATATTACAAGGGTTTATAGATTATCTCCCAGAGCCAACCAAAGGCCAGTCCTTTCTTTGGATTGTGCAGAGTTTGAGGACCCCAATCCTGCTGATTTAATCCTTTACTACAGAGTTTAAAAAATTACCATGCGAGGGACACCTGGGTAGCTCAGTCAGTTGGGCGTCCAGCTTCGGCTCAGGTCATGATCTTGCGGTTCGTGGGTTCGAGCCCTGTGTCAGGCTCTGTGTTGACTACTCAGAACCTGCAGCTTGCTTCAGGATATAGTTATTTAAAACAGAATTAGGACGCCTGGGTGGCTCCGTTGATTAAGCGTCCGGCTTCAGCTCAGGTCATGATCTGGTAGTTTGTGAGTTCAAGCCCCACATCGGGTTCTGTGCTGACAGCTCAGAGCCTGGAGCCTGCTTCAGGTTCTGTGTGTCCCTCTCTCTTTGCCCCTCTCCTGCTTGCATGCTGTCTCTCTCTCTCCTTCAAAACTAAACAAACATTTAAAATAAATAAAAAATAAATAAACAGAATTTAATAGAAGGAGTTGGTTACATGGGGATGGAAGAGCCTAGAACTAGGCAGGAGACAATGAGGGAACCTAGAAACAGCAACAACAGGAAGCCTCTCCTGCCCCTAGGACTAGAGGTGGTGATACCAGAGCCCGAAGGCTGGGGTCATCTGTGGGAACTGATGGGTGGGGACACCTGGGGTACACTGGGACCCCCAGAGGAGGAGCCATCCGGTAGGGAGCCAGAACTATAGAGGAATAATCAGTTCCTATCTGAATGCCAAGCAGTGGGAGACAGGGAAATATACCCTGGCTTCTTCCTTCCTCCCATCTGTTAATTTCCCACTTGCATCTCCTATTGGCTGAGCCCAGCCATGAGCTTACTGATTAGGGACCTTGGGAAATGTAGTTTTCACGAGGCTGAGGGCTTCCAGGAGGTAATTTAGACACCACTTAGGGCTTGTTGCATTATGACACTGCCAGACATGTTCACCCACATCACCCTCAAGCACTCTGCTTGGGAACTGCCCTGAAAGTAGAGGTCACTGCTCCATTATACGGATGAGGACATTTAGGGACTCAGATGAAGAAAAATAGTCTGTGGGGGTTAGGAAGGGAACAGTTGGGGTGGGAGAAAGGAGGCAGGACTGGGGGCTTTATCCCATCAAAGATACAAACGATGTCTTTCCAAAAACCTTCCAAGTTAGGAAGTATCCCCTGTAGCCAAAGCTGGCAGAGGGAGGAAGAGTGAGATGTTATTAATTTAACACAGTAAGGAATTTCCCCCAGCCTGGAGCCTCATTTCCTTCCTCAGTCAAATTGCCTGATCCAGATCTCCCCCCGGGAAGACCTGGGCTCGTTCACAGCAGAAATTGTTTGCACTTAATCTTTTCCCTTTTTCTTTTTCTCTCTCATGGTTGCAAAGATGACTTGTGGCTACAATTTCTGTTTCTTCTCTCAAAGACTTACTCACTTCTGTTGTTTCCTGTCACTTTCATGCTGCTGATAGGTGCGATTGGCCCTGGGCTTGCTAATGCACACGCAGCTAATTCCACATACTCAGAATCCAGAGGCCAAGGGACTCCCACAAATGATTTTTAACAAGCCTTTGAATGGTGCCTACTTCACACATTTGTCTAGGTCTCTGAGGATCAGAAAGCCCTTTCGTTCACATCTCCCACACTTGGCTGCCTTTCCTACGCTCCCAGATGAGAGATGGAGATAAAAGTCTTATCTCCTTCCTCCAAGCCCTGTGTGCGAAGATCCTGTCTAATCACAGTTAATTTTCTCAGGTGCAACAGTGCTTTGGTGGTTATGTAGAAGAATTGGGCTTTCCTCCAGATCTTTGAGGAAAACACATTTACATGCGCGCGCGCGCGCACACACACACACACACACACACACACACACACAGTGAATATGGCAACTTATTGATTGTTGGATCTTTTAACTCTTCGGTATTTAACCTTTTTGTAATACAAGTTTTAGCAGTAAAATAATCTCTACTTCTTCCCCTTCAAAATTTTTTTTATTTGTAACTGTAAAGCTAATTATTTTTTTACTCAAATAACCAATCATCATTTCTAATCTCCTTGAGTTGAGCTGTGTCATCCCTTTGAATTTATTTAATTCCGTCCAAGAGGGCAAAAAAAGGGGAAAAAGAAATCCTTCAACTTAGGTTTGGAGGCACTATAGAGTAGGATTTGGTTTGGGGTTTTTTTGTTTTATTTAAAAAATTTTTTTCTTGAGTTTATTTCTTTTGAGACAGAAAGAGAGAGAATGATTGTGGGGGGAGGGCAGAGAAAGAGGGGAACAGAGGATCCAAAATGGGCTCTGTGCTGACTGCAGAGAACCTGATGCAGGGCGCAAACTCACAAACCATGAGATCACAACATAAGCTGAAGTCAGAAGCTTAACTGTCTTGTCTTGGCTTGGTTTGGGTTTTAAAGACAGGAATGAGCTTCAAGGTTAGGTAGACTTGCCCCAGCCCCATTCATTTTCTCTCTCTCTCTCTCTCTCTCTCTCTCTCTCTCTCAAAGATAAACCTGTGCTGTAGAAAAGGGAATGATAGGATGGGGGTGTGCCTACCTGGGGCCCAGGGAGGGCAGGATGTGGCCCGAAACCTCAGGAGTCAGAGAGAGAGGAGAGAGTGGTGTGAATGTCTGCAGGAAGCTCACTCATTGTGGTCCGGCTACGCCTTTGCCTCACGAGCAGTAAAATGACCTAATTATACTTGATGGCCTTAAAGATCACTCAAACAAGGGACTATAGTCACCTTGCCAACTTCCCTGCTTTAAGACGGCCGCCAGAACACTGATCCTTAGCTCGAAAGCTGCTCCCTAAGTGGGTAGTCTCCCACAAGTCCCCGGTGGCAGTCATGCCCTCCCTGGGCCCCCACAGTCCCTTCTTTGGCCTCTCTGGACACTGGTGATTAACCACCTGCCCCTAGGCTGCTGTGCTGGGAGTTGGATTTGCTCTTTGACCTCAAGGAACAGCCGTGTGTTGAGTCTGGGAAGTGAATCTTCACTACTTCTCTGTGCACCTTTTGCGTCATTGGCACACACATGCACACACACACACACACATACACACAACTGTTTGCATGCAAGTGGCACAGAGACTGGTGTGTAGAGGAGCTCAACAAGTCTTTGACTGAAGACTGTTGGATCCACTTGACTTGTGCAAGATGCCAGGCAAGGTGGAAAACACAAAGATAATTCTATTGTATCCCTTTGCCTCAGGCTCACAGGCTCATAGACGAAAGGTGCGGACACATATACAACCAGTTATAATGAAAGAGAAACTGGTGTCTCAGCTACCTGTGCTGTGTAGTAAGTGTCAAACTTATTTTAAAAATAATGATTTATTATTTTTTGTGGGTCTGCTATCCTTCTGGTGTGGATGGCCCGAGGGGACTTCTTCAGTCATGTTCCCAGCACTTCAGCAGGAATGGCTGGGGACCGTGGGGACGGGACGGGCTCATCTGTCTCTCCATGTCATCTCTTCATTAGAGTAACTCTTTACAAGGTAACTCAGGAACTCAAGAGCCAGAGTCCCAGGAGGACAAACCAGCATTCAAGTACTTATCAAGCCTCTGCTTACATCACACTTGCTAACATCCTAGTGGGGAAAGCACGTCACGTGGCCAAGCCTAGAGTTGATACGTGAGGGACTATAGAGCATGGATGCTGGAGGCTGTGTTTCACTGGAGACTTCCAGCGTGCCAATCTAGCACAACTAAAAGAAGCACTGCACGTGGGAATAAATGTACTGCCACGGGGCACCCAAGAGGAAGCTATTCATTCTGCCATGAAGATCTCACAGAGCCTTTCCCTCATTCATTCATATAACAGCATTTCTTGGGTGTAGAAGTGCTAGGGATTCAGTATGGACAAGACAGATGTGCTCTTGCCTCTGGGAGGTATCAGGTAGCAAGTACCTATGCAAATAAGACCATCTCAGATGGTGGTAAGCGCTAAGAAGACGGTAAAATAGTTTAATAGGGTAACAAGTGACTGGGGTGGAGAGATGGCTACTTTAGCTTAGGAGGTCAGGAGAGGCTGTTCTTGGAGGGGTAGCTGCTCGGAGACCTAACTGATGAGAGGGAGCTGGCCATGTGGAGATCTGAGGAAGAATGTTCTAGGAAGAGGAAACGAGAAAGAGGGACATAAAGAGGGCCACAGTGGCTAGAGCGTCAGAAGAGACTGGAGAGAATAGGAGATAAGGTCAGAGGAAGCAGGCAGGTGCCTTGTCATACCTTTGGAGGCAGTGTTCAAGTATTTATTGAAGGTCAGGAGCTGGGACTCATAACTCCTTGCCTCTAAGCATGGCCTTGTTCATTTCCAGAACCCTTCTGAGGAGCTAGCTAGGTGGGGCAACTGCTCAAAGCCAGGGGCGGGGAGTGGGGGGGAGGGCAGTTAAGAAGGAAGTTCAAATAGATCCTAGCACTTGAGGCCTAATGTCCCTGTTCTGGAAGTTGGGAGGCAGCGCAGTCAAAGACGCCCACCACTGCCATCTACAACACAAACAGACATGCTGTCTTGGCATAGATTCAAGACATAGGGCCCCTGTTACCCATTTCTAATTATAACCCACATTTGTTTTCACATACATCATCCAAGGCAATCCTCACATCCAGCAGGGAGAGACAGTTGAAGGAAGCAAACATTTGAGTAACCTTGGTGCCAAGCCCTGTGCTAGGCACCATCCTATGTAGTATCTCAGTGATTCTTCCCCACAAGCCTGTGAAGAAGGTTTAATTACTGGCTCCATCTTGCTGTGGAGGACTTAGGCTTAGAGTCAACACAAGGAATGGCAGAATTGCAATTCCAACATGAGCCCTTTGATTTTGTGCCATAGGTTTGTCTACTGCCTGCCATTCTTGCTGTCTCATAGCAGGGCCTGGCATGGGCGGGCGGCCAAGTTGCGCATTCTCCAAGAGCCTTGTCTCCATATAAGGATGTGCATGAGTTAGAGACACCCTGGCAGGATTTAAAGAAGACACTAATCATATTACCTTGAATTTGTCTTTCTGAACTCCAGAACACCTGGAGTACACTATGAGTAGATAGATAGATAATGCATATATATGTAAACATTTCCCTGTTGATTTGCCGTATTTTTTCAAATGAACAGTTGGATCAGTTGCTTTAATTTTAGATATTTTTTGCCTGAAAAAGTGGCTAGAGGTTAAAGAAATAAATACTGTGGGGCGCCTGAGTGGCTCAGTCAGTTAAGCATCTGACTTTGGCTTAGATCATGATCTCACCATCCGTAAGTCTTAGCCCCATGCCAGTCTCTGGATTCTGTGCCCACCCAACCCTGCCCCACTCATGCTCTGTCTCGCTCTGTCTCTCAAAATTAAATAAATGTGAAAAAGATCATTTTAATGAAACAAATATTGAACATATAATTTGAAAAGATAACTAAAATACTACTTAAAAACAAACATCTGATTTCCTGACTTTCAAAAATACATATACATTCCAAAAAAAAAAATACGTATCTCTATACATTCATGCAAAATTCTGTAGTTATGTTCAGCACTATTGTAAATGCAATGCTTGTATGTTAAAAGTGTTAAAGTAAACATGTAATATACACCACAATTTTTTAAACCTGATTTCTTATTTCTTCATATTAGAAAAGCAAATTAGAAGTGGCCCAAGCCTCTCTCAACCTCTATGGGGCCCTCTGCTCCGGCTGACTTTAACCATATCCAATGTAGGATTACTTTGTTTTTTAAGTTGCAGGGAAAAGTGACCTGCTTGGATTACGTTGCAGTCTGGATTATGTTCAGATATGGCAAAAACACTTGCTGGCCAGTCACAGTCCCCTCGCTTGGCAGAACCGACAAGGAAGTCCTCTGCCTCTCTTTCTCTTTCTCTCTCACCAGCCTGTTTCAGATCCTCACCGCTGTGTCCCTTACACAGGGCTGTCACATGTCCTAGTGACAACTTCTGGCCTGCGGTTGTGGCTGTAACTAAGCAGGAGCCTCTGTCCTAAATACCTCTCACTGTGGCCAAGCCTGATTACAATTCTTGCTGGATATAGTCTCTGATTTGCTTTCCCAAGGTCAGCAACTTGAGTTAATGTGTCCCGAGGATGACCCAATCAGCTTTTATTTAAGAAAGACTTTTTATAACTTGAAAAAGAAGATTGTAAAAAAAACAAAAATTAAAAAAAAAAAAAAAAGAGGGCACCTGGGTGGCTCAATTGGTTAAGCATCCGGCTTCCAGCTTTGGCTCAGGTCATGATCTCATGGTTCGTGGGTTCGAGCCCCACATTGGGCTCTGTGCTGACAGCTAGCTCAGAGCCTGGAGCCTGCTTCAGATTCTGTGTCTCCCTCTCTCTCTGACCCACCCCTGTTCCTGCTGTCTCTCTCGGTCTCTCAAAAATAAATAAAAAACATTAAAAAAAATTTTTAAAGGAAAAGAAGATTGTGGGGGTACCTGGGTGGCTCAGTCAGTAGAGCCTCTGACTTCGGCTCAGCCATGACCCCATGTTCATGAGTTCGAGCCCCACAGTGGGATCGCTGCCATCAGGGCAGGGTACACTTCAGATCCTCTGTCGCCCTCTCTCTGTGCCCTGCCCCCACTTGCTCTTTTGCATGCTCTCTCTCAGAAATAAACATTTAAAAAAATGGGGCACCTGGGTGGCTCAGTTGGCTAAGTTTCCAACTTCAGCTCAGGTCATGATCTCGCGGTTCATGAGTTTGAGCCCCGCGGCAGGCTCTGTGCTGACAGTTCAGATCCTGGAACCTGCTTCAAATTCTGTGTGTGTCTCTCTCTCTGCCCCTCTCCCTCACACTGTCTCTCTTTCAAAGATAAATAAACAATTTAAAAAAATGAAGATTGAGCTCTGGGACGTTAAATCTTTTTCCTCCCTTGATTTGTACTTTTTTGCACTATAATAGTGTAGGCAATAAAAATTGGGAAGCCCTCGACAATCTCCACATTTTCCCCATCTAGCCCTTGTGCATACAGGGGCGTGTGGTTACAAAGCCGCAGTGTGTCACAGTACGCATTTGTGTTCTAGTGCCATTAATTACAAAAGTGAAGAACTTAGCTTTCTAGAGGGGAGGAGTTACCTTTTATTCTAAGATGGTGTAACATTACATAAAGTTTGGGGAAATTGAAAAAAATTTATTCACAGGCCTGACATCTTTACTAAACAATTTTAATTTTTGCATTTCTATCTATACTTGGCTCACTGCGTCTGTATTTTGCATACTTTACATAATGGAACTATTCTGGTTATTGGCCACAAGCATTCACAGGTTTAAAAAAAAGAATGCATATGTCTACACTCTAAAAAACTCTAAAAACCTGCGTGAGTTCTCCTTATCAGCCCTTGTTCACATGCATATTTCATTTTTACAGTTGTAATCAAAGCATGAATAATATTTTGTTATTTTATGTAACAGAATATTTACTATTTCCTTATAGTCTTTGTTGCTCTTTTTTTTTTTTTAATTTTTAATGGTTATTTTCGAGAGAAAGAGAGACAGAGAGCGCAGGCAGGGAAGGGGCTTGAGAGAGAGGGAGACACAGAATCTGAAGCAGGCTCCAGGCCCCGAGCTGTCAGCACAGAGCTGGACATGGGACTCGAACACACAAACAGTGAGATCATGACCTGAGGTGAAGTCAGATGCTTAACTGACTGAGCCACCTAGGAGACCCTTTGTCATCCTTTAAGACTTGAAAGAATTAGGGGCTCCTGAGTGGCTCAGTCAGTTAAACATCCGGCTTCACCTCAGGTCAAGATCTCACAGTTCACAGGTTTGAGCCCTGTATCAGGCTTTGTGTTGACAGCTCAGAGCCTGAAGCCTGCTTCAAATTCTGTGTCTCCCTCTCTCACTGCCCCTCCCTGCCCCACTCACGCTCGGTCTTTCTCTCTCTCTCAAAAATAAAAATAAAAAAATTTTTTAAAAGACTTTAAAGAATTACAAAGGCAATTCATGCTCATTTAATTACAAGGGAAATAATATAGAATTTTGTGAAAGAAAAATTATATCTGCTTCATACCCTGCTCTAATTCCATCCCCCAAAGTAATGAATATTAACAACCTGAAATGCTCAATGCATATTTTTCTATCTTTCAGATATTAACAATATATACAATATACTTTTTTAAACAAAATATGATATTATGCACATTTCTAGACAAATCACTTTTTTTTTTAAAGCACGGTGTGCCTATTTCTCCAGGTCAATAGATACCAATTTAACTTACTCTTTTATTTATTTATTTATTTACTTACTTATATTATTTTCTTTTTTTTACAATTTATTTCAAGAGAGAGAGCATGTGTGCACAAGTGGGGGAAGGACAGAGAGAGACATAGAGAGAGAGAATCCCAAGTAGGGTCCATACTGTTGGCACAGAGTCCCACGTGGGGCTCGAACTCATAAACCATGAGATGATGACCTGAGTCAAATTGGACACTTAACTGGCTGAGCCACCCAGGCGCCCCTATTTCTTTATTTTTAAAGATTTAAGTTTTAAGTAATTTCTACACCCAATGTGGGGCTCGAGTCCACAACCCCGAGGTCAAGAGTTACACACTCCACCAACTGGGCCAGGCAGGTGTTCTCCCCATTTAACTTGCTCTTTTAAATGTGTTCATAATATTCTACAGGAAGGATCTACATCAATTGATTCAGCTATTTTCCTAATGATAAATGTTCCTATCATTTCCAGTTTTTTGCCTCTAAATAAAACACCATTTACGTATTCTTCTCTATATATTCTTCTGTACTTTTCTTTTTGCGGGTCTGATTCTCCAAAGTGGAACCTACAAGACCAGCAGACACATATATTTGTATTGAGTTTTGAAACCAACTTTATTGGGGCACCTGGCTGGCTCAGTCAGAAGAGCATGCATCTCTTGACCTCGGGGTCATGAATTCCAGACACACGTTAGGTATAAAGATTACTTAAATAAATAAAACTTAAACGCGCACACACACACACACACACACACACACACACACAGGAAACCAACTTTATTGAGATATAATGCACATACAGTAAAATATTCCCACTTTAAGTGTCTCATTCAATGAATTTTGACAAATGTGTTAAATGAGGTGACTACTGACACAATCCAGATACAAAACTTTCTGTCACCCCAAATGGCCCCTTCTGCTCCTTCACTGAAGAGCTTCCACATAGGTTTCGGTTTCCTAGGATTCCATATAAATGAAATCATCAGTGCATGGACACTTATATCTGGCTTTTTTTTACTTGGCACAATGCTTTTGAGATCCATCCATCTTGTTCATATCAGTAGTGTCTCTTTGGCTGCTGAGTATAATTTTGGGAATCTCATTATTTTTCAAAAAAGGTTATAGTAGGTCACGCTCCTACCAGCAATAAGCAGGGATGTCTTTTTTCTTGAATTTTTACAAGGACTGGATGTTCTCATTCTTTTTGGGTTTTGCCAGTCTCACAAGTGAATATCAGTATATCATTGTTGCCTGAATTTGCATTGCTCTGGCTATAGAGCTTGTGTTTCTGAGATTTCTTCTTATAAATTGTCCATACATATCATTTACCCTTTTTCTTTTGGGTTGTAATTTGTAGAAACAGTTTACTAAGGATGTTAACCTTTGTTGTACATATTACAGTTTTTTTCTGCTATAGTCATCATCCTCTGACTTTCAGTGTGATGTGTTCTGTCGTAAAACTTAAACTATTTTAAGTAGCCAAATATGAATATCTTTGTTTATATAGCTCCCTGAGGAGCATAATGCATAAATACTTTTGTGTTCTATTTCTTCACTTAAGATAGAAGCATCTCTCATTTGTTACAGCGCTCACAATTATAGTTGTTGGTGACTGCATAATATCCCATCCAGAGATGATTCATGAATTAATTAAATTTATTCTTCTCTTGGATACCTAAGTTGTTCTGATTTTTCATTTATTTATTTTTTAATTTCATTTTTTTAAATGTTTATTTATTTTGAGAGAAGGAGACAGAGCATGAGCAGGGGAGGGGTAGAGAGAGAGGGAGACACAGAATCCGAAGCAGGCTCCAGGCTCTGAGCTGTCAGCCCAGAGCCCAACACGGGGCTTGAACTCAAGAGCCAAGAGATCATGACCTGAGCCGAAGTCGAGCACTCAAAGGACTGAGCCACCCAGGGGCCCCAGTCATTAATGATCTCATAGTTGAGTGTACAGCAGGGCTGATAAGAGACTTACAGGTTCAAGGGATGACACATCCACCCCAAAAGTGCCTGGAGCTCACTGCCATCTAGTTTGTGGTGGAAAAGAAAGCCATTTGATGCTACCTGCTCTAGGCTTTCCCAGATTTCATTTAACTGTACTTTCTTTCCCACCCCCATCTCCTTTTTATTGCTGAGTAAACAAGCTCAGAGCCAAGTGGGTACAGCCAGGATTGGACCCCAACCCTGACTCTGACTCCAAAGCCGGTCTTTATGCTGAATCTGCAAATAAAGTAACATTTGTACAGCCCAGAGCACGTCTCGGTTTACAAAAGCCCTTTTACATCGTTTTACATGAGGACTCCCTTTCTGCTTTTCTCAGCCCCATGAATGCCTTCTCTTTCTCGGGATGGCCTTCCATTTACTACACTGTATTTTAGTATGTGATTTACATCAATCTCCCTGACCAAACCTAGCTACTCTACCCACTTTGGGTCTATCAGAAGGGCGGCAAGTACATTTCCAGGCTGAGCATGGTTAGGGGTCCAGCGTGGCGGGGTCTGTGTGAGCGGAGGATGGAGCTGCTAAGGTTGGCTGGGGCTGGGTCACCAAGAACCTTGCTTGCTTGCAGGAGACTGGACTCCATCCTACAGTTAGCATGGAGTTGATAGAGGGCCTTAAATCGTGGGCAGGCTGATGACAGAGGGAGGGTCCAGCAGGGGCAGCTGGGACACAAGTAAAGGGAAAATTTGGATTCCAGAGAGACATTGGGTTTTGTAACCGTAAGTCTTGGGCACTGTGGTATCTGGGTTGATTTTCTCCTTCAGAACTTGACAAGCCAGACAGGTGGGGTGTGGGCATTGGAGGTGGATATGACAAAGCAAAATAAGTGACTAAGGCTCTGCAGGCTCTGGGCTGGATGCCTGAATTCAAATCCTGATGAGTGGTGGCCTGTAAGTTACCTGCCCTCTCTATGCAGCCATTCTTTTCAGCTTTTTAAAAAATTATTATTATTATTATTATTATTATTATTATTATTATTATTTTGTGAGAGAGAGAGAGAGAGAGAGAGAGAGGGAGAGCGCACGCAATGGAGGATCAGAGAGCGGGGGGACACAGGGTCCAAAGCAGGCTCCAGGCTCTGAGCTAGCAGTCAGCACAGAGCCTGATGTGGGGATGCGGGGCTGAACCCACAAACTGTGAGATCATGACCTGAGCCGAGGTCAGGTGCTTAACCAACTGACCCCCATTATTTTCAGCTTTAAGGTGAGAGTAACTATCTCATTGTGTTGTAGGGAAGAGTAAGGGTTAAGGATGTAAAATGCTTGGCACACAATGAGCAGTCAATAAATGTAGACTGTTACGGCTATACCAACATGACAGGTTAGCCCAGAGAAAGGAGCACTCACACAGGCCTGGAGCAGCCGTGAGACTTTGTAAAAGTGACTTAGGGCATGTGTCTGCCAGGGGGCATACCCCAGAGGCACAGACGCAAGAGAATCTAGAGTCTTCCTCATTGGTGATGGTGGAGTGGTGTGGAGGAAAACTGGTTTTCTTTGTGCAGACTGTAAACTCATGACTTATTATTTTTTTAATTTTTATGTCTTTATTTTGAGAGACAGAGACAGAGAGTGAGCAGAGGTGGGGAAGAAAGAAACACAGAATTCAAAGCAGGCTTCAGGTTCTGAGCTCTCAGTACAGAGCCCAACGCAGGGCTCGAACTCAGGGACTGTGAGATCATGACCTGTACCGAAGTCGGATGCTTCATCGACTGAGCCGCCTAGGCGCTCCTACTATAAAACTCTTAAACATAACAGAAGATTGTCCACTATAAACATAGGTGCTCCATCCCAGCTTCCTGTTAAGCAGCAGCACACCCAGGCGCATATCTTCACTTCTAGGTGGATGTCACGTTAAGGACACCCCCTTCTTGCAGCTGCTAGGCATTTGCTCACTGGGAATTGGATCCAGGACAAAGGCTTCCCCACTGAGGGGAGGCCAGAGCCTTCCTCCACCTTTGAGAGTGGGAGAGTAGGGGAATAGCATGGCACCCTGCTGTAGTGCCACAAATGACAAGTCCTGCAAGCTCAGGCTTTTGAACTTCGGGGTGGGGAGTGGCTTTCTGAAATTGATTTCCCAGGGAAATCATTGCCCATTGCCTCCTCCAGTGTGATCTGAAGGGCAAACCCTGGCATGTTGTTCCTAGGTCAGAGTGGTTCGCATTTGCCGCTCCTGTAGGTTTTAGGAACATGTAAATAGGCAACCCCAATATGTCAATACCAGCATGAGGTGGTGACCCTCCCTAGGATCCTGCAGCCCCTGCGTGCTGGTAATTGATAAGATACTGTGCCCCGAACCAGGACTTTGAGTCATAGGCACACCCACTCAATGCATATAAACAGAAAGGAAGGAAATCATAATTTCTCATAACCCCACCAATGATAACATTTTGTTGAGGTCATGTGTGTGTTATATATGCATGTATCTGTTGCTATGTTTTATATATCTGTATAGACACATTTTGAAAAAATGAAAACAAAAACTACAGCAATACAAATGAAATAATACTATACAAATAGCTGTATACCTTATTTTTCACTGAAATTCATGGATGTGTTTCTGGGCCACTAGGAGGTCTTGAACAAGTTACTTATGCCCCATGGTTTAGTGCCCTCGGCTACAAAAATTAAAATCTTAGTACTTTATTAGAGGGAGGCATATTGTGAAGATTAAATAAGATAATACATGTGGAATACTTAATTAGGGTCCCGTGTATGTTAGTTTCTATTATTAAGTGATTAAATACTCTTATCCAATATTTTATATGGCTATATAGCATCCCATTGTATTAATACACTGACATACATTAAATAAATATACATTTGTAGAATATAAATATGTTTAAGTATTATTTATTTTACCTATTATATGTACCTATGATATATATCTGGCACATATATTGATATACTGGTATATGTATACTCCCTCTCTGTCCCTTCCCCACTCACTCTCTCTCTAAAAATAAATAAACATTAAAAATTTTAATAAGTAAATATTCATGTCCATCATCAAACATTTCATGAAAATACATTTCCAAAATGAAAATGATGTGTTAAAATATCTTAAATACTTTTACCAATTGTTACATATTTTATTTTAAATACCAGAGCAGGGCTTGATCCCATGACCTTGGGATCATGACCTGAGCCAAAATCAAGAGTTGGATGCTCAACAAACCAAGCCACTCAGGTGCCCCTAGCTACTCATTACTTACATCCAGGTTCTGCTCAACATCTTAGACCTATGTTTGTGAGCTAAGTGTAAAGAGAATAACTTTATCTCTTTTGGATAACTTGTTTTGTGAAAATCCTAATACCATTATGAACATTAAAACTATTGGATAGGTAAGCCCCCAGACTTTCCAGTGTGGTTTTCTTTTCTTTTAGTTGTATCTCAAGAAACCTTTAGAAACTGCCCCCAATGCCCTGATGAGGATAAACTCATAAGTTGAAAATTTCAGGGAGGAAGCTTATTTCTATCTTGCCGTACTGTGTACCCAATTTGGTCCCCAACTTTGGAATTAGAAGCTTTCTTGGAGGTCCCTGTCCAGCCCTCTCATTTTACAGAAGAGCAAGAAGATCCAGAGAGGGGCTTGTCTTTTAGGTGGTGGCAGAGGGGGACCTGGGACATCTGTCTTTCAATGGCACATTCCAGTGGCCTTTCTGCTTGAGCATCCTGTTGCTGAGGCGTGAGCTTAGCCAGCCCTGGACTCGGCTGAAACCACTCTGTCTATTGGTCCCTACAATTGCTGAGCAGACAGCCCTGTGTGAGCCCATATGACTCAGAGTTGAGGCCTAGGAGGGGTCAGGGTGGGGTGGTGGGTGGTGTAGGAGAGCCTGGTTACTCACAGGAGAGAGCCAGACTCTCAGACCCTGGAATCCGGGAATTGGAGAAGGCCTCGTGAAGCTGGGCCAGTAGGACTTGGGTGTAGGCCAGGAGCAGCCTAGAAGAGGTAGGAGAAGACCTGGTGGAGAAGTCTGGGAAGGCAGCGTGGAGGGGCCTGACTGCCCGCAAAAATTGTGGAGCCCCTGAGGGAGTTTTTGGTTTGCTTTCTTGTTGCTTTGTTTCCGTGGGGAAATCTATGCCATATCCACTATTTTTAAGTGTACAATTCGGTGGCAACTATCACCACTACCTATTTCCACAACTTTCCATTACCCGAAAGACAAACTCTGTACTTAAGCAACAACTCCCCACCCCCTACCCCTGCTCCCAGCCCTTGGTAACCTCTAATCCACTTTCTGCCTCTACGAATTTGCCTATTATAGACATTTCATTTAAGAAGAGTCATACAGTATTTGTTTTTTGGCCTGCAGCTGGTTTCATTTACAAATGTTTTAAAGATTCATCCATGTTGTAGAATATATCAGAAGTTCTCTCCCCTTTTGTGGGGGAGAGGGGTCCTAAATGTGTCATGTTTTTATTTTACTTTATTTTGGTAACATATATGT
Organism: Suricata suricatta; assembly: GCF_006229205.1. NCBI lineage: Eukaryota > Metazoa > Chordata > Mammalia > Carnivora > Herpestidae > Suricata > Suricata suricatta. Next base: position 57,022,991 of record NC_043711.1, read on the forward strand.
AACATAACATTTACCAGTTTAGGGGCACATGGGTGGCTCAGTTCGACACTTGGTTTTGGCTCAGGTCACGATCTCACAGCTTCGTGGGTTCGAGCCTGCTTGGGATTTTCTTTCTCTCTCCCTCTCCCTCTCCCTCTGCCTCTACCCGACTTGTGCTGTCTCTGTCTCTCTCAAAATAAATAAATAAGCTTTAAAAAATCCAGGCTAATCTTATTTTTTTCAAATTACCAGTTTAACCATTTCTAAGTGTATAGCTGAGTGACGTTAATACATTCATAGTGGTGTGTAGCCGTCACCGCCATCCATCTTCAGAATTTTCATCTTTCCAAACTGAAGCTCTGTTCCCATTAAACGCCAACTGCCATTCCCTCTGCCCCAGCCCCTGGCAGCCACCATCGTATCTCCTGTCTCCAGGAATTTGACTATTCTAGAGATGTCAAATAAATGGATTTGTACAATATTTGTTCTTGTGTGACTGGCTTACTTAACTTTGCATGATATTTTCACTGCTCACCCATGTTTAGCATATGTCAGAATTTCATTATTTTTTTAAAAGTTTCTAAATTAAAAAAAAAAATCTCTCCACCCAACACGGGGCTCGAACTCACAACCCCAAGATCAAGAGTTGCACACTCTATGGGCTGAGCCAGCCAGGCACTCCCAAATTTCATATTTCTTAAGCCTGAATATTTGTTTATCCATTTAGGAATTGTTGGACACTTAGGTCATTTCTACCTTTTAGCTCTTGGGAATAATGTTGCTGTGACCATTGGTTACAAGTATCTGCTCAACTCTTTGCTTTCAAGTCTTTGGGGTGTTTAGCTAGGAGAGGAACTGTTGGATTGGATAGTAATTTTATGTTTAATTTTTTGAGGAACTCAAACTGTTTTTCCATAGCAAATGTACCATTTTACCTTCCCACCAGCAAGGAATGAGGATTCCACTTCCTCCATATCCTTGCCAACACTTGTTACTTTCTGTTTTCATTTTTTATGGCAGAATAATATTCTGTTGAATATATGTATCACATTTTGTTTATCCATGCATCTGTTAATGGACACCTGGCTTTTCACCTTGCAACTATTGTGAATGTTTCAATAAACTCTGGCATAACTGTATCTGTTTGAGTCCTTGTTTTCAAATCTTTTGGGTCGACACCTGGGAGTGGAATTGCTGAGTCATGTGGTAATTCTATGTCTGACTTTTTGAGGAGCCATCAAACTGATTTCCACAGTGACCACACCACTTTACACCCCCACCAGAAATGTACAAGGGCCACTGGAGGAGTGTAAGCGAGGCTACAGGACAAGCTGCTTTCCCTCCTGGCCTCTTGCAGTATTTCACAGGGCTTAGGACATCACTTCTATGTAAACTGCCTGCTTCTGGGCCATGGCAGTGCCACCTCTGAGGCTTTCTTTTCCTTCTGGTGTCAGTATTCTAATCCTGTCCTGGTTACCTTTCTCCTAAATCCTATTAAATCCCACTCTATGAAGATAATGAGCAAAACTATTAGATCTCCCTTATTCCAGCATATTTCTGCTTTGTTATAAGTTTTCTTGCTTCCTTAAAAACTTTCTCATTAGAGCCTATTGTATTTGGGGAAAGGGTTGTTGTCCTGGCTCTGTGACCATCAGCAAGTCGCTGAAAATTTTCTGGGCTTCTTGCCTCATGGAAGATGTTGGAAGATGTGATCTCTGAGTTATTTTTTCAGAAAATTGTCTGTCCTGCTACTTGGGAAAAAAAACCCGTTATATAGCATATCCTCAAGATACTTCAAATATGCCCAAGCTTGATGTTGAGATTTTAATTATTTTAATGTTTATTTTTTTGAGAGAGAGAAAGGTAGGGGGAGGGACAGAGAGTGAAAGACTCGGCTCAGAATCTGAAGCAGGCTCCAGGCTCTGAGCTGTCAGCACAGAGCCCAGTGCAGGGCTTGAACTCAGGAACCATGAGGTCATGACCTGAGCCGATGTTGGAGGCTTAACTGACTGGGGCATCCAGGTGCCCCTTGATGTTGAGATCTTAAAACTGAGATCCTAGTTATTTTTAAACTTTTATATCCAAATCACAGGGGTGGTTTATGCCTTAAAAATCATTTTAACTGAAGTCCCCTACAGAATAATTAAAGTTTACATTGCATATACATTTGAAATATTGTTTTTTTTTAATGCTTTTTATTTATTTTTGAGAGACCGTGCGAGCAGGGGAGGGTGAGAGAGAGAGGGAGATACAGAATCTGAAACAGGCTCCAGGCTCTGAGCTAGCTGTCAGCACAGAGCCCGACGCGGGGCTCGAACCCACGAACTGTGAGATCTGACCTGAGCCAAAGCCGGACGCTTAACCGACTGAGCCACCCAAGTACCCCGAAATATTGTTATCATGTTTTATTCAGTTTTTAACATTTTTCCATGTTTATTTATTTATTTTGAGAGAGAGAGAGAGAGAGAGAGAGAGAGAGAGAGAGGGAGAGAGAATCCCAAACAGGTTCCCTGCCCTCCACTGCCCTCCACACAGAGCCTGACATGGGGTTCAATCCCATGAACCATGAGATCATGACCTGAGCTGAAATCAAGAGTCAGACTCTTAACTGACTGACCCCCTCCCCTTGGTGAATGTTTTATTCAGTTTTCAATAAAAATATTTACCTTGTCTTGAATTTTCCTCCTATGGTGGATACTGATAAAATCATCACGGCAGCTTTTATTTGTCACAATTTATATGTTAGGGAGAAGTATTTTAAATGTGTTCAGGGACGCCTGGGTGGCTCAGTCGGTTAAGCCTCTGACTATGGCTCAGGTCAGATCTCATGTTAGTGGGTTCGAGTCCCGCGTCAGGCTCTGTGCTGACAGCTAGCTCAGAGCCTGGAGCCTGCTTCCGGTTCTGTGTCTCCTCCTCTCTCTGCCTCTCCCCCTCTCATGTTCTGTCTCTCTCTGTATCAAAAATAAATAAACATAAAAAAAAAAGCATCCAAAAAAAAAGTGTTCAAAATCAGCAAATACCATTAATTTTGCATATAAAAATATATATCTACATTCTTTCTAATAATATGCTACATTTATGCATATAATTATAAATATGGAATATAACTACTTTATGGTAATACAGTGTAAGAAAACAGTATTTCCTGGTTGGATTGTTGTTTTTTTTTTTAATAATTTTAATGTTTTTATTTATTTTTGAGAGAAAGAGAGACAGCGTGAGTAGGGGAAGGTCAGAGAGAGAGGGAGACACAGAATCCGACACAGGCTCCAGGCTCTGAGCTAGCTGTCAGCACAGAGCCTGAGGTGGGGCTTGAACCCATGAACGTGATGATCATGACCTGAGCCGAAGTCAGATGCTCAACTGACTGAGCCAGCCAGGCACCCTATGGTTGGATTATTTTCATTCTATTCTATTCTATTCTATTCTATTCTATTCTATTCTATTCTATTCTATTCTATTCTTTTCTATTCTATTCTATTTTATGTTTGAGAGACAGAGAGAGACAGCATGAGCAGGGGTGGGTCAGAGAGAGAGGGAGACACAGAATTCAAAATAGGTTCTGAGCTAGATGTCAGCACAGAGCCCGACATGGGGCTCAAACCCACGAACCAAGAGCCAAAGCTGGACACTTAACCGACTGAGCCACCCAGGCGCCCCAGTTGGATTGTTTTCTAGATGCACTAGCAGTTATTGCTTTGACTTCAGTTTGATACATTTATAATAAGAAAAGGTGATAAAAATTCCTGTACTTAGAAAATATTATATGAGAAAAGTAGTAGAATATTAAAGCATGAGAATAGGCATTATTAAATATTTTATAGATAGCCATTTTCCTATAGACTAAAGATTACCTTGCACCAATTAATGCACACTTTTTATAAAGATTTATATAATGCAATACAATCCATGATTTTTATTAATTGGTTTGTTCTAGATTGGAAAGTTCTAAGATACTTTGTTTATGGAAACTCATTTGTATCTATTTCTCAGAAACACAGCTCCAGAACACAGGCTGATTGTCTCAAAGCCTGCAGATGAAGTCAAATATCTAAAAGCAAACGATGTTTATAGTTGCTCTGATTCAGCACAATTTAGATTCTTTTTGGCAAAGAAAACTAAATAATGCTCTGCCTTTTCTCAGCCTCAGTCAATAGAGAGAACTTTGAGGTCCTTCTCCAAATGATCATCATCACAAATGCAGCCTCTGGAGAGGACCAGGGAGCTGGCGTGGCTGGGTCGCACCAGATGCACCCTCTTGGGCAGCCCGTTTAGGTTGCCTCTCAGTCCATTTGGTTGCAAAACCAGGACTCCTTTTTATCATTGTAGTTTTAATGTGAAGCAACGTGAAGAAATAAAAATTCAGGTAGAGACTTAAGGACACAGGTCACACCGTGGATGAACCCCCAGGACATGGTGTGACACGGAGTAAGCTGGTCATGAAAGGGTAAATATGGTAGGATTCCACTTATATGAGTAATACTCTGTTCTACTCGTAGTCTTCAGTCTGACAGAGACAAAAAAAGTAGAATGGAGGTTTCCAGGGGCTGGGGAGGGGAAGTAGGGAGTTGTTTCACCGGGACAGAGTTGCATTTTAGGAAGATAACATAAGTTCTGGGGCTGGATGGTGGTCATGGTGGTACAGCAATATTAATGTACTTAATGCCACTGAACTGTACAGTAAAAAATAGTTGAGATGGTAAATTTTGTGTTAGGTATATTTTACCACAATAGAAAAGAAAATTCAGTTGGAGAATCTACCTTCAAACCCACATAGTTTTTGTACGTTTAGGCTTTGGCTTGTTAAACAGAAATCTGCTTAGTCTTCCTTTACTGAACATGAAGCCTTTTTTTAACAATTTTTTTAAAAAGTTTATTTATTTTGAGAGAGGAATGGGGGAGGGGCAGATAGAGGGAGAGAGAGAGAATCCCAAGCAAGCTCCACACTGTCCAGTACAGGGCTTGAACTCACAAACTGCAAGATCATGATCTGAGCCAGAGTCGGACTTTTAACCAACTGAGCCACCCAGGCACCCCTCCTTTTTTTTTTTTTTTTTAACCTTTATAAATCAGTATAAAACAGAGAGAGGTGGAGATTTGGGGGCTTTTCTTAAAGAAAGTTAATCCTTCCAGATTAAAATTACAGTCAGTCTTGGCTCAGATACAGCAGATTCAGTGGTGCCAATACACAGGGCCTTAACTCTGCCATGTACCAAGAGGTAGCTGGGTGGTCCCAGGCTGCTCACAGACGACATCCAATAGAACTAGAAATCAGCATCAGGAAAGAAAGATGGAAAGCTCCCAAATACATGGAGATTGAACAACACACTTCTAAATAACACATGTATCAAAGAAGGAGTCTCAAGAGAAATTTTAAAATATTTAGGATATACAAAGAACACTTAAAAATTAAGAAAAGGGACAACCTGGGGCTCAGTTGATTAAGCATCTGACTCTTGATTTTGGCTCAGGTCATAATCTCATGGTTTGAAAGATGGAGCCCCCATAGGGCTCTGGGCTGACAGCATGGAGTCTGTTTGGGATTTTTCTCTCCCTGTCTCTTTCTGTCCCTCCCCTGCTCATGCATGTGCATGTGCCCATGCTCTCTTTCTCTCTCAAAATAAATAAATAAACTTAAATAGAAAAGAAAAAGAACAACCCAATAAAAAAATGAGCAAAACACCTGAACAGACATCTCACCAAAGAAGATACAGACGAGGCAAATAAGCATATGAAAAGATGTTCAACATCATATGTCATTAGAGAAATGCAAATTAAGACAATAACAAGGGGTGCCTAGCTGACTCAGTCCATAGAGCATGAGACTCTTGATCTCAGGGTTGTAAGTTCAAGCCCCACACTGGGCATAGAGCCTACTTTAAAAAAAAAAAAACAAGTAAAAAAAACAAACAAAAAGCCAAAATACCACTACACACCTATTGGAATGGCCAGAGCCCAATACACTGACAACATGAACTGCTGACCAAGGATGTGGAGAAACAGGAACTCTCATTCATTGCTGGTTTAAAGGTAAAAATGGTACAGTCGCTTTGAAGGACAATTGCCACCAAGATATCTTTCAGTAGGTGAATCTGGTGCCTCTGGGTAAATGGGATGTTATTCAGCTCTATAAAGAAGTGAGCTGTCAAGCCACAAAAAGACATAGAGGAAATGTAACTGTATATTACTAAGTGAAATAAGCCAATTTGAAAAGGCTATATACTGTAAGATTCCAACTATACAACATTTTGGAAAAGGCAAAACTGGAGACAGTAAAATGAGCAGTCTTGCCAGGGTTTCCAGGGGAGGGATGTGGGAACTTTCTGTACTCTCCGTTCAGTTTTGCTGTGAATCTAAAACTGCTCTTAAAAAAAAAGTCTGGAATTAGTAGTGATGATTGCATGGCTCTGTGAATGTACTAAGACCCACAGAATTGTATACTATAAAAGGGTGACTTTTATGGCATATCCATTATATCTCAATAATGCTGTTATTTAAAAAAAAAGATACCTACTTCATAAGGTTTTACAGATTAAAGAAATCAGGATGTACTTGCTGGATGTGATGCCCCCCAACTCATGAATCACTTAATAAAGCCAATTAAATCTTCAAGTTAAAAATAAAGAAGGCCCTGAGGCATTTTACACATGTCTATTATAACACTTAGTAAATATTATTTTGTAAATACTTGTCCCTTTCCACCTTTCTCTTTAGAGCCTAAACTGCATCCTTCATATTTGTATCCTCAGTACTTAGTACCGGGCACTTAGGGAGTGCTCAGTAAAGATTTAATGAAGGAATTGTAGGTAAGGGATAAAGTAGAGATAAGGCCATTGATGATATCAGGGCCTCTAATCTCGACAGACAGATGGACTGTGACAGACAGGGACTTCAAGATGGCAGGCAAATTTCTGTCTATGTATTTGTATGTTGAGTAAAGTAAATTCTAGTTTAAACAACTTGTACTATGTAGTCTGTGGAATGCCCCAGTTAAAGTATCCAAAATTTCAATGAAAATACAGGTCTCAAATTCAAGAAGGAAGTGTAGGGTAAAGCCAGAAAATGTGTAGTCAGTCACAGGTTGCTAACCACAGTTCCCCTATACCCTCCGCCTGGACACACATATACTGTGTCCCCACTATCAACACCCCCCACCAGAATGGTGTATTTGTTATAGTCAATGAGCCTACATTGTCACATCATAATCACCCAAAGCCCAGAGTTTACATTAGGAGTCACTCTTGGTGCTGTGTATTCTTTGGGCTTGGAGAGATTTACAATGATATGCATTATAGGATCATATAGAGTAGTTTTAGTCCTATAAAAAATATTCTGCAATTTTTTTCCCATAACACTTTTATTTATGTTAAGTTTATTTATTTATTTTGAGACAGAGTGCGAGCATGTACACGCACACATGAGCAGGATAAGGGATAGAGAGATGTGTCACAGACTCTGGGTCTAAAGTTCTCTCTTGTTCAGCAAGAAAGCAGACGCAGGATTAAAATGTAAGAGATGGCTAACAAGACAAGAGTCCCAAATAAGAGTTCTTGATCCATATTTATTAAGATCAGAAGGCTTACAAACATGATGGACATGCACAAAGAGACAATGAATCAGTGAACACTAACTCATGGGCATTAGGGAAAGGGGGTATGAAGATACACCATCTTAGGGGTTTGGGTCAATATAAACCAAAATCCTGGCGCTGGGCAGATGGATGTTAAAGGCTGCCCTGAGGCACCGAGTCTGTTTATTTTAGCCAGACTAGGGGATAAGACAGATAGAGCATGTAACCTGAGGGGCAACAAGGCACCTTTCTTTTGCTAATTGGCTCTGTTCTGGGCAACTTCACCAGCCCTATTTATCTGTTTACCTAATTTGGTTCTTCCTTCCTGTGAAAGCAGCTTTCTGTTTTAGTACTAAATTGGGAAGCATTTTTGCCCTAAATACCAATCTTGCTTACCTCATATACCTTTGTATAGGGGCCTTTGCCCTACCCTCTCTAGCCTGGGGTCTTTGCCCCACCCTCTCTATGCTTATTTACCTAATCTTGTTCACCTAAACTTGGGTGTGAGCATCCTCTGGCTTTGTAATTTCTTTTTGCCTTGTTAACCCATCAGTGCAGGCTCAGGGAATTCCTAAATTTATTCCCCACAGAGACTGAAAGAAAGAATCCCAAAAAGGCTCTACATTGTCAGCCTGCAGCCTGACACAAGGCTGAATTCATGAACTGTGAGATATGACCTGAGCCAAAATCAGGAGTCAGATATTTAACCAACTGAGCCACCCAGGTGTCCCCTCTGCAATTTTATTATTTGTTTCATTTTACTTTTTTTTTAATATTTATTTATTTTTGAGAGAGAGAGTGAGAGTAGAGGAGAGGCAGAGACAGGGGATGGAGGATCTGAAGTGGGTTCTGTGCTGACAGCAGAAAGCCCAATGTGGGGCTTGAACTCACAAACTGAAATCATGACTTGAGATGAGGTCAGACGTTCAACTGACTGAGCCACCGAGGCACCCCCTCTGTAATTTAAAAAATAAGTCTAAAGCAGTTGAAAATGGGACATTTGTCATAAAAAACAAGAATTTCAACTTCTGCCAAAACATGAGACATCTCAGGTGCCTGGGTGGCTCAGTTAATTATGTACTTGACTCTTGTTTTCTGCTTAGGTCTGCTTAGGTCATGATCTCACAGTTGTGAGACTGAGTCCCACCTTGGGCTCCACACTGAGGGTGGAGCCTGCTTAGGATTCTCTCTCTCCTTCTGCCCCCCTCCCACTCGCTCAAGTGTGAAGACTCTCTCCCTCTCTCTCTCTCTCTCTGAAGAAAAAAAAAAAGACATCTGGCAACCCATATCTCATATTCTCCAAAGACAACTAGCTAGATCTGAATAAAGGCTATCTCTTTTGGGCAGCTGGGCTCATGTGCTCAAGTTTGTTTTGATCATTTTCATCCTACCTCCTCCCCAAATTTATCTTAGGTAACTTTCCCCTTTCCTCCTTGCCTCTTAGGTATATGGTAGTTGAAACGGGAAAGTTAGGGAGTGAGGAGAGAAAGCAGCCAAGGACAGAATCTTTGGGGACACCAAGGGTTAAAGATTAACAGGTGACAGCAGGCACAGTGGGAGGTCTTATGTTCAATGGTCTTTCCACTTCTGAGCTTTTTTCTGGGTTTCTCTAATCTTTTTTTTTTTTAATGTTTATTTTTGAAGGAGAGAGAGAGCGCGAGCGTGAGTGGGGGAAGGCAGAGAGGGAGACATAGAATCCAAAGCGGGCTCCAAGTTCTGAGATGTCAGCACAGAGCCCAATGCGGGGCTCAAACCCACAAGTTGTAAGATCATGACCTGAGCCAAAGTGACCGACTGAGCTACCCAGGCGCCCTTAAGTTTCTCTAATCTTTAGCTTGGCTTTTTGTTGCTTTATCAAGAATCTAATCCTAGTTGATCTTGGTGGAGTTGATGAAGAATCAATCTAATAATCATGGTTGATTTAGAGGAGTTGATGAAGAATCAAATTGTAGCTGATCTCAGAGGAATTGATGAAGAATCTAATCATAGTTATCGTGTAGTTGGAACCCCCTGCCACAATTCTTTTATCCCTTTTTCTCTTTCCTAGCAGAAGGTTATTGAAAACTGGAAATTAAAAGTAGCCTTATTCTTTCCATTCATTGTGATAAAACACTTGCACTGGATAAGAGTGAATGAGATAGCAGTCTGTAGGTATTTTGCCAGAATACCATTCACTGACCAAAAATACTGGAGAACCACTGCTTTGTCTTAAAGAGTAAAAATGACTTGGAATATTCTTTGTAAGGTCCTGTTGGTAGTTTTAAAATAATAATAATAGTAGCTAAAATATGGGATAGCACTTACAGTGCTCCTTACCAACATTGTTCTACAGTCCTAACCCTCATTAGGTAAGCATCAACCTTCCCTTTGTATGGTAGTTCCATTTTGAAACTACTTGTGTTAACATCGGTTCTGGTGATTCTAGATTCTGTTACTGTATTATTGCAAAGGCCAGCATAAAACACAAGCCAACTGATGTTGTCACCGGAAAATCGAGGTTGGCCAGTACTGGGAAAAAACAAAACAAAACAGGAAGAGCCTGTGGAAAATGCCTTGTCTTAGTGACTTTCGAGTGAGATATAATAAACGCTGGCTCTGAGAACAAGGCTGCTGCTGAGAGAGAAAATGAAATCATCATTCACTCAGTAATAATTCATTGAAGACCTAGGTTCAAGATACTCTGTTAGGGACTGGTATGATAAAAATCAGTCAGACTTTGCCTACCCTGGACCCTGGAGGGTCTACAGTTTAGAACCATATAATGAAATTAAGAGATTTGTGACTTCCTGTAATTTTACTTTTCAGAGTTATCTTTTTTTCTGCTATTGTGGATCTCAAAAACTACGGTTTCATCTTTCATATCCCCATATGATAAACTGATGTACTGTCCTTTTATATGGGAACATATAATGGTCTTAAAAGTGGATTGGATAATGGGGCACCAGGGTGGCTCAGTCGGTTAAGCCTCTGGCTTCGGCTCAGGTCAGATCTCACGTTTGTGGGTTCAAGCCCCGCTTCGGGCTCTGTGCTGACAGCTAGCTCAGAGCCTGGAGCTTGCTTCCGGTTCTGTGTCTCCTTCTCTCTCTGCCTCTCCAGCTCTCATGCTCTGTCTCTCTCTGTATCAAAAATAAATAAAACATTAAAAAAATTTTTTTTAAAGTGGATAGGATGAAAAAATGTTTAAGGGTCTGTGGCTATGATATGGGGAGCCTTGAAAGAGCCTGTACCTTATTAGCCTTTCTACAAAATCTACCACAGAAGATTTAATGGGCTCTTCCAGAAGACCCATGGAAGAAACCCTGGAGAAGCTGAGATCCTTGGCTAACTTCTCAATAGTTGGCTCTTAGTTAGCTGAGATCTCTACCTAAGAGTAAAGACAATGGGAAGAAGGGGGAAGTGAGGGGTGAAAAGGAAGAGGGACAGAAATCAAAGACAATTGTCACCTTCCAGATCGATCTTAGGTCCCCCAGAGGGCGAGTCAGTTTCCTTGGCGTTGTGGCTCTCCACAGGAGGTTCACCCTCCTGTGTTATTCTTCCAATCTTCCAATATCATGGGCATGTAAGGTTCTGTGGGTAGGTGAGCACATGCGTGCGCATGCAAATCAGATTGCTGCTCTGGGCTTGGAATACTGCCTGAAGCTAGAGACCTACCACCTGCACTGAATTTTTCAGACATACACACCATTCAGGTGCTGAAGCTCTCAAACAACCCTTCTAGGAGCCCTTCCCTCCCCTCCTCACCCCAGCCAAACAGCCCATTGACGCTTTCCTGGGAGGAGCAAGCCAACAGGAAAAGCTGGTTGAAGAGCAGTCAGATAATCAAATATTCCAATGCCAGCCGTGGGCCTTTCTTCTGCTGTGAAAACTCTGCACACAGAAGGACTAGGAAACAGGCGATTGGTTCTGCTCTCTTCCCCCGCGCGCCCCCACCCCATTTAAACACATTGTTAATGCTCAAGGATAGCTGGCCAGAGGGTTCTAAGCACATCCTTGCCGTATCCCAGGGTGAAAATGATCTTGTGTTTTATTTTTATTTTATTAAAAAAATTTTTTTTGTTTTATTTAATTTTGAGACAGAGAGTCAGAACACGAGTGGGGGAGGGGCAAAGAGAGAGGGAGACACAGAATCTGAAACAGGCTCCAGGCTCTGAGCTGTCATCACAGAGCATGACGCGGGGCTCCATCGAACCCACAAACTGTGAGATCATGACCTGAGCCTAAGTAGGACACTTTACCGGCTGAGCCCCCCAGGCGCTCCAGTGTGTTTTATTACCAGCAACAGTGTATTTTTTGAGGATCTTTTCTTCCACCATAATCACCATGCACATCACTCCAACAGCTGACCCTCAAGGCCTGATCCAAAGGCAGATACTTAAATTGGATTGGGTGAGGGGCTCTGGAAATGCTGCCCCCGTGTGCCCCCCTTCTCCTCTTCCACTGTTAAGGATTCCTTTGAATGTTATCTGCTGTCCCACACTTCCTCCCCTTGCATACGCTCCATTCCCACTTTGCCACATCTACCTAGCCTCTGTGCTATCTTTATGATCGATTACGTTTTATTGTACTTCCTCTGCTCTAACTTCATGTTTATTCTTAAATTAACTCCTGTTTTACTCTTATTTTAAGAGAAAACTTGAAAAACAATTGCTTTATTTAAATGTAGTTGAGAGGCATCTGGGTGACTCAGTTGGTTTAAGCGTCTGACTTCAGCTCAGGTCATGATCTCACAGTCTGTGGGTTTGAGCCCCACATCGGGCTCTGTGCAGACAGCTCAGAGCCTGGAGCCTGCTTCGGATTCTGTGTCTCCCTCTCTCTGCCCCTCTCCTGCTTGAGCTCTGTCTCTCTGTCTCAAAAATAAATAAATATTTAAAAAATTTAAAAATATAAATGTAGTTGACACACAGCATTCACCTAGTGTCAGGAGTACAACACAGTGATTTGACAAATTTCTGCCTTATGCTGTGCTCACCACAAGTATAGCCACCATCTATTACTGTGAGACACTGTTACAGTGCCACTGACCACATTCCCTATGTTGTACCTTTCATCCCATGGCTTATTCATTCTGTTGTGCCCAAGTTTGTAAAATCGACCCAAATCACCCCAAAACAAACACCAGAGACTGCTAAGGAGACCCAGTCACGCCTGCAAAAGCAAAGGGCCTTTATTACAAGCTTAAGCTCAGGCTCACAGTCTCCAGCTGACCCCTGGCCACGTGGAGAGAGCTCCGAACAAAGGCCGGGCAGGGCATTTTATGCCTTTGGGAGGAGGAGTTACAGGAAATGATGACAGGTGTACAGTGATCCAATCCCTGCTCCCCCCATCTACACTGGCAGTTGTGGGAGCCAATCACACCCTCTGGAGCACTGACCAATCAGAGTGGGCCCAGGATGCCCCACGTGGGGCGTGACTAGGCCTGCCTCTAGAAAGGTCAAAGGTATCGGCTGGCCTCCCCCATTGGGCGCTGCAGGAGTTGTCCCTCCTTAATGCGTGCCCTTTCAGGAGAAGCTGGCGCCTTCCCCTTTAAGTAAAGGGGAAGGCTGGATGGGACCTGCGGGCTGGTGAGGTGCACTGCGACCAGCTCCGGCTCCGGCTCCGGGAGGCTGGGATGGCCTGGTGGTGAGGGCCGGATCAGACCTGCATCCTTACAATTCCTTAATTGGAAGCCTGTATCTCCCACTCCCCTTCCCTTCCCCACCCCTCCTCCACTCTGGCGACCCTCAATTTGTTCTCTGTTTATGAGTCTGTTTCTGCATTTTATTTGTTGTTTATTTGACGGTTTTTTGTTTTTGTTTTAGATTCAACATGAGTGAAATCATGTAGTATTTGTGTTTCTCAGTCTGATTTATTTCACTTAGTATAAAACCCACTAGGTCCAACAGTGTTGTCACAAATGTCACAATCTCATCCTTTCTTATGGCTGCATAATATTTTATTACATATATACATATATTTTATATATATTGTATGTATGTATATGTATTATATATATATTTGTATGTGTGTGTATTTATCACATTTTCGTTATTCATCTATCAATGGATACTTAGGTTGCTTCCATATCTTGCGTATTGTAAATAATGCTACAAGAAACATAGATGTGCATAAAGTTTTCAAATTAGTGCTTTCTTTTTCTTTGGCAAATACCCAGTGGTGGAATTATTGAAGCATATGGTATTTCTATTTTTTTATGTTTACTTATTTTTGAGAGAGAGACCAAGCAGGGAAGATGGAGAGAGAGAGAGAGAGAGAGAGAGAGAGAAAGAGAGAGAGGGAGAGAGAGAATTCCAAGCACACTCCACGCTATCAGCACAGAGCCTGACATGGGGCTCAAACCCATGAACTATGAGATTGTGACCGGAACTGAAACCAAGAATCAGATGTTTAACCAACTGAGCCACTCAGGTGCCCCTGTATTTCTATTTTTAATTTTTTGAGGAAACTCTATACTGTTTTCTACAGTGGCTGTACCAATTTACATTCCTATCAACAATGTAAGAGGGTTCCGTTTTCTCCACATCCTCACCAAGACTTGTTGCTTCTTATCTTTTTTGTTTTAAGCCATTCTGACTGGTGTAAGGTGCTATGTCATTGTGGTTTTAATTTGTGTTTCCCTGATGATTAGTAATGTTGAGCATCATTTCATATGTCTGCTGGTCATCTGTATGTCTTCTTTGGAAAAATGTCTATTCAGGTCCTCTGCCTGTTTCTTAACTGGATCAGGTCCTCTGCCTGTTTCTTAACTGGATCGTGGTTTTTTGGTGTTGAGGTGTATAAGTTCTTTATAGATTTTGGATATTAACCCCTTATCAGATATATCATTTGTAAATATCTTCTCCCATTCAGTAAGTTGTGTTTTTGTTTTGTTGATTGTTTCCTTTACTGTACAAAACCTTTTTGTTTTGATGTAGTCCTAATAGTTTATTTTGCTTTTGTTTCCCTTGCCTCAGGAGACATATCTAGAAAAATGTAACTATGGCTGATGTCAGAGAAATTATTACCTGTGCTCTCTCTGAGGATTTTTTATGGTTTTAGGACTCACATTTAGGTCTTTAATCTATTTTGAGTTTACTTTTGTGTATGTGTTAGAAAATGGTCCATGGACACCTGGGTGGCTCAGTTGGTTAAACGGTCGACTATTGATTTCAGCTCAGGTCATGATCTCACAGTTCATGAGTTCAAGCCCCACATCAGGCTCTGAACCAAGGGCTCAGAACCTGCTTGGGATTCTCTCTCTCCCTCTTTCTCTTACTGCCCCTCTCTCTCTGATGCATGTGCTTTCTCTCTCTCAAACTAAATAACTAAACATTAAAAAAAGAAGAAGGAAGAAAAAAGAAAGTGATCCAGTTCAGGGCATCTGGATGATTTAGTCGGCTGAGTGTTTGACTCTTGATTTCCACTCAGGTCATGATCCCAGGTTGTGGCATCAAGCCCCATGTCTGGCTCTGTGCTAATTGTGGAGCCTGCATAGTTTGTTCTCTCTCTCTCTCTCTCTCTCTCTCTCTCTCTCTCCCTCCCTCCCTCTCACTCTCCCTCTCCCTCTCCCTCTCCCTCTCTCTCTCCCTCTCTTCCTCTTCCTCTGCCCCCTGCTTGTGCTCTTTCTCTCTGAAAATTAAAAAAAAAAAGACAAGGAAATAGTCCAGCTTCATTCTTTTACATGTATCTGTCCAATTCTTCTATCACCACTTATTGAAAAGACTGTTTTTTTCCTCATTGTACATTCTTGCCTCCTTTGTCATAGATTAAATGACCACATAATCGTAGATTTATTTCTGGGCTCTCTATTCTGTTATGTTGTTCTATGCATCTATTTTTTGTGCCAGTATCATACTGTTTTGATTAGTTTTGCAGTATGTCTTGAAATCTGGAATTGTGATAACCTCTAACTTTGTTCTTCTTTCTCAAGATTGCTTTGGCTATTCAGGTTCTCTTGTGGTTCCATACAAATTTTAGTATTATTTGTTCTAGTTTTGTGAAAAATGCTGTTGGTATTTTGGTAGCGATTACATTGAATCTGTAGATCACTTTGAGAAGTAGGACACTACCAATATTAATTCTTCTTTTCTTCAAAATGTTTATTTATGTTTGAGAGAGAAAGAGCAAGGAGGGGAGGGGCAGAGAGAGAGGGAGACAGAATCCTAAGCAGTCTCCACACTATCAGCCCAGAGCTCGATGTGGGGATGGAACTCATGAACCATGAAATTATGAGTCAATGAACAATATTCAGACATTTAGCCAAGCAAGCCAACCAGGCACTCCAACACTATTAATTCTTCTAATCCATGAGCCTGGAATACCTTTTCATATGTCTGTGTCATCTTCAATTTCTTTCATTGATGTTTTATAGTTTTTAGCATACAAATCATTCATCTCTCTGGTTAAGTTTATTTCTAGATATTTTGTTCTTTTTTTGATATTTTCTTTTTGATGTAGTTGTAAATGGTATTGTTTTCTTTTTTTTATGTTTATTTCTTTGAGAGAGAGAGAGAGAGAGAGAGAGAGAGAGAGAGAGAGAGATGGACGGACCATGAGTCGGGGAAGGGCAGAGAAAGAGGGAGACACAGAATCCGAAACAGGCTCCAGGCTCCGAGCTGTCAGCACAGAGCCTGACACAGGGCTTGAACTCAAGAGCTGTGAGATCATAACCTGAGTCGAAGTTGGACGGTTAACCATCTGAGCCACCCAGGTGCCCTGGTATTGTTTTCTTAATTTCCTTTTTTTTAAGCTTTTATTTTATTATTTATTTTTTTAACACTTGCATTTTATTTATTTATTTTGAAATGTTTTTATTTTTGAGAGAGTACAAGCAAGGGAGGGACAAAGGGCGGAGGGTTGGGGAAGAAAGAGGACCTGAAGCCAATTTGTGCTTACAGCAGGAGCCTAATTCAGGGCTCAAATTCACCAACCGTGAGATCATGACCTGAGCCAAAGTCGAACACTCAACCAACTGAGCCACCCAGGCACCCCTACACTCTCCGTAGTAAGAAAAGTTAAATACAGTTCTAGAGGAGTTAAAAACTGGGAAGCACCAACATGAGACTTTCCCCTTGAGACAGATAAAGGACTGACAGAACTTGTAATAAGACTTTATTACGCTATGATGTAACATTAGCCAATGCCTTGTCACATACCCACCGAAGCGTTGCATGGGTCAGGAGGCTAATGCCTCCTGCTTACATTCATAGATCTTACCTGGAGAAGTTATGCTTGAATCTAGGAGGTTTCCATAAGAACTAAATAAGATAACAAAGATGAAAATACCATGGGTAGTAGGACACATAATAATCTCTCAGTAAGTACTGACTGAATGTTATGTGCTAACCATAAAGTGCTATGTAAATGAACTTATTATTTACCTAGCATGTGTTGGTATCAAACCATGACAGTCCCAATAAAGCAGAGCAGGTCAGCCTTGAAGAGAGAAGGAAGTTAGCCCTGACTGACTCAGGAAATTCCTAGGAAATGAGATGTGTATTTGAAGTGTCAAAAAGGAGGAAGATAGGAAGCACAGTTCATTTAGTCCAGAGCTGTCTTTGAATTCTGTTCCACCCAAGGCCAACTTCATTTTAGATAAATCTTCAGCATCAGTAAGTTTTAGAGTCAGTTTTAGTCCCCTGAGAACTTTTATTGCATCACATGGGGGAAGCCAACATCTAAATAAAGGGGGAAAAATCACTTCCAATTATTCTTCAAATGCAATAGAAATAGTATCATTGCCTATTCATATGTCTAAGATACTGTGTTTATGTGTTTCAAATCCGCTTACAAAACGAATTTCATGCCTTGGATGTATCAGAAACTAATCTTAATATTTTACCTTGGTAAAAACACTTTGGAGTTAGTGAAGCATTTTTATATATAATACATTATTTAACCCTCACCACTGCCCTTTGAACATATCCAAAGCCTCTTTTCTTTAACATTTCTTTGTATAGCAGAAGTATAAATTTCACACTCCTAGAAATCCTGATACTTGCCTTTATGGTTTTGTTTTTTTCCCCCCTGTGTTTTGAGGGGAAATTATAAGAAACTTTGTGTGTCAGTTTCTTCATAGTCAATCCATGAGCAATTGCGATGTTCTTCTAAATGAACTAGTCAAGATAATTTTGGCCAGTGAATGTTTTATAAGGCAGTTTATTGAAATGAGAGCTAAATTTGGCATTGTTAAGTCTGCTGTACAGACTGTTGCCCTGGCAGGCCCGTCCCAGCCTGGGCCCTGAAGATGGGAGAGACAGCGCACTGAGCTCAGAAGGACGGTACCAGCCGAGGCAGCTCGTACAACCCACAGCTTTATGGCCAGGATTGTAGAAGTGTGGCTTCCCCTTCCATCAGAGGAGAAGGGAGAGTAGCTGAGCAGGAGAGATAGTCAGAAAAGCCTCACTGTTACCTGAATTGCATTGGTTTTGGTTTGTCCAAAGGCGATTTCCCCTTTCAAAGTCACTTTGTGAGCACTGACCATACCAGAATGATCAGCATTCTCTGTGGCTGGCTGAAGGGTGAGTCAGGATTCTAAATTCCAGCTGCAGTGCTGGGGAAAATGGAAACACCAGTGAGGGAGTACATCGTAAAGTCAGCAATTTCTGAGGGCGATTAAAATGCTGAAAAACAAGGTTTTGTGATGCAATAAATGGCATCTGAATGCCCTGCCCCAAAAGGAGGCAAAGGGTTTGCTAAAAGCAAATCTAAGGGCTCTTGTGTGGCATTTGCTCTCAAGCAGACAGAAGCTTTGATAATCTCTGCGGAGCAACCGACATGCCAACATTCCAACATGCTGCCGTTAAAGCATATTGATGGCATTTAACAGATGCAAAGAAAGTGCTACAGAGCCGGGGGGCTGCAGCAGTATCCCCAAAATCTTTGTTTTCTCCTAAACTTTTTTTTAATATTTTTTAAATGTTTTATTTATTTAAAAAATTTTTTAAATGTTTTATTTATTTTGGGTACAGAGAGAGATAGAGCATGAGAGGGGGAGGGGCAGAGAGGAGACACAGAATCCGAGCAGGCTCCAGGCTCTGAGCTTGCTGTCTGCACAGAGCCCGACGCGGGGCTCGAACCCACAAACGTGAGATCTGACCTGAGCCGAAGCCGGCCGCTCAACCGACTGAGCCACCCAGGCGCCCCGTTTTATTTATTTTTAATACAGAGAGAGACAGAGTATGAGAGGGGGAGGGGCAGAGAGAGAAGGAGACACAGAACTGGAAGCAGGCTCCAGGCTCTGAGCTAGCTGTTAGCACAGAGCCTGACGCTGGGCTTGAACCCACGAACGTGAGATCTGACCTGAGCCGAAGCCGGAGGCTTAACCAACTGAGCCACCCAGGCGCCTCTCTCCTAAACTCTTGATAGGTAGCCCTGAGTGACAGTCCCTGCATGAAATTACTCTTTGTCTTCATCAGTGATCTAAATCCAAGTTCCAGAAATTCTTCATCAGTTCCTAAACTTTACATCACATTGAGAAACAATGATCAGTAAAATGCCAACACATACAATTTTATATAACTGACAAGGGATTGATATCCAGAACATACATGGAATGCTCTCAGGGGCACCTGGGTGGCTCAGTCGGTGAAGCATCCGACTTTTGGTTTTGGCTCAGGTCATGATCTCAGGGTTTGTGAGTTTGAGCCCCACATCAGGCTCTGTACTGACAGCGTGGAGTCTGCTTAGGATTCTCTGTTTCCCTCTCTCTGCCCCTCGCCTGTTCGCCACTTCTCTCTCAAAATAAATAAACATTTAAAAAAAAAGAAAAAAAGAACGCTTTCACATCAGTAAGAAAAAGGCAAATGAAAAAACATAAAATGAGTGAAATCGGCCTTTTTTTTTTACAATGTAAAAATATTAAAAAAATGAAAACCCTCTCACATGCATAAATGAAAGATCGCACACAAAGAACTCACATCTTTTCAAGCTTCAATGGTAAATATTCTGCTACTATATATTAAATACTGCATGCTTTGCCCAAGCTAAGATGAAACCACATCATAAATCAATAAGCATTTTGCATTTTCTTTCATTATCTACTCAAAGTCATGCCTACTGCACCTCTAAACATTTCATTAAATCCAATTATACAGCAGACACTCCCAAGAAATCGGCCCTTCTTAAAAGAGGAAACTTGGGACGCCTGGGTGGCTCAGTCGGTTAAGCCTCCGACTTCAGCTCAGATCATGATCTCATGTTTGTGGGTTCAAGCCCCACGTTGGACTCTCTGCTGATAGATCCTGGAGCCTGCTTCTGATTCTGTGTCTCCTTCTCTCTGCCCCTCCCCCTCTCATGCTCTGTCTCTCTCTGTATCAAAAATAAATAAAACATTAAAAAAAAAAGAGGAAACTTGAAGAGCCTACAAATATGTGCAGAGATATTCAGCCTCACTGATAACACGGGAAATGTTAATTGAAAAGTGAAAAACCGAATGACATTGTGTTCACACAAAAACCTGCACAGGAGTGCTCATAGCAGCTTTAGTTGTAAAAACCCAGATTTAGAAATAGCACAGGAGTCCTTCCATGGTGTTGGTTAATCTATGCTTCATCCATACTTAGAATGTTACTCAGTAATAAAGGAGGAACAAGCTATTTGATGCACACACTACTTCCATGAATCTCCAGGGAATTATGCTGAAACAAAAGCCAATCTTGAAAAGTTACATACTGTACAATTCCATTTATGTAACTTAAAAAAACTATATATATAACATATTCTAAAATGTTATTATTATTATTATTATTTTGGTAATTGCTACTCCCAACATGGGGCTTGAACCCATGACCTTGAGATCAAGAGTCACATGCTCCTCCAAGTGAGCCAGCCAGGTGTCCCCTATACATAACATTTTTGAAAGGACCACATTTTGGAAATGGAGGAGGATTGAAAGCGTGGGAGGGAGGTGGGTGTCGCTATAAAGGGGTCTTCTGTATCTTGAGTGCAAAGGGAGTTATGTGGACCTATATGTTAGATTCGATTGCATAGAACTAAACACATGCGCGCGTGCACACACACACACACACACACACACACACACAGAGTATAAGTATAATGGGGGAAATTTGAACAAAATCAGTGCCGTAAATCAATTTCTTTCTTCCTTCTTCTTTTTTTTTTTTTAGAGAGAGAGAGAGCTCAAGTGACTGAGGAACAGAGAGAGAGAGTGAGGAAAAAGTGGGGCTTGAGCTCACCCAATGCAAGGCTCAAACTCAAGAACTGTGAAATCATGACCTGAGCTGAAGTCAGTGCTTAACAGACTGAGCCACCCAGGCTCACCTGGGTTATATCAATTTCAAAATCCTGGTTGTCACATTATATTTTTGTCATATGTTACCATTGGGGGAAATTGGGTAAAGAAGATATACAGGATCTCTCTGTACTTCTTTCAACTACATGCGAATCTATAATTATCTCAGTAAAAACAAACAAAACAGAGACAACATGTCTCATCCATCAGATTGGCAAAAAATTCAATAATTTCACAGTGTGGAGTGTTGGCAAAGACTTGAGAAACATGGCACCCTCACTCATTGCTGCTAGGAATAGAATTTGGTATGACCACTTTGGAGAGCAATATGGCAGGCAGCCAGCGAAATTTAAAACACACACCCTTCCTTGTCCAACTGTTCCCCTTATGGGTTTATATACCCTGTAGAGACTTCACATCTGCCTGAGGAGATGTGTATACAAGGGCGCTTGTTACAACATTGTTTATCATAGCAAAAGAGGGTAAGTAATATAAATATCTTCCAATATGGGAATGAGTACTTAAATGTATTTATAATACGTGGCAATAAAAATGATGAACTGGATAAGATTATATATATAATATACATTATAGGTCAGAAACACAATATCAAATTTAAAAAGCAAGATATGGATTGAAATTTCTTTATTCAGCAAACATTTGAGTGCCTGCCATATATAAGGAGCTGTTCTAGGACCTGGAAGTACAGCAGAAAACAGAGCCAAAGTTCTTGCTTTGTGGGTTTTTATGTTCTTCTAAGGGAACACAAACAAATAAGCAAATATATATAATAGTATTTATGTAGCATTTTTAATTGTTCATGTGTATGTACACACATATATGTGTGTATATGTATAATTATGTATACACATTTAATATAGTTGCTATAGATGATATAATTATGCATATATAATTATATACAACATATATTTATCATATACTATATGCATAGTAATTTTATAATATGTTATAAGAAATAGAGCTGAAGGATATACAACTTATTTGTAATATGGGGAAGATGGAAAAGAAGTGGGACTCAGAGTAAGGAGGGCTAAAGGGAACATTAGTTGTATCTGCAATATTCTAATTGCCTGAAAGCCATTCTTTTGCCAAGTATTATTTCAAATGTTCTGTTTTATACTTACAATTCATAACTGAAAGATATTTTCCTAGTAAAAAATTTTAGAATCTAAAGTCAGTGTTTCTTGGAGCACCTGAGTGGTTCAGTTGGTTAAGCATCCAACTTTGGCTCAGGTCATGATCTCTTGATTCGTGGTTTCCCAGCTTCATGTTGGGCTCTATGCTGACAGCTCAGAGCCTGGAGCATGATTCAGATTCTGTGTCTCCTTCTGTCTCTGCCCCTCCCCTGCTCACACTCTGTCTCTAAAAAAATTTTTTATGTCAGTGTTTCTTTTTTTTTAATTTAAATCCAAGTTAGTTAACATGTAGTATAATAATGATTTTAGGAATAGAATTTAGTGATACATAACTTACATATAACACCCAGTGCTCATCCCAACAAGTGCCTTCCCTAATGCCCATTGCCCATTTAGCCTATCCCTCCACCCTATACCCCACCAGCAACCCTGTTTGTTTTCTGTATTTAAGAGTCTCATGGTTTGTTCTCCCTCTTTTTTTTTCTTCTTATTTTTGCTTCCCATTCCCTAGGTTTATCTGTTTTGTTTTGTTTTTTTAATGTCTTTATTTTGAGAGACAGAGCAGAGAGTGAGCAGGGGAGGGGCGGAGAGAGAGGGAGACACAGAATCTGAGCAGGTTCCAGGCTCTGAGTTGTCAGCACAGAACCCTATGTGGGGCTCAAACCCACGGACTGTGAGATCATACCTGAGCTGAAGTCGGATGCTTAACCAACTGAGCCACCCAGGCGCCCCTCATCTGTTTTGTTTCTTATATTCCACATGAGTGAAATTATGGCATTTGTCATTCTCTGACTTATTTTGCTTAGCATAATTATATGCTCTAGTTCCATCCACATTGTTGCAAATGGCAAGATTTCATTCTTTTTGATCTGAGTAGTATTCTATCATATATATAGATAGATATATATATACATACACATACATACATACACATACACACGTGTGTGAATATACACACATTCTTTTTTCAACATTACTTCTTTATCCATTCATCTGTCGATAGACATTTGGGCTCTTTCCATACCGTAGCTATCATTGATAGTGCTGCTATAAACAATGGTGTGCATATGCTGCTTCAAATCAGCATTTTTGTGTCCTTTGGATAAATACCTAATAGTGCAATTGCTGGGTCATAGGGTAGTTCTATTTTTAATTAAAAAAAATTTTTAATGTTTTATTTATTTTTGATACAGAGAGAGACAGAGCATGAGGGGGGAGGGGCAGAGAGAGAAGGAGACACAGAACCGGAAACAGACTCCAGGCTCTGAGCTGTCGTCAGCACAGAGCCCGACGTGGGGCTCGAACCCATGAAAGTGAGATCTGACCTGAGTCAAAGCCAGAGGCCCAACTGACTGAGCCACCCAGGAGCCCCTATTTTTAATTTTTTGAGGAACCTCCACACTGTTTTCCAGAGCAGATGCACCAGTTTGCATTCCCACCAGCAGTGCAAAAGAGTTCCTCTTTCTCTGCATCCCTGCCAACATCTGTTGTTGCCCGAGTTGTTAATTTTAGTCATTCTGACAAGTTTGAGGTAGTCTCTCATTGTAGTTTTGATTTGTACTTCCCTGATGTTGAGTGATTTTGAGCATCTTTTCAAGTGTCTGTTAGCCATCTGGATGACTTCTTTGGAAATGTGTCTATTTATGTCTTCTGCCCATTTCTTCAGTGGATTATTTGTGATTTGGGTGTTGAGTTTGATGAGTTCCTTATAGATTTTGGATACTGATCCTTTATCTGATAAGTCATTTGCAAATATCTTCTCCCATTCTGTAGGTTGCCTTTTAGTTTTGTTGATTGTTTCCTTTGCAGTGCAGAAGCTTTTTATCTTGATGAAGTCCTAATAGTTCATTTTTCTTTTGTTTACATTGTCTCTGGAGACATGTCAAGAAAGAAGTTGCTGAGGCCAAAGTCAAAGAGGTTGTTGCCTGTTTTCTTCTCTAGGATTTTCATGGCTTCCTATCTTACATTTAGGTCTTTGGCCCATTTTGAGTTTATTTTGTGTAGGGTGGAAGAAAGTGTCCAGGTTCATGCCTCTGCGTGTCCCTGTACAGTTTTCCCAACACCATTTGCTGCAGAGACTGTCTTTATTCTTCTGGATATTCTTTCCTGCTTTGTCAAAGATTAGTTGGCCATACATTAGTGGGTCCATTTCTCTATTCTGTTCCATTGATATATGCATCTGTTTTTGTGCCAGTACCATACTTTCTTGATTACAGCTTTGTAATACAGCTTGAAGTCTGCGATTCTGATGCCTCCTGCTTTCATTTTCTTTTTTCAACATTACTTTGGCCAGTTGGGGTCTTTTCTGATTCCATACAAATTTTAGAATTATGTGTTCTAGCTCTGTGAAGAATGCTGGTGTTATTTTCATAGGGGTTGCACTGAATATGTAGATTGCTTTGAGTAGTATTGACATTTGACAATATTTGTTCTTCTAATCTGTTAGCATGGAAAATCTTTCCATTTTTTGGTGTCTTCTTCAATTTCTTTCATAAATTTTCTACAGTTTTCAGTATACAGATTGTTTTACTTCTTTGCTTAGGTTTATTCCTAGGTATTTTATGGGTTTGGTGCAGTTGTATATGGGATCGATTCCTTGATTTCTCTTTCTGCTGCTTCATTATTGGTGTGGGACCAGAAGATATGAGGCCTGTGAGCCTGTGGTGTTCCATCTGGGTGAGCTGGGTTCTGCGTGGGGAAGGATGTGATCTGAGTTCAGTGTTTACAGGACCCTCTGGCTCCATGTGGAGAATGGACTGCAAAGGGCAGGGGCCGAGAGGGGAGGCCTGTGAGGGGGTGACTCCAGGGGTCCAGGCGGGAGACGATGGTGGACCTGACCAGGTGGCAGCTGACTCGGCCGGGGACAGGGTCAGTTTCAGGATACATTTTGAAGGTGGAGCAGACAGGGTTCACTGAGGGAGGGACTGGGGGTAGAGAGGAGAGACAGAGACAGAGAGATCGATAATGAAGCAGCAGAAAGAGAAATCTGCAGTTACTGGAATTAACTAGGTCACAAGCATCGCTAACAGCTCATTTGGGCTCTCAGTCACTCAGTCGGAAGAGCTTGGGAGACTCTTGATCTCAGGGTCATGAGTTTGGACCCCATGTTAAGGGTAGAGATTACTTAAACTAAAAAAAAAAAAAATGCCCTAACAGCTCCTTATGAGATGTGGGTGGCATCCTGGTTTGTTCGTGTGAAAAACATCAATTCTTTTGGCAACTTGTAGGGACCCTAAGTAACGCTATAGGTCTCTTTCTCATTTAAATGAAATATTCTAAGATTAGGCTAACTACTCTTCTAGATGTTAGATTCTAATTCACCCAAATATATAGTACTTTTTTTTTTCAATTTAATCTTGAAAAGTCAGTTACATTACTTTTGTAGATTATGAGAGCCAAATGATCAAATTTATAATGCTCTCTCAAAAAACAACGGAAGATGTTTTGTAAAATACTAATTGGAAAGCATGTAACTACCGTTATTTTGCTATTCACTACATATTTCAAGATTTAACTATAAATAATGAAAAGATGAAGTTACTTTTTTTAATGAATGCAACTGCTTTTAAGAAAAAAATTGGTTGGTTTCACTTTGAACCTTTAAAAATGATTTGCAAATAGAGTTCTTTTCTTGCCAGTTATTTTGCAGAAGTAGAGAGAAGTTCAGTTCAAGGTCATAGAGGAGGAAGCCAAATGATGGAATGCTCATTCAATGATTAGCCGGTGTTTCATATTTCTCTTACCATCAGTGAATATTCTCGATACTGTCACTTTAAGGAGTCAATGGGAAACTGTAGGATTAGGTTTCAGTCACTACTGGGAGGCTGGAAAGCTTGTGTTTAGGCACTTAGGTTGCCTTGGTTTGAAGCCTGCACTGTCATTTATTCACTCTCTGACCTTTGGCAGAATACTTCTGTTCCCTGGAATTTTGTTTCCCCATGGGGATAATAAAAGTACTTAGCTCATAGAGGTTTTGTGTAAACTTAAAAAGAGATTATAAACAATGACTGGCATATAATAGGTGCTCAATAACAATAACAAAAATAAGGGATAACACTTCAATAATAATTATGTCAGGCTCTTTTAAAGAACTTTATATACACGATTACCTATTATTAGTATAACTGATTCCTATTTCAGGATTTAGCTTCATAAACTATGTTTTAGCTGCAGGAGCGCACAGGAGAAGGGGAAACGATATATGCTCCTTAACCTTAGTTGCATACTTTCCAGTTCAAGTCACAGAGATGATGTCCTTGCAGGCAGAGAAAACAAGACATTGAAGGTTTAGAAAGATATATACAATATCATTTCCATTTAACAGCACAATTTAAGGCATGTCCTATGCAGTTGGGCATTTTAGCGGAAATTAAGAGTTGGCAGGTGTTGCTGCTTAACTCGTACTCATTTTAAGGAATCCTGAATCATGCTGAATCATAGCATTTTAGTTGGTCCTCCCTCAAGGTACTTAATACTTTCTTATGGCTTTTTTCATCTTGCAAGATCTTCAAGGGCAAGGCTTAGGGTCTGAACTAGTCACCTTTGTTGTGTTTTTTTTTTTTAATTTAAAAAAATTTTTTTTAATGTTTTATTTATTTTTGAGACAGAGATTCAGAGCATGAGCAGGGAGGGGCAGAGAGAGAGGGAGACACAGAATCGTAAGCAGGCTTCAGGCTCTGTGCTGACAGCTCAGAGCCTGATGCGGGGCTCGAACCCACAAACGTGAGATCTGACCTGAGCCGAAGTTGGAGGCTCAACCGACTGAGCCACCCAGGTGCCCCTGAACTAGTCACTTTTGTAACACATTGCTGAGCATAGTAGGGTTTGGGAGACTGAACATTGGAAGAGGGGAGGGAGGAGAATGTAACAGGGGAAGGAAATGTAACAGGAGACTCTTCATAGATAGTTGGCAGTTTATCTCTTGAGTGGGCTGGCTTTTTCCTTTCTTATTTTCAAACATCTCTAGTTAAATAGGTGTAGCCAAGGGCATATGCTGACAACACAAACTACTGTAGTTAAATTTCATCATAGACCTCTGGAGACAGAATGCCTCATGATCAGTCTGGCTTTGTTAATAGTCATTACAGAAGGCTGGATGTCAGGCAGAGAAGAGCCATTACCTGTTACTACTCCTAGAGCCTAGCTGGCAAAGACCACATTATGTTTCCATTCCTTCCACTTTTGAAACCTACAGAAGAACATTATGTTCCCAATTTATTTCACACCCACCCTCATTTTTCTTTTCACATTAGGAACATTCTGTCCCTGGGTCTATAATAAATATCAAACATTTTATGTAGCATTGTGGTTGGGATGATAAACAAAAATCAAGTCAAAAATATGAACTGATGGTTCCTATGACAATTTAATTAGTCCTCCTGGCATGGTGTGAATGCACCCAGGATGGACTTCCTCAATATAACCTCTTGTGTTATACTGACTCACTACTGGGGCCTAGGAAGTCACTACTTAAGTGTCTGCAATTACCACACTAGTACTTACCTCAAGATATTATAAAGATTAATCAGTGAGGGAGGGGAAATCTATAAAGCTGTGTAAGCTTCTTGGTAGTAAAACTCTATAAGCACAAAACCTTGCTTTATTATGGTAACTGGTATTATAACTCAATACATAAACTGCTGGGTAATTTGAACTTACTGGAAAGGGGACCATTTCATACTGAATTTTTATATATTTTTCTTTTAATTGTCTTAGTTAAAAACAGTTTAAAAATCATAGGTCCTTGAAATAGTTCATTCACTCTTTGGTAATTGCTACCCTTTATTGAGCACTATGTTGAGTACAATCTGCTAAATGCACTGCAATGATGAAGTCAGCACTGGTGATTTGAACCCAGGTTTGACGCCTGATTCTGAACACCTGGGCTCCTATCCCCTGTGCCTCCTCATAAACATGATTTCCGAAGCCATACAGCCTGGGGACTGGGAGGAGTCAATGAGATAAAGCTAAGGGCAAAGAACAGTTCCAGTCCTCATAGCTACCCACTGAACTAACGCTACCAACAAGAACCATTTATCACAGTTTTAACATCTCAATAGATCTGTCCAATTAATTTCAAAGAATAAGACGGTCATTAAAGGAAAGAAAATTTCTGGGCTCTATCAGCCAACAAGATGGGGCGGCCTACCAACCTTGAGAAGGCTCCTAAGCTAGTAAGACGCTAGTAACTTTAGGGCTTTTAGAGCTCAAGAGACTGGGGACGCTTCCATTTTTCCCCGTTCCTAACAGAACGTTCCTTCCAAAATGGCACACAAAATTCTCAAAACATTTTAGTTCATTTCAGCAATTTAAATTGTTTTCATTTTGAAAAAATATCTATGACTATATCGCCAATCCTTTTTGGGGGAAGATTCCAAATCTCGACGAAGGCCATTCCTGAACATGATAGCCCAGGCCAGATGGCTGTCCTGGCAGTGCGTGTTACCCCTTACGTCGCAGGGAATGTCACTCATCACTGTGCTAGTCAAAAGGTGTGTTGCGAGACAAAGAGGTATCCGTGCCATCCCTTCGCCATCTTCCCCCCCCCCCCCCCCCGGGTAGGTCCCTTTCCCTCGCCAGGTACTTTTTGGGGGAGAAAGGGGTGTTTGGGGCTGGTGGTAGATCTGTTAGAGATGAACACAGCAGGGCGTTCCAGCCTCGGCCTAGAAAACCAAAACAAACCTCAGGGCCCGTGACCTTCGCCCACAGCAACTTCCGTCACTTAGCAGCCAGGACTTTTCCCCAAACTGAGACGTGTGTATTAGGAAACGGGTCCTGGCCTCGACAGCCAGAACGATCCACAGGCCTAGCGGCAGGCGCTTTTTTCTGAGCCCCCCACGTTAATCACAGCCGTTTCACGGAGACCCGCCCTTTGGCATTCCTCGTTGCCGGCTGCCGCGAGAAATCACCAAGGCCGGGACAGGGTCGCAAGCGGCCTGGAATGTAGCGAAAGGAGTCCGAGAACGACTGGGCACCGGGGTTCCAGGCGGGAAAGGCCGCGCGCAGGGCACGGCGGGAAAGGCCGCGGCGCGCGGAGGTAGAGGCCCGCCCCGCCCCGCGCCGCGCTCAAGTTGGGCGGCCCTCCTCTGGGGTGGCTCTGATTGGACCGCGGAGCTCCGCGCGCTGATTGGCCGCGTGGGCGAGGCGGAGGAGAGCCGTGCGCAGCGGCGTGTGTAGGGCCGTGTGCAGACCCGCGTGTGGCGCAGGCAAGGACCCTGAAAATAAACAGCCGCTACCTTGCGAGCCGTCTTCTTCGGGCCTGCGTTCGAGTCTCCGCCGCTGCGGGCCCGCTCAGACGCCGAAGGTGAGGGCCTGGAGTGGGACCTGGGGCTTGGGGGAGCCGCGGGGCGGGCCGTGGCCGAGGCGGACGGAGAGTGTAGGGAGCGGCGATGGCGGCCGCACTCTGGCCTGCTCTGCTGCTGCGTCAGGCGGGAAACTCGGCTGCCACCGCTGCCTCAGGGCTGGGTTTCCGGCCTGCTGCAGTCGGGCGACCCTCCCGCCCTTCCTTCCGTCTTGGGAAGCTGGGCCGCGACGCGTTGGGGCCTCTTCTACGACCAAGGCCGCACCCCAGGCCGCAGCCTGAAAGCGAAGGAGGCCCGGGCCCGGGCGCCCTTGGGACCTGCGACGTGAGGCTCGTGGAATGCTGGAAGGAGGGTCGATTTGGCGGGAACTTGCTGGAAGGAGGCTGTGTGGTGGGGAAAAGAGCCTAGTGCCGATGGGCGGGGGGTCGGTTATTTGTGCGGGCCGTGTGCTGGGGTAGTGGGCCTGGCGGGCCATGTGCCAAGTTTGTGATGGGCTTAGAAAGGGTTGCGGAAGAAGCGCCTTCGGTTAGAGTGGCGGGATGCCCCGCCAGAAGGTCTGCAGGTGTTTGAAGTCCTTAATCGCTCTGCGTGATAGCTTCCCGACCCTTGAAATTTATACCTTCGTCCAAAGGCCGAATTACTTGTCTCGCGTGGCAATTCGAAGAGAGGCAGAGAGGGCTCGCTTTCCTTGAATCCACGAAATCGTCATCGTTTCTGGGGTTGATTTAAACTAATACAACTTCATCTAAAAACGGGACGTGGAAGTTAATGAGCCAGCCCCCATCTAGACATTCCAAATGTGAAAACCTACTTTGAACGACATAATTGCCCACATTTGGGTCCGGGTGTTGATTTTTATTATGAGTAAGGATTATGCTTGTTGCCACATGTTAACCACATGGCCTCCGTCACAGGGCACTTCCAAAGGAAGTGACTGCATCGGGTACTGGGGAGCCTAGAAAGAGAACCCCGCTCCGCAGTCCTCTATGACTTGGGATGGTATGTTTCAGACATTCAGAAGGACAAAAGTGTAAGAGGACAAGCGTCTGGATTGCTTTTTTATTTCTTTTAGGGTAAACGGAGTTCTCCTACAAATTTTTTTTCTTTTTAAGTTTTCTTTTCTGTCGTTTGACCCAATTTTTGAGAGAACCACAACTAGTTAATTTCAGCATCGAGGAGTTACCTTAAATTATGATGGCAACTTTGTTATTCTCCTGCTCAAGCTCTGTGAATTGCATGTAAGGTTTTGAGGTTTTCAAAAGAAGTAGGAGATGAAATTCCTACCTCTTACGCCCCCCCCAGTCCCCCTCCCCGCAAAGCCGTTATTTTCAAATGCTTCCTTGAAAATCGTTCTGATCATGGTTTAATCGAAACCCTACAAATGCCACGTACTTAGTATGTACTGTTTAGCTT
Organism: Suricata suricatta; assembly: GCF_006229205.1. NCBI lineage: Eukaryota > Metazoa > Chordata > Mammalia > Carnivora > Herpestidae > Suricata > Suricata suricatta. The sequence goes on from NC_043711.1 coordinate 57,053,639, forward strand.
GTTGTGCCTGTTTCTTGTCTACAAGGAGCTCTCTCGTGCTGGAATATAAAAGGAATAATTTACTTGTGTCTCAAGGGCTGAATTAGGGACTTAAAAGTTTCTCCAAATTGCACTCTTGGCACCGGGTTGTTTTGTTTTTTAAACTAGCCGTATATGTTTATCTACTTATCTGCATATGTCACATTAGAAAACTTGGATGAGTCTTAGCCACCCAAAGGTCCACATTTTCATATTTGATAATGAGAGGTAATGTATTTCAAACCAATGTGGAGGCTCTGTAAAATGTTTTGAGCCAAATCAATGGACTATCAAAGGGTATTTATTACACTAGCATTTGGACAACTGGAACAGGAAGAGTGATCTTTTTTTTAAGTTTTATAAATGGGTTTTGTAAATGGTTGGATTATTTTTACTCTTTTTAAATTTGATAAAAATACCTGGTACCTACATAGGAGGTTACCAAATTGGTGCTTAAAAGCAGTAGAACCACATATTGACTAGTAGGAACGATTGGTCTGTTGGCTAAGCGCTTGACCACAAAGAGAGATGAGAGATTTTGCTTCCCCCCACCCCCTTTTTTTTGCGCAGGAGGGATAGTTTTAAAAAATTGTTGGCTTCTTTCCTCTTCCTAGCCTCCTGACAGTGGAGAGCCAGAAGACTGATGCCAAGGTCTCCTGGCCTGCTTTGTGGAGAATGCTCTTTCTCTACTGTCTCACTTCATAGAACTCTAATTCCAGTAGTGTCAGATGCTGCTGCAGTAAGGGCTCGCTGTTGAGTATTCGAGTAAACTGCATCATTTATATGTTGTAAGAAACTGCTGGAATAATAAAATGAGAGCTTGTGGCCACCAAAATGCAAGTTGTAAATAGAACCTATTAATCAGTAGTATGAGAGTGTCATATGGTGATCACCTGGAGTGGCTCCCTAATTACAAATGAGGGTATTAACTAGGGAAACCGGGTTGCCAGTCTTTGGATCTGTAGTAACACTTCTAAGTTCTACTACGGAGAAGGTTAAGAAACTCTATCCTAGCTTAAAATTCAGAAAAGCTATGTGATGGTATTCTGTGAATAAATGTGTGTGTAGCTGTGGATTTTTAAAGAGTTATCAGTTCTAGTTTTGACTTTTCTAAAGAGAAATATAAAATATAAATACTTTTTGTATTAAAATTGACGTGTTTTATATGGTCTCAGATCTTCAGCTTCCTTGTCACTTAAATGGGAACAAGAATACATAACTTGTAGGGCTGTAAGAATTGTAGATAATAATGTGTATTAACCTTTGAGCCATAGTAGATAATCTAGCTTTTAAAATCTGCAAACCCTTTGGGTAATCAGAGCAGAAACCAGGGTAAGAAAGCAGAACCGCTCCCACTATTCCACTCTGGTCTCCATTATTCTGGCCAGAATGCAGGTAATGCACAATGTAGCTTGCTTCCTTCCATTCTGTTTTATTTATTAAAATTTATTTTATTTTATTAACAGTCTGAAATGCTGCAGTACCATGTTGGAACACTAAACCAGTTAATTAGAGTGTAATGATGAATGAGTACACTCAAGGGAACAGAAGCTCCCGTATGGTCCGGATGCAGTTAGGGATACATGGGTGAGTCAGGTAGGGATAATCCTAAACTTGAGGGAAATAACTAGAGATACTGAAAATGTGAATATATACATACAGGTATGTTAGGAAAGCCATATAGAACAATCAGGATAGCCAGATCCCCATCATACCTTGTCACCCGCGCCCCCCACCCCCACTTACCTATCAGCTATTTTATTTTATATTAAAATTTTTTTTTAATGTTTATTTTTTAGAGAGAGAAAGAGTATGAATCGGGGTGGGGTACAGAGAGAGGGAGACACAGAATCTGAAGCAGGCTCCAGGCTCTGATCTGTCAGCATAGAGCCTGATGCAGGGACTTGAACTGAGGAACTGTGACATCATGATCTGAGCCAAAGTTGGACACTTAATCTACTGAGCCACCTAGGCACCCCACCTATCATCTATTTTAAATGTATTTATAGAGAGAGTTAGGGTTTTTTATTCCTTGGAACTCACCTTGTTAGTCTTGACTGTACTGTTAAGATTTAAGTCATTTGCTGGCTTCGTTCTAAAAAAAGTATATGGAACAATTACATTGATGAAGAAAAGTTAGTATAACAGTGTTTTCTTACCAATTCCGGGATTTAAACTAGCTGAGTGTGAAGTCTGTAAAATAGACCTTAATTACATATGGTCTTTCTGTGAATTTTCTGTCTTTTCAAGCAGTATCAAGCCTTATCAAGCCTTAACCCTCCTGCTGCTTGGCATGCCCTGTGCTCTTACACATTTTGCTGTGAAAACTTGATACACAAAAGTTAAAGTGGAAACAACTGATTTCTGTTATTAGAAATGTGAAGTTGCTTGGCATTCGCCATTTTTTCTTAGCTCTTCTCCATTCCATTGAGGAAGTAGACTATGAGATGGGAAACTTGATGATATGCACAGTTTACCCTATGCTAAATCTGCTCCATAGGCGTGGCACTGAGTTCTAATCCACCTGTGAGCAATCTAACTTAATTGGAGGAAGAATGGAAAGGACTGAGGCACCCAGGCGCCCCCCAAAACCACATTGTTACGTTAAATTGATGTTGCGGTAACTCCTGTGATAGCAAGAATTTAGTTGTTTTATTGTTAGTACTTGGTTAGATAGGATTGGGTCCGTACAAGAAATACAGTTTGTTTCATTCAGTAAATGACTATTAATTAGTTACCCTCCTCCCAGCAGTTAAAAGACTGAGTATAACTGCTACTAAAAGGATAATTAGGTGGTGATTGAAAGGTGAATTACTTGGTGTCTGCCCTCAAGGAATATGGTAGGAGGCAATATGGTAGTGTCGTCAGACAGATCCTAACAAAGTACCCTGGGTTTAACTAGGAAAGAGAGTTCCAGGTTGAGATGTGGTCAGATTCTTTTAGAGTTGGCATTTGAGCTGGCCCTTGAAGGTTGGAAAAGGTTGTAACAAGTGGAGGGGGGCGGAGGCAGGACGGTGCAGCAAAATTCCAGCCAAGAGCAGTCATAGGCTGTGCGAATCACAGAGCCAGAATTTTCTGGTTGGTCTAAACCTTACTGTCACTCCTTTTCGTAGGGAACAGCATGCAGTTCTTTAAAGAACTTTTTTAAGTCAATACATTTGGATATGAGATGGACCTCGGGGTGGGGACCTGCTCCTAGGATAAATGGCATGTCTCTAAAATGTAATGGGAGTAGGTTGGTTTAATGTTAATGAAGAGACAAATCTATCTCGAGGGACTCCGTGAAAATACAGAACAGCTAATTAACTGTGATTGCCTTGGCTAAAGGAGGAAGAAGGAAGATTGCTTACAGGTTACTTAAGCGCACTGTGAAAAAGCCTATGGCCTACTGATGGTGGGTCTTTGGGATGTTAATGAAGTTAATGTTTCTTTTACCTTTAAGATTTTATTAAACCTTAATTTACTCCAGTAAACAAAATTATGTGAGACTGAAACTTGATGGCAAAACAAATATTTAAAACTATAAAGTTGCATGTCTGTTTTGTGGAATGTTTTAATTACTGTCTAAGTGGAGAAATACTTTTTCCCTAAATAATTTGTGGCTTATACAGAATTGATCACATTATAACCAACTTTCAGTTAGAAATTAGAGTAGGAGGAAGTAGCGCTTAGTGTTTAATCTTTTAATGTTATTTTAACTAATTATCTTCTTTCCAGAAGTACTTTTCCTATGGTTTCTTTCTTCCTTTATTCGTTTCAGATCTGGGTACCATGAAAAGAGATAAGGCAAATTGGAGAAACAGTTCATGAAAAATCTACATGTTCATTGATCAATTCTTCAGTAGTTTTTTAAACTGATATTTCTACGCTGAAAGTAAACTTAAAATTTTACCTGTTGACTTTATTCCATTGATAAACATATGATTCATTATAATCCATTTCTTTTGTACTTTATTATGAAATAAACAAGGTCTTTTTAAAAGTAGCAGTGTAAAGGGGAGATTACCTGGAACAGTCATTTATTAGCATTGGAAATATATAGCATGTTGAATGTATAGGATTGTCTTTTTCTAAAAGACCAGCATCTTCTTTAAATACTAAATGATAACCTACTAAGGATTTGTCAGATTGCCTCAATTACCTTGTAAAAGGACATGGTTATTTCTGTGTGAAGAACTCATTGACAGCAGTAGTTAAAAATGCTCAAAGTGGTCTGGCTGTAAACCGGAGAAGAACCAGAAGGAAAATGGTGTTGGAGAGGAGGATGAGGTACCATAAGCAGCTTTTTTCTGTGATCTTTTAATTTTATATCCTGTCTGTTCTCTCTGGTGGAAACCAGGACCTCACATGATTTCAAAGGCTAATGCCAGTATAAGAAAGCAAATGGAATCTCAAATTTTCCAATGGGTGTTTTCTTCTAGCTCAAAATGTACATTATGCATCTGAAACCACTAACGCTTAAGTAGCCCGTGCAGCTCCCCACCTGTCCACTTCCTCTCCCTTTTTTGGTAATGTGTTCATATGGCAAGTGGCAAGAATTGATATGAAGATCCCTTTGAAAACTTATCCTGAGTCTGATTGCAGAGACTTGGGATAAGTATTGAATTCTTTTGAATATTTGAACTATGAATATTCCAAAACAATGGAAACTTTTGAAACTGAACTTTAGCTTAATTTTTAGTTACTAGATTCTCTCTAACTTAATGATGAACCAGTTAAAGAATGGCAGGAGGCTTTACCATTTTACTGTCATTTGAGTTTTGGTGCTGTGGTTGGTTTGGGTAATTCCACTATCCAGAAAGTCTTACTCAGTTGAAACAATGTGTTCTGCTAGATCACGGTCCTTATGGTTGGCTTAGTTAACAAAGACTTTGTATACCATGGCTTGACATTGGAAGTAAGCGTGAAAATGTTCATATGTGGAAGTGTAGAAATGTAAATGTTATGGCATTGCTTTGAGCTACGTGTGTGTTTTTTTAACTACTTTCCAAGGAGTTTGTCCTGCAACATTCCATTCTTTTCCATTCTATTCCTGGAATAGCCCCTGTTTATTTTTAGATTGTTACATAAGAAGTATAAAATCCATTTGCTTTAGTCGGAGTTTTGCCCTTTTTTGTAAAAAAAATAGCACCCAATAAAGGAATCTGTGAAATTCCAAGTAGTGTTGTTTTAAATGTAAGACTATAGAAAAATTAGGAAAGGAGAGAATAGAAGAGAGAAAAAAGTGGTCCCAGTGCTTTAGGTGCTATTAGCACTTTGGTATACTTTTTTGTTGTTAGATTTCTAATATTTTTAAAATACAGTACCCTCTATAGATAAGACTTATGTCCTGTGTTTCTTCTAACACGTCTACTCTAGAGAGTCCGCAGGCAAGTGTTGCAGTATAACTAGGCGTTAGATGCTAAAGTTAGAAATTGCTTTTCTTTACCCCTCCCTTTCAATCCATACTACTATACCTCCATTGGTTTGAGCTCTTCTGATTTTATGACCATTGGATAACTTCCGGTTGCCCAGAATAAAGTTTACTGGCTTGATACCATGAAAATGTGTCCATTAAATAAATTGGACCTTGCCTGAGATCGATATTATTTCTGATAATGGATGTTGATTGATATTAACCCTATAAATTCCATCACCCCATCAGTAACTGAATTAACATTTGTATTAATCCATATATGCATAATCCTAATGGTTTTAAAGATCAAGAATTGTATTAAAATATAGGTTTACATTTTTCACTTTCATATATTTCATAATAGGTGTATAATGCCAAGTATATAGTTGTGTAGCTGTTTTTTATAGCCAATATATATTCTGGCTTCTTCCCCCAGAATAATTATCCAAAAATAAAAGCTGAAAGTAATTTCAAGTAGTTTAACATTGTCATTTTTAATATTTTGAAGATCTAACTGCAGCCATGAGCAGCAATGAGTGTTTCAAGTGTGGACGATCTGGCCATTGGGCCCGGGAATGCCCTACTGGTGGAGGCCGTGGTCGTGGAATGAGAAGCCGTGGCAGAGGTGGTTTTACCTCGGATAGAGGTATTTTTGTCGAATAAAAAATTTTGAAGTACTCCAGTATTTCTTAGTATCAAGACTGGTCTAATTAGCCAAATTCTTTTTGTTTCTGCCCCAAATAGGTTTCCAGTTTGTTTCCTCATCTCTTCCAGACATCTGTTATCGCTGTGGTGAGTCTGGTCATCTTGCCAAGGATTGTGATCTTCAAGAGGATGGTAAGTATTTAACACTTCCTTTTCATGTCCTTCTAGAACTTGGAGAGGTGAGGATGTACTACTACTGCACATAGCATTGGAAAGGACTTTCTACTTTTGAGATTTTGTATTGTATGGCTTAAAGCAGCAACGTTATGTAAAGATTTTATAGTCTTGGTCTGCTTCTTTTCCTTATTGTTGAAGCCTGCTATAACTGCGGTAGAGGTGGCCACATTGCCAAGGACTGCAAGGAGCCCAAGAGAGAGCGAGAGCAGTGCTGCTACAACTGTGGCAAACCAGGCCATCTGGCTCGTGACTGTGACCATGCTGATGAGCAGAAGTGCTATTCTTGTGGAGAATTTGGACACATTCAAAAAGACTGCACCAAAGTGAAGTGCTATAGGTAAGTTGATTTTGAGCATATATAAAAGGCAGCCTGTTTGTACATTAGTCACTATTCTACTATGATAATTTGTGGCTTATGGCTACTGGATAACTTAAACAACTGGAGAATTTTTAATGTTTTAAAAATAAGAATGTTGGGGCACCTGGGTGGTTCAGTCAGTGGGTCATTTGGCTTTGGCTCAGGTCGTGATCTCACGGTTCGTGGGTTCGAGCCCTGTGTGAGGCTCCGTGCTGACAGCTAGCTCAGAGCCTGGAGCCTGTCTTTGGATTCTGTGTCTCCCTTTCTCTCTGACCCTTCCTTGCTCATGTTGTCTCTCTCTGTCTCTCTTAAAAATAAATAAAAAACATTAAAAAAAAAAAAGGAATGTTATGCTGTAATTTGGTGTTTTCAGAGACATTGGAGAAAACTAAATTTATAATTCACATACACAAATCTTTTATATTTATTTTCATTATATTTTAATGTGTATGTTTGTGAGGGTGGGGGGCAGAGAGAAGGGAGAGAGGAAATCCCAAGCATGATCCTCACTGTCTGTGCACAGCCTGATGGTGGGCTTGAAATCCCAAATCATGAGATCATGACTTAAGCCAAAGTCGAACACTTAACCAGCTGAGCCACCAAAGTGCCCCTCCCCCCACCCACAAATCTTTGGTCCTGCAAGTTTTGATATGTACGTACCAGTGAGATCTTTGGGATTAATTTATATGAAGGTAGAACATCTTGGGGCACCTGGGTGGCTCAGTTGGTGGAGCATGCGACTCTTGATTTTGGGGTTGTGAGTTTGAGCCCCATGCTTAATGTAGAGATTACTAAAAACTTAAAAAAAAAAGATAACAGCATTTTGCCCAGTGTTCCTGTTGTTTTGGTTTTGATATTGGTGGATCTCTTACAGTGGCATTTTGACTTTAATGGCTTAGGCTGCACAACTGAAAGCTATCTTAATTTCTTTCTCTTTTCCTTTTTTTTTGTGTGTGTGTGTGTGTGTAGGTGTGGTGAAACTGGTCACGTAGCCATCAACTGCAGCAAGACAAGTGAAGTCAACTGTTACCGCTGTGGCGAGTCAGGGCACCTTGCACGGGAATGCACGATTGAAGCCACAGCTTAATTATTTTCCTTTGTCGCCCCTCCTTTTTCTGATTGATGGTTGTATTATTTTCTCTGAATCCTCTTCACTGGCCAAAGGTTGGCAGATAGAGGCTACTCCCAGGCCAGTGAGCTTTACTTGCCGTGTAAAAGGAGGAAAGGGGTGGAAAAAAATCGACTTTCTGCATTTAACTTCAAAAAAAAAGTTTATGTTTAGTTTGGTAGAGGTGTTATGTATAATGCTTTGTTAAAGAACCCCCTTTCCGCGCCACTGGTGAATAGGGATTGATGAATGGGAAGAGTTGAGTCAGACCAGTAAGCCCGTTCTGGGTTTCTTGGATATGTTCCCATGTAGGAGGTAAAACCAATTCTGGAAGTATCTATGAGCTTCCATAAATAACTTTAATTTTAGCATAATGATGGCCTTGGATTGTCTGACCTCAGTAGCTATTAAATAACATCAAGTAACATCTGTATCAGGCCCTCCATAGAGCATACAGTTGAGTGGGAGTAAACAAAATAAAAAGACAAACGTGTGTTAATGGCTGTGCGAGAAAAATCGGGATAAAGGCCTAATAAACAGGAACAACTTCATCACAGCGTTGATGCTGGATATACATAAGGTGATGACAAAGGTTTAGAACACATTTTTTCAAAGACTAAATCTAAAATCCAGAGTAAACATCTAAGCTCAGAGTTAGCATAATTTGGAGTTATTCAGGAATTGCAGAGAAATGCATTTTCACAGAAATCAAGATGTTATTTTTGTATACTATATCACTTAGACAACTGTGTTTCATTTGCTGTAATCAGTTTTTAAAAGTCAGATGGAAAAAGCAACTGAAGTCCTAGAAAATAGAAATGTAATTTTAAACTATCCAATAAAGCTGGAGGAGGAAGGGGAGTTTGACTAAAGTTTTTTTTGTTTCAGATTTTCATTAATGTATATAGTGCAAAATGCCATATTAAAGAGGGGAATGTGGAGGACTAAAAGCTGATAGTTTGGACTTTTCTTTGTGTGCTAAGTCACGTCTTAGTAATGAAAAATACCTATTAAGCATAGGCTTTAGATACTTTGCTGTCCGTTTTGCAGGGACATACAAATTTTAATTCTCTTTGTAACCCATTAGGTTGCTGTCCTTGAGCTCTGGTGTTCATTCTCGATAGTTGTAATGCCATTGTTTTTTTGTTATTTATTTTTTGTTTATTTTTGAGAGAGTCAGGAAGGGGCAGAGAGAGGGAGGCACAATATCCGAAACAGGCTTCACGCTCTGAGCTGTCAGCACAGAGCACCACACAGATGTATTGTGGGGCTTGAACCCACAAACCGGAGATCATGACCTGGGCCTAAGTTGGACCCTCAACCAAATGAGCCACCCAGGTGCCCCCATTGTTAAAATCAGGTTTGGGGATGGTGCACATGGCGTTATTTTCCTGTGAGGTTTCTGGCCTCAAGTTGGAAAACCCATCAAGTGAGAGATTTAGAACTGCTTTGCCTCACGCAGCAGCCTTTGTAGTACTTAGCAGCCTTTGTTCCAAACTCTTTGATAAACATAACTGAGGGCCTATTCACAGGCCACATAAGTATTCTTTCATAAGATAGCATTTAGTTGCATTGACCTTGATGATTGAGCAAGTACAATATGAAAATATGTGTATTCTAGGGAATTCATTTAGCTATCCAATGAGCAGTTCTTGTAGCAATTACTGGTTTGCTGTAAGACTTGGCTTTGAGCAACTTTAAAAAAAAGTGTTTGAGAGAGAGCACACACTTATACATGTTGGGGAGAGAGGGAGAGAGAATCTCAAGCCGGCTCCAGGCTGAAGGAAGCTCAGAGCCTGATAATAGGACTTGATCTCATGAACCTGTGAGATCATGACCTGAGCCGAAACCGAGTCTCTGCTTTAGCTGACTGAGCCACCCAGGTGCCCTCGTTTTAAGCAACTTTTTAAAAACTATTTTCAGATAATAATTAGTGTTGCCTTGACAGGCGAATATGGCTCAGTCAAAAGTGAGGTTTGCTTGGGGTTTAGCAGCTTTCACCTTTGGTTTAGAAACCTGGGTTCTTAGCTTGAATTCTTCCTCTGGAAGAGATCAGGACTAGGAAGAAACTAACCCTCTGTTTCTGTAATGCCAGCCGAGATTCCTATCCTTGCAGGCTAGATCTAAGGGCAAGGATTTCTCTTGTGACAAAGCATTGAGGGGATGATGGAAAGATAAATGAAGGTACTACAATGAGTTTTGCATTGTCTAACATAACTTTCTCAGCTTTGTATCCCCATTGACTTTTAAAAGAGTTGGTACACTGAGGGGCACCTGGGTGGCTCAGTCAGTAGAACCTTGAACTGTTGATCGTGGGTTCCAAATCAGGCCCCACGCTGGGCTTAGAGTTTACATTAAAAAAAAAAATAGTCGGTTGAACACTTGATAGTCTCCATCTAGATTTAATAGTAAACATTTGTTGCTTAGTCGTTTGAAAATAAGTTGGTAGACAACATTTCATCTCTTCATTTTGGCTTACATGTCCTAAGAATTTAAGATGTTCTCTCTCAATCACAAGGATCACAATCCATTATCATACCTAGAAGATTTGGCCTTATTTCTCTAGTACCATCTGATCCCTAATAAGATAATTCAGGCAACGCCAGTTGTACTAAAAATTTTAACATTGCCAGGTTTTCCAAAACCGGATCCAGTCAGGGTATATAAATTGCGTTTGGTCGATAAGTTTCTTTAGTCTCTCTTCATCTCCTAACAGTTCCCCACTTTTCCACCTCCTAACCCTGAGTGTTTGGTTTGTTGGTTTTTTGAAGAGATGGGAGCCGTTTTCTTGAAGGTCTTATATTTACTGATTGTGTTTTCTTCGTGGTGTCAGCTTATTTATATCTCCTGTTTTTCCTGTAGAGTCCTGATTATTAGGTTCAGTTTGAACTTGTAGTGGCAAGAATATTAAGAGTGTGTATGTAATGTTGCATTTCATTAGTTTTACTTTTGATTGATCATTTAAGACTTTTTTTTATTGTAGTGATTTCTATTTCCTTTGAAAATTTAGTAATCGGTCTCCATCCCCAATATCTTTTCACATAATGCTTTTAGCATGTGATTGATCTCCCTTGTGCACATGTTGCTTTGAGTTCATAAATTTGTTGTGCAGTTGCTAGAGATGTAGAATGTAATTCCATTAGCTTGGCAAAGCCAAGTTATACCTAGAGTGATGCCGTGCACCCCAAGCCATAGGTTCTTTATAAATGTGGAGTATCTCTAAAACCACAAAAGGAAAAGTTGGTTTTCTTGATATAAATTATAGTCCCATTTCTGTTGAAGTTGTGGGTGCAAAACTTCTAAAATAAACATTTAGGTACATGATTTTTCATGTTAAATTTTGTATGAAACCAGCTGTTTTTAACAGCAGTCCAATTCAGGGTCAGATGCTTGTGTTTACTAATCATATCAGACTATTAGACATTTTTTTCTGGGAAGTGTAGTGGCCCACGAAGCCTGAGGTAGAAATCTTACTTAGTAACCTTCAAATTGAACATTCCATTTAACTTAGATATGCATAGCAAAGAAAACTACACTCTTAAGTGCTGTTTTAAAATGTTCACTTTGACTGGTCTTTGCATTCTTAGTGTGACACTATCTTATTTTTAAATTACTAAAAAAAATTCTAGCGGTGACCAGGTAGCTCAGTTAAGTGTCCCAACTTCAGCTCAGGTCATGATCTCCTAATTTGTGAGTTCAAGCCCTGTTTCGGGCTCTATGCCAACAGCTCAGAACCTGGAACCAGCTTTGGATTCTGTGTCTCCCTCTCTCTCTGCCCCTCCCCTTCTCTCTTTCCTTCAAAAATTAACTTTCAGGGGTGCCTGGGTGTCTCAGTTGGTTAGGCGACTGACTTTGGCTCAGGTCGTGATCTCTTGGTTCCTGAGTTCGAGCCCCATGTCAGGCTCTGTGCTGACAGCTCAAAGCCTACACCCTGCTTCAGATTTTGTGTCTCCCTCTCTCTTCTCCTGTCTCTGTCTCTGTCTCTCAGAAATAAGCATTTTTAAATGTTAATAAACTTTCACTAAAATTTTAATATTTTCGACAGTATGCACCTGTGAACGATGTAGGGGAGAAGAGGAAGAGGGACTCCCAGACAGGCTCCATACTCCGTGTGGAGCTGAAACAGGGCTTGAAACCATGACCTGAGCCAAAATCAAGAATAGGATGCTCAACTGACTGAGTCCCCCAAATATCTCTTTTTTAAAAAATTTTAAGTAATCTCTACACCCAACATGGGGCTCAAGCCCACAACCCCAAGATCAAGAGTCACGTGCCCATTAGGCCGAGCCAGCTAGGCACCCCTTGCTTTGACACTTTTTAAAGACAACTAAAAACTTTCCTTCCTTTCCCTATAGCAGCTATGTCAGAATTCTCCCCACAGGACCAGTATGCTGTATTGTGATGAAATGTTACCACTAGAGGTAATTTTTTGAGCGCTGGTTACATCTGAAGCACCTATGCACCCTGGTTTTGTGTTATTAGGAGTCCAGTTCACACTGCACTGCAGTGTACCAAAGCTTTCACATACCCCTTTCATGAGTAGCCGAGGGCACTGGGGGAGTTGACTTCCAGGAAACATTTAGATCATGCCATCTGGTACAGGTGTGCATGTAACCGAGTGTACTTAAAGTGTCCCAGGTAAAACCTTGATATTTGGGGGGAATTAAGTGTTCAGAATATATTCTCTCTTAGCATCTGTCCCTTATTTTCTGTTTTGGATGTATTTAATATCTACTTGTGACAGTTTGATGGTTTTTGAAAGTTCTGTAAAAGATTTGGAGTACGTGGGTTTTTTTGTTGGATTCTGGTACATCCTAGGAAACATTAGACATTGCCTTTCCTGTGTGTGGCCCACAGTGCTGGGGCTGCTGTTGTGAGTGTGGCGTGCTTGTTGTGAGCTGAAGCAGTGAAGCAGGAATCCTAGCAACAGCCTCGGGGCTGGGTGCTAGTAACCACTAGAATTGGGCTCGCAGGCATCTAGGTCTAATTTGGGTGGGTCCTAATCTGTCCGTATTTTATAAGCTTCTGGAGGATTCTATAGTACCACTGGATTGAAACCACTGGGGTACGTAACCAAGGTTATAGCCCCAGTGGTGCATGTGGAATTTGAGAGTTCAGTCCTGTGCTTATGCTCTTGGTCACAGGGGTTTACACGTAACTATCCTTTCTTGCTTTAGAATGGAAAGAACACTCAAAACATAACTGCTTCACATCTATCCGTTTTCAAATTCACAAATTTTTTTTATGGGGAATTTAGCTGCTATCTGTAATCTTTTAGTAAATGTTTTGATAGCAAGCTATGGTATTTACTTCCTAAGGTAGCTGATACATATCTGAACGCAAGGGTGATGGTAGCATTTTCTTAAAAATAACATGCCTTTTGCACTTTAACTGGTATTCTTTTACATGTAAAAACATCCTTTCCTAAATGGGCCTGAGGAGACCAAGGCAATTCTGTTTAGGGTGCTTGCGTTTTAGTTTTGATTCTTCCTAGTCTTTTTTTCTCCCTACTGTTGGTGGTTTTTGGTTTTCAGCACGGAATTTTTCGTCCAAGTTACTTTGCAGTATGGCCCACCCACCAAGGGCCTAGAACATGACTGCTCTGGTCTCTCCAAAGAACATTAAGTGACCAAGCTGAGGCAAAAATAATTTGGTGGTAGACAGTTAATTCAGGGACTTCTCAGTATGAATTTCCCACTTAATTGAGATGGACTTCTTTTTTAAAGTTTTTTTAAATTTAATTTTTCAGTGAGAGACAGCATGAGAGGGGGAGGGGCACAGAGTGAGGGAGACACAGAATCCAAAGCAGGCACCAGGTTTTGAGCTGGCAGCACAGAGACCAACATTGGGCTCTAGTTGTGAACCATCAGATCATGACCTGAGCCAAAGTCGGACACTTCACCAACTGAGGCCCTCAGGTGTCCCTGGACTTCTTTCTTAAGTGTGGCTACCTCATGCCTTTTCCCTTAGGTTCATTTCAGATATTCTTGTAGTTAGCTTGCCCTCTTGTGCCCCAAATAATGATAGTCATTGGAGCAACAGTATCACAGTGGGACCTCCACTTAAAGTGGGTCCTAGTGGAATAGAATGGGGAGCAGTTTCCTGGGAGGAGAATGGGGATCTCTAGCCATTCTGCCAATACAGTTACCCTTCATGATTAATCCAACAGGCAAATGTGCTTAATGCTTAGCTGATGCACCTACCATTTATGAGACAGCCGTCTGGTATCCCTGGGGGGCTCTTACGAGCCTTCTAATCAAGAATTGATTACACCTAGTTGAATGGTTCAAAGTCAAGAGAAGATTTTTGGCTAATCTGAGTATAAAGCTGCTTAGAGGGATGAGCATTTGTTCAGTGCTTGCAGGTGGTATTTTTAGTTTGGAAAAGATAGGAACTATTCGTATTAATTATGTGGTGTTAACAGATGAGGTTGACACTCCAAGCTGTGGCCATTTCTTCACTAATATTTTTGGGTGATGGTTTCCACACTGTGAACCTGAACAGATATGTCAGAGGTCAGAGCCAGCAGATTTTTCTGAATAGGACAAAAATTTAGAGGCAAGATTTTTGTTTTTAAAAATTTTAAATGACAGCTGAGAGTAGAAGCTAAAACTTGATTGTCATTGACCTAAAACCTTTGCTGATTCTCTGTGAATGGAAGAAAACTCTAAAACTCTAGTTTTTATGCCAGTTTTTATAAGATCACAACCACCCTAGCTGCCAAGTTAGTCTCAACTTCTTACTAACTTGCTTCATTAACTAGGTTTCTGAATCCGATCAACCAAAAAATTGCCTTGGAATTGGAATATTTGCAAAATGATAAATGGTAATGTATGGAGGAAACATGAATTTTCACTTGATTTCATTTTAATTTTTTGTAGTTGGTTTGTTGGATCAGGATCCAAATGCTCTATAAACATTACATTTGGTAATGTCTCATATTTGTAATAGTTGCCTGCCCTTATTGGAAAAACAAATTGAGGAATTCCTAATTACTTGCATTTGGCTGTTTGTATCCCTGTAGTATTGTTTCGTGTGTTTTATCTCCCAGAGTTTAGTGGTAGTCAGATCTATAGCTTGATTACGTTTTCATTTTTTTACGCTAGATACAGCACAGTGGGTGCTGCATAATTCATGTTGTGTTGTATGAGGAGGTACATAATGTCAGATTGCCCTACTTTGGTGATACTAAGCTTGATTAGTAGATTCAGCTGTTTTCAGTGTTTCCTATCCATTATAAAGTCTTCCATCAACCTTGCATCAAATAGCTTTAGCAGCCATGGATGATAAACAGATCTACACTAATACTTTAGTTATAAACAAATAGTGAAAGGATCTTAAATTTTTTAAAAAAGCAAGCCCAGAATAGAAGACCCCAGGAATTAATATGTGTGACTTCTAAAAGCTGTGCAAGTTATCGAGGCTGCCTGCCTAGTTGGCTCCGCCAGTTAAGTGTCTGACTTCGGCTCAGGTCATGATTTCGTGGTCCCTGAGTTCTATCCCCGCGCCAGGGGATAGCTGTGCTGACAGCTCAGTCTGGAGCCTGCTTTAGATTGTGTGTCTCCCTCTCTGCCCCTTCCCCACTCTGCTCGCTCACTCTTTCTCTCTTCCAAAAATAAACAGTAAAAAAAAAAAAGCTGTGCAAATTATCTTGCACTCATCCCCCCAAGGTCTTTTGGTGCCACAGTACCTGTGCCTCCAAAACCCTGATCGTAGCTTCAGGGCCTTGCTCATTTTTGAAACAGTGGCATCATGCAACCAATATGGGCTGTGGTGTCTGACTTCACTGGAGTCTCCCTTCTAAGTCTGTTGTTGGCTTATATTTGAAACAGCAAGTCACTCTGAGCTCGTTTCCTCATCTGTAAAGTGGAAAATCCTGGTCTTTTGCAGGATCACTCTGATGGATTCCATGAAACATTGGCAAAGGGCTTAGCACTTACTGCAATAAGAAATGATGCATACTATTTTTATGCAAACTTCCTACAGTGCCACCAGATTGCGGCATGCCAACTGGGAGGAATACATCTCAGTATGTTTGGCAAGTCTCAAATAAGGCCTGGTTGAACCAGTTCAGGGACATCTTTAATGTATGCCACGGACTCCTGAGTCTTCACAAGGCAGCAGATGGTGATATGAATGGAGCTGGTCAGCTGGGAGATGGAGCGGGTGGTGCTGTAGAGAACTGGAGAAGAGCCTGTGTGCCTCTGGGGACCACAGCTACTTGGCTCCTCTTAATTGAGAGCGTGTCTAATGATTTGGTGCATGGAGAAGCAATCTACTATTTTATATTATTTTTTTAGTAGTCTCTTTTGATCTTTGTCTAACGCATACTGTGTTAAACCTGAGCAACATTTTGAAAGTCAGTTTTTCTTGGGCATTTAGACCTTGATTCCAAATACGTTCAAAATTTAAACTTGGAGTAGAAATTTAATCTGGTTTTGGGGTGCCTGGGTGGCTCAATCAGTTAAATGACTGACTCTTGATTTCAGCTCAGGTCATGATCCCAGGGTCATGGGATTGAGCCCCTCTGTTGGGCTCTGTGCTGAGCATGGAGCCTGCTTATGATTATTTCCCTTCTGCCCCTTTCCCCCGTGCGTGCACTCTTTTTCAAAATAAATAAACTTAAAATTAATCTGGTTTTGAAATTTTTAAACAAATACTACAAATATAATGGTTTAAAGTTTTAATGGCTCTAAAATTTTATGCTTTTGTGATGTTCCAATCATACACCTTCTAAAGATTTTTAAAATTCTACCATATTCCTTTTTTTTTTTTTTTTTTTTTGAGGGAGAGAGAGAATGAGCGAGGGAGGGGCAGAGAGAGGAGGAGACACAGAATTTGAAGCAGACTCCAGGCTCTGAGCTGTCTGCAGAGCCTGACACGGGGCTCGAACTCATGAATTGAAAGGTCATGACCTGAGCTGAAGTTGGACGCTCAACGGACTAAGCCCCCCAGGAGCCCCTTCCATTTTATAAAGAAATGTTCATATTGAGAGAGGGAGAGAAAATCCCAAGCAGGCTTTGTGCTGTCAGTATCAGAACCTGATGCGGGGCTGATCTCACTAACTGAGATCCCAACCTGAGCTGAAATCAAGAGTTGGTGACTTAACTGACTGAGCTACCCAGGTGCCCCTCCCATATTCTCTCTCATACTTTTTCTTGAGTATAAACACTCAGAAGAGAAAGAGGATGTCCTCTCATTGCAAGTTGTCAGTATGGGAGTTTCTGGTATTTGGGGCTGATTAGCCCTAGAATTCCAAAATCTGCTACCCAGGCACCCCTAAAAATTTTCTAATGTTTATCTTTGAAAGAGAGCACGAGTTGGGGAGGGGCAGAGAGAGGAAGGCACAGACTCCGGAGCAGGCTCAAGGCTCTGAGCTGCCAGCCCAGAGCTTGATGCAGGGTTCAAACTCACAAACCATGAGATCATGACCTGACCCAAAGTCGGATGCTTACCTGAGCCACCAGGCCCCGCCCCCCTTTCAAGCACATTTAAAGTGTTTGGACCCTTTTTTCTAGAAACAGGATGGTCTCGGGGCGCCTGGGTGGCTCAGTCGGTTAAGTGTCCAGCTTTGGCTCAAGTCATGATCTCACGGTTCGTGGGTTCGAGGATCTACGTCAGGCTCTGTGCTGACAGCTAGCTCAGGGCCTGGATGGAGCCTGCTTCAGATTCTGTATCTCCCTCTCTCTCTGACCCATCCCTGCTTGTCCTCTCTCTGTATCTCAAAAGTAAATATAAAACACTAAAAAATTTGAAACAAAGTGGTCTTGCAATATATTAGACCACAGGTGTTGATCAGACCTTTTTGTTCTTTGTAGAGTTTAAACATTTTTGGATTAGCTGATTTTGGACATTTAGTTCAGTTCATGGGTGAAGAGTATATATATGTAATTAGAAGTTACTTTAAAAGAACTTCATGTTCATATCTTTGTAACTAATTTTCATACTTTTTTTTTAAGTTCATTTATTTATTTTGAGAGAGCATGCAGGGGAGGGGCAGAGAGAGAGGGAGAGAGGATCCCAAGCAGGCTTTGCTCTGTCAGTGCAGAGCCTGACATCGGGCTTGAACTCAAGAAATGTGAAATCATGATCTGAGCTGAAATCAAGAGTCTGATGCTTAACCGACCGAACCACCCGGGTGCCCCTGTATACTTTTAACTTAGCAAAATTGTGAACCCATGGACTTTTACAAATTACTTTTTATTACTTTATGCTGATACTGTCACATCCTTATTTTGTATTAAGGAGAGCATTCTACAAGATCCATTCTGGGTTTTTTTTCTTGCCCCAAGTCAAAGAATCACTGTATTAATAGTTTCCTGTTCATGGTGTAACTTAATCACAACCCCAAAGTCCTTAGGCCATGTAAGGTGATATTCCCAGGTTTGGGGAATTAGGACTTGTACATCTTTGGCAGGGCATCACTCTTCCTACCTCAGTCTGGCTTCTGGCCCTTAAAGGTTCACAGCCATCTTGCGTGCAAAATGCATTCATTCCCTCCCTGCATGCCCCAAAGTGTCAACCCATCATACACCATCAAAACAAAAAAATCTCCCAAGTCTCAGTGTCCAAATCAGGTCTAGGCGAGAGCCGGGCATGATCTTTCCTGGGGTAAAATTCCTCCCCCTCTGTGGTTTTAGAACAGGTTAAGTTCTCTGCTCCCAAATGTCAGTGGTAAGATAGCAATAGACATGGTCCTTCAAAGTGGGAAGAAATGGAAGGGAAAAAGGAGTCACTGGTGTCAACCAATTTACAAATCTAGCCAGTAAAGTGTCCATTTGAAGGCCTGAGGGTATTATCCAGCCTCGAGCTACCTTCCTGAGAGCCCTCCCTTCTTTTTCATAAAGGGTAGGTAGCGTTTCTTCAAGCTGTGAGCTTGATTCCTGCTCACAGAATTTGGGGACTTTCACGGGCTTCTTCAGTTTTGTCCTTTGTCCCTCAGAGTCCAGGCTGGCAGTGTTTCTGCTGGTATAAAATTCTCGACCTTGTGGATCTTCTGTGGATGTCATGGGAATTCACTCCATTAGACAAGAGGTGCCTCCACAAAACTTTCCTGGATAATCCCATCTCTGTTCCTGGGTTCTGCTGCGATGGTTGAGAGGATTCATGAGTCACACACTTACTTAACCTCCTAACCTATCTGTGTGGATGAATGACTTTTTGATCATTCTGAGGCACTAGAAAAAGGTGGCTCAGCCTCACCTTGGCTTTTTCTCCAGAGTACACTTCCCAGCAAGGCTCCGCTAAGTTTAGCATCTTTTGCAGTGTGGCTTGGCTGAAAATTTCTCAAGTCAAGTTCAGGTTCTGCTTTAACTGGCCTTCTCTAGATTTCTCTCTTTGCTCTTGCATTTTACCATAAGCATCAAAAAGAAATGAAAAAAAATCACTTCAGTGAAATATCCAAGTTTGTCGTATACAAGTTCTGCCTTCCACAAAGCTGTTGGGTTCAACTCAGCTATGTTTCTCCCATATAAGGATTCCTCTTTCTTCCAGTTTCTGATAACATTACCCAATTCTTTCTGAGCCCTCATCTCACCAGCAGAGGCTTTAGTGTCTGTATTTCTTGTGTGTGTGTGTGTGTGTGTGTGTGTTGTATTGATCTTTAATTATGTATAAATTTCCAATCACGTCACATAGGGACCTTTTTACCCATCGTTTAAAAAAAATTGTTTTTAACATTTATTTATTTTTGAGAGACAGAGCGTGAGCAGAGGAGGGCAGAGAGAGGGAGACAGAATCTGAGGCAGGCTCCAGGTTCTGAGCTGTCACAACCCAGAGCCTGATGTGGGGCTCAAACTCATGGACCGTGAGATCATGACCTGAGTGGAAGTCAGCCTCTTAATCAAGCCACCCAGGTGCCCGTAGTGTATTTCTAGTCAGTCTGTTACGTATTCTCTAAAACTACAGATTTTCTGTTAGGCTCTTCACTTCCTTCTGAGCCCTCGCCAGCTTAGCTGTTAACATCACGTTTGTACGAACAATCTGTAGAAAGCATTCTATCATACCCATAATTCTTCCAGCCTCTGTCCATTTTCCAGTTCCAAAAACCACTTCTACATTTTAAGGTATTTGTTACAGTAGCACTCCACTTCCAGGTACCAAAGTCTGTTTTCAGTTTCCTACTGCTGTTGTAACAAATTCCCACAAACGTAGTGGCTTAAAACAATAGGAGTTATTACAGTTCTGGAAGGCAAACGTTGGAAATGGGCTTTACAGGGCTAAAAGGAAAAAACAGGGCTACATTCCTTCTGGAAGCTCTAAGGGAGAATCCTCCCTTGCCTTTTCAAGCTTCTAGAGGAGGTCTGCATTCCTTGGCTCTTGGCCACTCACTCCAGCCTCTGCTTCTGCAGTCAAGCCTTCTTGGACTCTGATCCTTGGTCTCCTTATAAAGATCCTTGTGATGGCACTGGGGCCATTGGGTAATTCAGGACAACCTTCTCCTCTCCCAAGACCCTTCATTTAGTTACAGCTGCAGTGTCCCATTTGCCATGGAAGGTGATATGTTCACAAGTTTTTGGGATTGGAATGTGTGCATCTGGGGGGGGGGGCTGTTTCTTCGCCTGCCACACCTGCTCTCCAATACAGTACTGAGGTCCTTAACTGGGTGCTAGGGGACACATAGATGAGTGTTTTAGGTAAACGTACTGCCTCTGGCTTGTTGGGCCAGACGGAACTGGAAAATATCATTTTAATGTGAAGAGTTCCCCCCCAATTAAATATTACATTAAATGTATTACATGCTCACAACATGGACTGACCTAACATTAGCACTTTTCACTTGTACTGACAATTACTGTGCAGGCATGTGGGTTCACAGTGTTGCCTCCTATCAGGATTTCTATGTGAGATTTTCCAGTTCTTACAACATGATATAGGGCAAAGCAACCCCATAGGCCAAATTCAGCCTGCCGGCCAGTTTACAACTATCAGTGATGTGACCTAATGATAGATCGAGATGGTGGATGCATACGTAGATAAGAGATAGATGGTTGATACTGGAATGTGTACAGAAAATCTTAGCACTACAAAAATACTGTTCAAACTTCAGGGTGGTTAAGAAACAGCATAAGTTGAGGCTTTTGGCACAAAAATAAGCACTTTCTTTGTTCCTTTACTCATTTAGCCATGATATCTCACAAACCAGATCTACAGGGTGGAGATAAAAAAACAAGATAGGATTCCAGTGGGGCAAGACCTATAAATCTTAAATCTGGTGATTTAAAGGCTAACAAAGCTAGGGGTGCCCAGCTGGCTCAGTCAGAAGAGCCCACAACTCTTGATCTCAGGATTGTGAGTTGGAGCCCCATATAGAGTGTAAAGATTAAATAAAATTTAAAGATATAAAAAAAATAAAGGCTAACAGAGCTCTTACAAAGGCCTTAAGCCTGGTCCAGCTGTATATGAAGTTGGGTAAGGCCACATAATAGATTCGACTGCAGGTTATGGGGTTTGGGGTTTTGAAATCGTTATTGAGAACTTTACATAGATCTGTTCTGAGCACCTTATATGCTTGATGTTCCCTCTTTTTAACAACAGCTCTGTAAGGCAAGTGGCCCAATTTCATGAATAATGAAAAATGAGAACAGAAAGGTAAATACTGTTATGTCAGTTTCACAGAATAGAAATGAAACAGGTTGTGTAAGTCATCTGAGGTCACAGAATTAAGTTGTGGAACTGTTATAAATCCAGGATGTCTAAATTGTCTCAGATGACAGGCAAGCATAAACATGGAAAATATAAGCAGAAGGGAGGAAGGGTGCTGCAGGCAAAAGGAACACTATGGGCAAAGACAGGATCGGTCATGATCCACAGTAAGCAAAGACGTTAGCAGACTTGGCAAGATAAATGGTATAATCAGGATGCTCTTAGTTTTAAGTACTGGTAGGTCTGACTTTTACTTGTTTCAACACTAAAGAGAGTTTGTTGGTCCATATAAGTGAAGACTGAGCAGTGGGTCTGAGTGGCTGACACAGCTTCCGGTATTGCATTTGTTCTGCATCTAGCAGGATGTATTCTACCCAGCATTGCAAGCCAAGGCCCGAGACTCACTCTGGATCAGTGTGGGGATTTATTTAAAAATTTTCTTATGATGTTTGTTTATTTTTGAGACAGACAAAAACAGAGCATGAGTGGGAGAGGGGCACAAAGTAAGGGAGACACAGAATCTAAAGCAGGCTACAGGCTCTGAGCTGTCAGCACAAAGCCCGACACGGGGTTCAAACCCATGAACTAGATCATAATCTGAGCCAAAGTCAGGCACTTAACTGACTGAGCTACCCAGGTGTCCCTGTTTTTGTTTTTTGTTTTGGAAGGGGCAGAGAGGGAGAGAGAATCCCAAGCAGGTTCCACCCTATCAATACAAAGCCTGATACAGGGCTTCATCTCACAGTTCTTGAGATCTGAGCTGAAATCAAGAGTCAGTTGCTTAACCAACTGAGCCAGCCAGGTGCCCTGAGGGTCAGCTTGGGTCTTCAGTCCACCAATCAATATTCATAGGAAGATGGTATGGATTGTTTACCTTAACCTAACTCTTTAAAAAAGTTTATTTAATGTTTATTTATTTTTGAGAGACAGAGGTGAGCAGGGAAGGGGCAGAGAGAGCAGGAGACACAGAATGTGAAGCAGGCTCCAGGCTCTGAGCTGTCACCCAGAGCCCGAGGTGGGGCTCGAACTCACAGACAGCAAGATCATGACCTGAGCCGAAGTCATGAGCCGAAGTCAGCCATGTAACCCACTGAGCCACCCAGGCGCCCCTTAACCTCTTTTATTCTGTTCTTACAGCTGGGCATGCAGTCCCTTCCCCTGAATCATAAGATTTCCAAACAGAATTCAGGTAAGTGGGTAGGGAGGATGGATGCCGGAAGGACAATCAATATAGGTAATGCCTCTTGAATCCTGTTATTGATGATCTCTGTATCCCAGAGTCAGGGATTTAGTGGACAAATATACAGAAATGTGAGAAACTTGTCTCAAAAAAGAAAAAAAACCCCACCTCATTTGAGTGAGGAATGACTTTGCTTGTTTGGGCACAGCTGTTATTTATGGTAAAGGTTAACAAAAGTAATGAGAATCTCAAATGCAGCAGCTTAAGCAAGACTATGTTTATTTTTTGGGGCACCTGGCTGGCTCAGTCGGTTGAGAATCCAACTCTTGATTTCAGCTCAGGGCATGATCTTGTGTTGGGCTCTGTCCTGACAGGAGCCTGCCTGGAATTCTGTCTCTCTCTTTCTATCAAAATAAACATTAAAAAATAAAATTTGAGAAGCAAAACTATTTCTCCCAACCTTTTCACTAAAATAAATAAATAAATAAAAAAGAATATGTTTACCTCTCTCATTTCACAGCTTTAGATGTTTCAGAGCTGGGAGTGTGGCATACTCACAATTCAGTTCCTCTATTTCTGAGTTCGAGGTGGCTGCCTACATGGCATTCATTCCTTCTATTCAATTCCCATTGTCTATTATATAATCACAACCCCATAACTAGCTGTTAGAGAGGTGGGAGGATGGGAGTCTAATTAGGTGGCCACAGGCCCACCTGAAACTTTGAAAGAGAACTCGTCCTTATCACAGTTCAGGCAGGAGAGCCTGGTGTCTATTCTGAGTACATGTCAGCTGCTTTCCCCAGATGGCCTGTGCCTCCTGGCTGAAGCTGATGTGCCCACCATTGGCTAGGTGCTCTGGTAGAGTAAGACTCCATGGCTGAAGCACCATGCTTGAAAAGGGACAGCTGCTGTCACTGGCTTAATATGCCCTTCACACACTTCTGGACACCATGTGGGAATAGCCACCAGAACCATACCTATCAAGTGGCCTCTCCCGTGTCCCTGGGTCTTTGTCTAAGGATCTTCTGATCCCAGCAATGTGCCCATCACACACGGATCGACCGCGTCTCTCTGGGTAACCGCACATACCACCTCTCTAACAAGCCTCCTCCAAGTAAGGAGACTTTTCTTCCCTGGGCCTCAAATTTCTTAACTTAAAAGAGGGTGACGTCAAGCACTGGTCCAGCTCTGATGAGCCCGGCGATTCCAGAAGAGCTCAGAAAAAGTAAGCCCCCACGTAAATGAGAGGGAAACGTGGAGGAACTTACGAAGCCCCGCCAGCTCGAATTCCTGGAGAACACTCGCTCTGATCTGACCAAAGGGGCGTTTCAGCGCCTGCGACCCTGGAGCCTGCGGCTTCCACTTACAGGGCTGTCTAACCTCTTTTACGAAGGCTGCGTTCAGTGCCCCCAGTCCGCCGTGAGGACTCAGCTCGTTCAGAGGCATGAGGACAAGCGACTTCCAAAAGGACACGTCCGCTCTCACCAAAAGAAATAAAAAGGGGGCCAGTGGAATGCGATCAAGAACGGCATTCATAACCCCCAACAGTTTACAGTCATTGGCAGCTGGTGTCCTCCCCTTCCGCGATACTAAACGATAGTTAACGCAAGAAAAGTTCCACTTGTTACCGCGAGACCTAAACCAGCCGTCGGGGGCGGAGTCTAAGACACATCTCACTGCGCAGGCGCAACTTGCCAACGCCCTCATTTTTCGTAAGCGCGTCAGTGGGACGCCGGACGCCCAGGGAAGGCAGCTCTACAGGAGCGCTTTTGCGTTTCCTCTTCCTCCTCTAGTCAATTCTCGGTTTCACTTCCGGTCCCCCCACTTCCGGTCCATCCCGTTTGTCCTTCCGACGGAAACGTCGGCGGTGCGGTCGGATCGAGTGTTTCAGTTCCCGACTGGGTCGGCCTCGCCCGAGTTAGTGAAGCTCCAGGGGCTGGGGCCGCGGGGCCCGAGGGCAGCACCCTCGCTGCCGCCATGGTGAGTTGGGTGGGTGCGGAGCCGAGGGGGCGAGCGGGCGCGCTGTGAGGACCTCCCCTGCCCCATTCGAGCGCTCGTGGTGGAGGGGTGCAGCCGGCAGCACTGCAGGCTTCAGGCTCTTTGGCAATCTGTAACTTGGGTTCCCTTCCTCCTCTCTTCAACTGTCAAATAACCTAGAAACGGGTTGTCACACCCGCTCTTTATCTCCCGCATGGGACTTGGGGACAAACAAGTGGCTAGAAGCAACCATTCCTGTGGGAGAATACACCCAGATTACTGCTTCATACTGCCCTGCTCAGCCTTGAGGCTCTGGTTTCTGAACTCTGACAAACATAGAGAATCATTCTGTCCATTTGCTGGCAAGGGAGAAAAATCCGTGGACCTGGATATTTTGGGTGCAGGAGCTGTTGGATATTTTATATCACTGTCCCCATCACACATTCATATTTGTGGGCTTAGAATACCATGGGTACCTGCCCATATCACATTGATTCATTATTTGGTGGGGAAGTTCCAGCGAGCCCCTAACTCAGTGTTTTAAGCATGGAGTAAGCATTGCGAAACACAACATTCAGTATCTCAAATCTCTAGGATTTCATGAAATAGGTAGGACACCATCTCTGCCTTCAAGATGATGGTTTTCCCTGGGAGCGGAGCTTTGTTTTATTTCTTAGTTGGTAATGTATCTGCCAAGCTTTTGCCAAGTTTCTTGTTTTGTCTGTTGAGACGGAAGGCCAGAAAGCGGAAGGCCAGAAAGGAGACTTACATTGAACTTACTTTTGCTGAGTATCTGTAAGCTGCATACCTGATTTTTTATGTTTATCTCTTCAGTCATCATGACATCTCTAGGAGATAAGAGGTATGATCCCCAATGTAAAGATGGGGAACCTGAGAGACTACTTCTCAGGAATGGTTAAGTGGAAGAGTTGAGAGTAAAGTTCAAGTCCCTGACTTAGCAGGAGTTACATAAAATTCACATTGGAAAAGCCAATCCTTTTTTCTTCAAGTTCTGCTGGCTGGAAACAGACAGTTGGGATGCTGAGTAGAAAGGACCATGGTAGTTATGAACCCAGATAAAAATAGTAGCAGCCCAGTTGGGAAGAAGGGGCACAGATGAACTTTCTGGGATGGTGATGACACAGGTGATACATTTTGAAGGATGGGTAGGTGTTAGCCAGATCCACGGGGTGGGGACAGTGGAGGAGTGAAGATGTATGTGGAGGGAGCAGCATAAGTAAAGTCACAGGATTTGGACATCTTTTGATTTTTTTTTCCCCTTTTCTTTTACGAGTTCAAACATTATGCTTGTGACTTTCCTTGTGATACTTTTCTCTAAAAAGCACATGAAAATAAAGGGTATTTAAAATATGATCATTTTTCTCCCCTTGTCTCTCCCTTTAGGCCCGAAATGCGGAAAAGGCCATGTAAGTATTAACTCGATTTTGTCTATAAATTTTAAGTGACTTGGTTATTACCATGGAGCTTTTTTTGTGTTTGGTCCCTTTAGTATCTTTTTCTTTCTCTACATGTCTTAAAATAGTATTCCTATGTCTGATGCTTGTTTTCCTAGTAGTATTTTCTGACAACTCCCCAGAATCTATACTGGATAAACATTAGTTCAGTTGGGGATGGGAGAGGGGCTATGAGAGTGAGAGTGAGGCACCCCATGATACTAGTCTTTTAGAATCTGGATGCGTTGCTCACCAAGTGGTCTGATCAGTAGCGTTTCCCATGGTCCTTACACCCAGTGTAAGTAGAATAGACATTTGGGTGTTCAGGAAATGCCAGTGGCTTTTTAAGTTCCACTTTTGGAACACAGAAACCCGTAACTTCTCCATGGGGTCTTAATCTCTTGCGCATACTCACGGATGCTCTCTTTTTACAAAGAATAATTATTATAATCTGTATATGAATAATATTCCTGAATGGCCAGTGTTAAATATGGTCATGAGTAGATCTCCATCTAGGAACATGGGTGATAAATCTGTGAGAAGTATCTGATGGCATCTTATTTCTCCCTGATAGGACGGCCTTGGCAAGATTTCGCCAAGCTCAGCTGGAAGAGGGAAAAGTGAAGGTTGGTGTAAATCCTCCTCATGAATTGTAAAGCATCAAGAACAAATGTGGTAAAGCTCTCTCCTGAGCGGGCTAGACTTCCAATGTCTTGTCTATACTTGCCAGCACTCTTATGAGTCTATACACTTGAATTGTAGGTAGTGTGATGATCTGTTTCCACTCCTCTGTATTATGATCATTGGCTTCCCATATTGTCCCAGCTCTGTCTACTAGTGAATAATAGTGGAGTGTGCTGGGGGCACCTGGGTGGCTCAGTCCTTTAAGCGTCTGACTTCGGCTCAGGTCATGATCTTGCGTTCCATGGGTTCGAGCCCCACATTGGGCTCTATGCTGATACCTAGCTTAGAGCCTGGAGCCTGCCTCAGATTCTGTGTCTCCCTCTCTCTCTGACCCTCCCCTGCTCACACACTCTCTCTCTCTCTCTCTCTCTCTCTCAAAAATAAAAGTAAAACATTAAAAAAAATTAAAAGACATAGTGGAGTGCGCTGTGGAGAGGAGCTCTAAGCTGAAACTAGTAAATGATCTCATCTCACAGAGACTCACCCAGGTCAGGGATAATAGGTCCCATTCTTTTAATGTTTTTGTTTTGTTTTATAAAATTATACACACATGCTCACATACACATGCATGTGTACACACATGTTTATGTGTGTTTGTTCTAAAATTTTTTTTAAGTTTCTTAGAGAGCAAGTAGGGGAGGGGAGAGAGAGTGAGAGTGTGAGTGAGTGTGTGTGAGGCTTGAAATCATGAACCTGAGATCGTGACCTGAGCTGAAGTCAGATACCTAACTGACTGAGCCCTACAGGTGCCCAATAGACATTATGTCTTAAGATAATATGAATATTCCATGAAATGGATATAACCTAGCTTACTTAGTCATCTCTCTTATAGACCTTTAATTTGTTTCCAGAGGTTCAATGTACTAGATAGTGCAACGTATATATATTTTTTGCCTTTTTAGTTGTTTCCTTTTTTTAAAAAAATACTTATTTATTTTGAGAGAGAGAGAGTGTGCATGTGCAAGTGGGACAGGAGCAGAAAGAGAGGGAGAGGGAGAATCCCAAGCAGGCTCCACACTCTTAGTACAGAGGGCATTGCAGGGCTCTGTCCCATGAATCGTGATATCATGACCTGAGCCGAAATCAGAGTTGGCTGCTCAACTGACTGAGCCACCCAGACGCCCCTGTATAGTTGTTTCCAAGTGGAGACGGTAGTGAGAGATACAAGGAAACTTCAAATGTATTTAGACCATTAGACCTTTAGTCCTGAGGGCTGAGTCCGTTGTGAATGCTGCATAAAGCTCGTAACTAGTACAGTGGCAATATGTGTATTTTCTTCTTCATAGGAAAGAAGACCCTTCCTTGCCTCAGAGTGTACTGAACTGCCCAAAGCTGAGAAGTGGAGGCGACAAGTATGTTCTGGGTGAATCTGGTCTTCGTAGAAGTAATATGTCTCTGATTGTTTCTTTTTCTGTTGAAGTATAGTTGACACAGAATGTTATATTAGTTTCAGATGTACAACATGATGATGCCACAAGTGTAGCTACCGTCTATCACCATAAATGCTGTTATGATACCATTGACTATATTTCCTATGCTGAACTTTTCCCGCTGTGACTCATTCCATAACTGGAAGCCTGTATCTCCCACTCCCCTTCACCCATTATTAGGCCCACCCCCCACCTCCCACCCCTTCGGCAATCATCATGTCAATCAATTATTTCATCATTGTTTCAACAATCAATCACTGTTCTCTGTCTTTATGGGTCTGTTTCTGCTTTTTTGTTTGTTTATTGATTTGATTTGCTTTTAGATTCCACCTGTAAGTGAAATCATATGGTATTTGTCTTTCTCTGTCCAGCGTATTTCACTTAGCATAATGCCCTCTAGGTCCGTCTGTGTTATTGAAAATGGCAAGATCTCATTCTTTTATTATAGTTGAGTAGTGTTGCATTGTGTGTATACACACACACACACACATATGCACATATGTGTATGTATATATATATATATATATATATAACATCTTTCTTATCCATTCAGCTGTCCATGGACACTTGGGTTGCTGACATATCTTGGTATTGTAAATAATACTGCAATTAATATGTATCTTTCAAAGTAGTGTTTTTTATTTTCTTTGGGTAAATACCCAGGAGTGGAATTCCTGGATCATATAGTATTAATATTTTTCATTATTTTTGGAACCTCCATACTGTTTTCCATGGTGGCTATACTAATTTGCATTCCCACCTGCAGTGCAAAGGGTTCTCTTTCTTCCACATTTTCGCCAATGTGTATTTCTTATCTTTTTAATTCTAGCCATTCTGACAAGTGTATGGTGATACGTCATTGTGGTTTTGATTTATATTGATTATTTCTTATTATCTGAGTGATTCTTTACCAGAGTTCTAAGTATTTTTAATTGCTAATTTTGAATTGTATTTTTTCTGTGCTTTCAGACATAATCAAAGGTCATGAAAATTTATTACCTTTTATTTTATTTTTTTACAGATCATTGGAGAGATCTCTAAAAAAGTGGCTCAAATTCAGAATGGTAAGCTACCTTGCCTTTTACAGTGTTGTTGTTTTTTTAAGTTTTATTTATTTTGAGAGACAGCGAGAGAGAGCGAGAGCACATGCATGCACAAGCAGGAGAGGGGCAGAGTGAGAGAGGGAGAGAGACAATCCCATGCAGGCTCCACACTGACAGGATGGAGGTCGACCCCACAGAACCACAAGATCATGATCTGAGCCAAAGCCAAAAGTTGGACACTCAACCAATTGAGCCACCCAGGTACCCCTAACAGTGTTAATTCTCAAATCCACTGGGGGATTCCAACACTTCTCTCTCAAAAATCAATAGAACAAGTAGGGGTGCTTGGGTGGCTCAGTTGGTTAAGCGTTGGACTTTGGCTCAGGTCATGATCTCACAGTTCATGAATTCAAGCCCCACGTCAGGGTCTGTGCTGACAGCTCAGACCTTGGAGCCTGCTTTGGATTCTGTGTCTCCCTCTCTCTCTGACCCTCTCCCACTCATAGTCTGTATCTCTCAAAAATAAACATTAAAAAAATGTTTTTTAATTAAAAATCTATGGAACAAGTAGATAAAAAAATCAGTAAGGACATAGAAGAACTGAACAAGAGTGTTAATCAATTTGACATTTATAGAACACTCCACCTAACGGAAAGAATACTTTAAAAAATAAAAAAAATTTTTTTGTTGTTGTTTATTGAGTCAGAGCGAAACAGAGCATGAGTGAAGGAGGGTCAGAGAGAGAGGGAGACACAGAATCTGAAACAGGCTCTAGGCTTTGAACTGTCAGCACAGAGCCTGATGTGGGGCTGGAGCTGATGATCTGTGAGATTGTGACCTGAGCTAAAGTTAGCTGTTTAACTGACTGAGCCACCCAGGTGCCCCAGGAATACATTTTTTTAAAGATTGATTGATTGATTGATTTATAGAAAGAGAGAGTGCCAGATGGGAGGAGCAGAGAAAGAGGGACACAGAATCCCAAGGAGGCTCTGCACTGTCGGCCTGGAGCCCAACTCAGGGCTTAACCTCACGAACCATGAGGTCATGACCTGAGCCAAAATCAAGAGTTTTACGCTTTTCTGACTGAGCCACCTTGGTGCCCAAGAGTACTTTCTTTTTTAAAGACCATGTAGAATATTTATGAAAATAGAACATGTTCTGGGGTATAAAACAAATGTTAGCACATTTAAAATAGTTGAAATCTTACAAAGTATGTTCTCTGATGATAACAGAATTAATGTAGAAATCAGTAACGGAAAGATATCTAAAAAATTCCTAAATATTTGGAAATTAAGCAGCATGTATCTAAGCAACCCATTTGTCAAAGAGAAAACTGCAAGGATGTTCAAAAACCTTTTGAAGTAAATGAAAATGAAAACGTAATATTAGTATTAAGGGACAAAAACACTTTGGGGGGATGTATTAAATCAGTGCTTTTTTTTGTATTAAAATAATAGAAAATAAGAAAGGTCTCAAATCAATGATCTAAACTTCTACCCTAAGAAACTAGAAGAGAAGAGTAAATCAAACCCTAAGTAAGCAGAAGGAAGAAAATAGTAAAGGTAAGAGCAGATATCAATGAAACTGAAAATGGATGATGAGGAGAGAAAAGCAATCAAAAGCTGGTTCTTTAAAAAGATCAATAAGGGGCACCTCGGGGAGCTCAGTTGGTTAAGGGTCCGACTCTTGATTTCAGCTCAGTTTATGATCTCACGGTTCATGAGTTTGAGCCTCACGCTGAACTGTCAGTGTGCACTATCAGTGCAGAGCCTGCTTGGGATTCTCTTTCTGTCTACCCCTCCCCCCCACACTCTTTTGGTCTCTTAAAATAAACAAACAAAAAAATTAAAAATAAAAATATATACATAAAAAGGTCAATAAAACCAATAAGCTTTTAGTCAGACTGACCGAGAAAAAAAAGAAGATACAAATTGGGAACATCTAGGGGGGCCTGGCTTGTTCAGTCAGTAGAGCATGTGACTCTTGAGCTCAGGGTCAGGAGTTTGAGCCCGAAGTTGGGTATAGAGATTACTATGTAAATAACAAACAAGCAAGCAAACTTAAGAAAATGACAAGAGTGGGGAGTGACGTTGGGAATATACTACAGACATTAGAAGGTTAATAAGGGAATGTTACAATGTTATGCCTATAATTCAACAACTTGGATGAAACTGACCACTCCTTGAAAGACAGAAACTTAAGAGAATCAGTTCTTACCCAGCAGCACTTTTGCCCCCCAGGGGACATTTGTCAGTATCTGGAGAAACTTCGATTTTTACAGCTTGGGGTGCTACTTGCGTCCATAAAGCCAGAGAAGCTGCTAAGCACCCCACAAAGTACCCTCCAGAGAATTATTGGACACAAAATGTCAATAGTGCCACTGTTTAGAAATATTGTTCAAGAGAAATTGATACATGAGCATTTCTATGTCTATTAAAGAAATTAATAATTTTTTAAAAAAAGTAAATTCTATGCCCAGTATGGGGCTCGAACTCTTGACACCAAGATCGAGAGTTGCATGCTCTACTGACTGGCCAGTCAGAATTCCCTATATCTATTAAAGGAATTGAATACGTAGTTAAAACCTTCCAGCAATGAAAACTCCAGGCCCAGATGGCCTCACTGGTCATTTATACCAAACATTTAAGGAAGAAATGAATACCAATTCAACACAGTTTCCTCCAGAAAATTGAAGGGGAAGGAAACTTCCTCGTTCATTTTATAAATTTTACTATTAGCGTTACTGTGATACTAAAATTAGAAGAAGACATTACACGAATAGAAAAAAATTTGCCAGCCAATATTCCTCATGAGTGTAGAAATCCCCTACAGAATATTAACAAACCAAATCCAGTAATTTATAAAAAGGGTAATACATCACAACCAAGTGGGATTTATCCTTGGAATACAGGTCCGATTCAGCATTAAAAAATGAATATAATTCACTATAATCATTCTAAAGTAGAGAAACCTCTCTAGATGATCTTTACTAGAGATCGTCTCAGTAGATAACAGAAAAAATATTTGGCAAAATTTGACATCAATTCATGGTAAAAACTCTCTGCTAACTGGGAATAGGAGGGAATTTTTTTTACCCAGATAAAACACTTCTACCAAAAAACAAATAGCCAGCATCATACTTAATGTGAAAGGTTGAATACTTTCCTCCTGAGAGCAAGGACGAGGCAGAGATCCATGTTCTTACCACTTGAATTCAAGGTCATACTGGAATTCCTAGTCTGTGCAGTCAAGCAAGGAAAGGAAGTAAAAGGTACACAGACTAGAAAGGAAAGAATATAATTCTCTTCTCAAACTATGTAATTTTCCATGTAGAAGGTCTCAAGAAATCTTATGGGAAGCTTTCTGAAATAAAGAAGTGGGGGCGCCTGGGTGGCTCAGTCAGTTAAGCATCCAGCTTCGGCTCAGGTCATGATCTCATGGTCTGTGGGTTCAAGCCCCGTATTGGGCTCTGTGCTGACTGCTAGCTCAGAGCCTGGATGGAGCCTGCTTCGGATTCTGTGTCTCTTTCTCTCTCTGCCCCTCCCCTGTTCACACTCTGTCTATTTCTGTCTCTAAAAAATAAATAATGTAAAAAAAATTTTTTTAATGAAGAAGTGAGTTTATTATCAAGGACACAGAATAGAAGATCAATACACAAAAGTCAATTCTATTGTTATAAAGCAGCACTGAAAAATTAGGAAGAGAACATTTGTAGAAAGGGCGATTTACAGAAGCACCGAAGCAGAAGGAATACTTAGGTATAAATCTAACAAAATGTAAGTGTGATCTGTATGCTTAAAACCCTACAGCGCTGATGAAGGGAATCAGAGAAGACCCAAGTAAATGGAGAGATCCACAGCATTTGTGGATGGGAAGACTTAACCTAGTAATGATGTCAGTTCTTTCTCTTTTCAAATACTGTATCACAATCAAAATCCCACGGGATTTTTTAAAAAGTAGATTACCAGATTTTTTCCTACATTTTAAATGGAAAGTCAAAAGAACTAGAATAGCCAAAATAATTTTGAAGAACAAATTGTAGTCTTCATACCACCTGACTTTAAGATTTAATATAAAGATGGGGCGCCTGGGAGGCTCAGTCGGTTGAGCATCCGACTTGGCTCAGCTCATGATCTCACAGTTCGTGGGTTCGAGCCCCACGTTGGGCTATGTGCTAGCAGCTCAGAGCCTGGAGCCTGCTTCCGATTCTGTGTGTCCCTCTCTGCCCCTCCCCTGCTCATGGTCTGTCTCTCAAAAATAAATGTTAAAAAATAAATTTAAGAAAAGATTTAATATAATACTACTATATTCCAAATAACATGGTAGTGGTGGAAAATAGACCAATGGAAGAGAGTAGGAAAAAAGGGCCACACGTGGTCAGCTGACTTTTGACAGTGGTGCAAAAGCCATTTGGTAGAGAAAGTTGGGGGGATACTCCCTTGCAATAGCCACATGATACTATGTTTTAACATATCAGGGTTCATTAGCCATTTCCCTACCGTTGTGGTGGGGCACCCCAGCTGCTTGTGGCCGCCTTCAATGACACCTCTGTAAACCCCCTTGTCCTCTTCCTTTAAATAAGTCCCTTAGGCTTAATTCTCAGAGGACAAAAGATGTTCCCATATAATAAAGCATTGCTTTCCTGAAAGGGTGAAACCAACATAGAATTCTCCAGCGCCTGGTGCTTATGCCAACCTGGATGCTAGGTGCCCCTACCACTAAAGGTATTTTAATAGTTGGATAAATGGGACCGTAGGATTGCTTCAGTTTATATTTCTTCAGTTGCTAATGAGGATGAGTTGTTTTTCCTCTGTGCTGGTGGGGGCTCTGTTCATATCCTTGCCTTTTCCTGTATGGGGGTTTCGATGGTTTTTCTTATACATTTAAACGAGTGTTTTGGTAGGTATGGACGTTTATTTTTAGGGGTAACATTAAGTGCTGTCTTGAAACAATGTTAATGTTCTTGTCTTCCAGCTGGTTTAGGTGAATTCCGAATTCGGGACCTGAATGATGAAATTAACAAGCTGCTAAGGGAGAAAGGACACTGGGAAGTCAGAATAAAGGAGCTGGGTGGTCCTGACTATGGAGTAAGTAAGCGGTGGTGTCAGTGGATGGTGGTGGTTAGCTAGCGAGCGTTTTGGCAGGCTGTGTGGCTTTGCACCCCCTGCCACGCCCAGTCCATGCCAGCCACAGAGTATGAACTTGAGCTTTGAAAAGTCCCTGTTGCCTATGGACAGGAAGCATGGAAAAGTTAGGATAATTCTTCCACCCCATAGAACAGCCCTCTAAGCAGATAGGGCACCTGAGTTTACTTCCCAGATGTTCTTGAGTAAGCTGCTTAATCTCTCCGGGCTTCTTGTTTCTTTATTTTTAAATTCTTTTTTTTTTTTTAATGCTATTTATTACGGAGACAGAGAGAAACAGAGCATGAGTGGGGGAGAGGCAGAGAGAGAGGGAGACACAGAATCTTAAGCAGGCTCTAGGCTCTGAGCTGTCAGCACAGAACCCGACACGGGGCTCAAACCCACAAACCAAAAGATCATGACCTGAGCCAAAGTTGGACGCTTAACCGGCTGAGCCAGCCAGGCGCCTGTTTGTTTATTTTTAAATGTTTATTGAGAGAGAGAGAGAGAGAGAGAGAGAGAGAGAGTGCGAGTAGGGGAGGGGCAGAGAGAAAAGACAGAGGATCAGAAGCAGGCGCAGCACTGACGGCAGAGAGTCCAATATGGGACTTGAAATCACAAACCGTGAGATCATGACCTGAGCCGAAGTCTTAGGCTAACCGACGGAACCACCCAGGCGCCCCTGGCCTCATGTTTAAAATGACCATGGCTCTGGAGCACCTGGCTGGCTCAGTCGGAGAAACGTGCAACTCTTGATCTTGGGGTTGTGAGTTCGATAGGTGTAGAGATTACTTAAGGGAATAAAAATACTTTAAAAAATGTTTATTATTATTTTGAGACAGAGAACAGGGGAGGAGGCAGAGAGAGAGGGATGGAGAGAATCCTAAGCAGGTTCTGTGCTGTCGGTGAGCTTGATCTCACAGAGATCATGACCTGAGTTGAAATCAAGAGTCAGATTCTTAACTGAGCCACCCATGTGCCCCAATCTGTTCTATTTTATGGCTGAGTATTCCATTACATACACACACACACACACACACACACACACACACACACACACACCCCATCTTCTTTATTTATTCATCAATCAATCCATGAACAGTTGGATTGCTTGCATATCTTGGCTATTGTGAATAATGCTACAGTATTAGGAGTGCTTCTTTTCAAATCAGTGTTTTCATTTTTCTTTAGGTAAATACCCAGTAGTGGAATTACTGGATCATATGGTAATCCTATTTTTAATTTTGAAGAACCTCCATACTGGTTTCCACCGTGGCTGCACCAGTTTGCATTCCCACCAACAGTGTAGGAGGTTCCTTTTTTCCCACATCCTTGTCGATACTTGTTGCTTCTTGTGTTTTTGATACTAGCCATTCTGACAGATGCACAGGATATCTCATTGTAGTTCTGATTTGCATTTTCCTGATGATGAGTGATGTAGAGCATCTTTTCAGTGTGTCTCTTGGCCATCTTTTGCCTTTGGAAAAATGTCCATGTCATCTGCCCATGTTTTAATTGGATTATTTGTTTTTTGGTGTTGAGTTGTAGTAGTTCTTCTATATTTTGGTTATCAACCTCTTATTGGATCTATCCTTTGCAAATATATTCTTTTAATTAGTAGGTTGTCTTTTTGTTTTATTGTTTCCTTTGTTCTGCAGAAGCTTTTTATTTTGATGTAGTCACAATAGTTTATTTTTGCTTTTGTTTCCCCTGCCTTAGGAGACATATCTAGAAAAATGTTGCTATGGCCGATGTCAGAGAATTTAGTGCCTGTGCCCTCTTCCAGGATATTGATGGTTTCAAGTCTCACATTTAGGTCTTTAATCCATTTGGAGTTTATTTTTGTGTATGGTGTTGGGAAGTGGTCCAGTTTCATTCTTCTCCATGTAGCTGTCCAGTTTTACCAGCATTATTTATGGAGGAGTCTGTCTTCCCGTTGCATACTTTTGCCTCCTTTGTTGTGCATCAATTGACCATGTAACCTTAGGTTTATTTGTGGGCTCTGTGTGTGTTCTGTTGACCTGCGTCTGTGTTTGTACCCCTGGTATACTATTTGGATTATTAAGTTTTGTAGGATCTCTTGAAATCTGGAATTCAACTTTGTTTTTCTCAAGATTGCTTTGGCTATTCAGGGTCTTTGTTCTATACAAGTTGTAGCATTTATTCGTTCTAGTTTTTTGAAAAGTGCTGCTAGCATTTTGCTAGGGACAGCGTTAAATCTGCAGGTTGCTTTGGGTATATGGACATCTTAACAGTATTAATTCCTCCAGTACATGAGCGTGGAATTTCTTTCCATTCGTTTGTCATCTTCAATTGTTTTCCATCAGTGTTTTCTACTTTTCAGAGTACAGTTCTTTCACCTCCTTGGTCGAGTTTGTTTTATAAATTTTTGGTGCAATTGAACATTAATGTTTTAATATATTTCTCTCTAGAGTTTTTTTTTAATGCTTAACAATTTTATTTCCATTTTCTATTTGTAAAAGTAATACGTTTAGACTTTAGTTTCACAAGATGAGAAGAGTTCTGGAGATTACTGGTGGTGAGGATACACGATATTATAGATGTATTTAATATCACTGAACTTGTCCACTAAAAATTGTTTAGAGGGGTGGTACCTGAGTGGCTCATTCGGTTAAGTACCTGACCCTGGATTTTATCTTGGGTCATGATTTCACGGTCTGTGGGGTCGAACCCTGCGTTGGGCTCTGCACCAGCAGTGCAGAACTGCTTGGGATTCTCTCTGTCTCCCTCTCTCTCTGCCCCTCCCCTACTTGTGCACACATTTTCTCTCTCACAAGGTAAATAAACTTTAAAACAAAGGTTAGGATGGTAAATTTTGTTATGTGTATTTTGCCACATTAAAAAAAGCACAGAAAAGTGGTACATTTATCACTACGGTCAGAAAAGTTTACAGAAGCAGGAGAGTATTCAGGCAGGATGCTGTTACCTGGATGCAGCTACTCGAGTCGTTCCTCCTGTTTTTCTGTGAGAGCCATGACTGAGATCACACTCCTGAGTGCACAACTTCCCCAAGTGGTGGCGTTGCGCATGTAGATTCTACAGAGTTTTATGCAAGAAAAAAAGGAAAGAAAATAAAAAATAACAAAAATTGTAAAAATACTTAAATATTTGTTATATTCTATGAATGATATAGAATATGTTTTATAGTTTTCTACTACATAGAAATAACTACTACTGACATTTTCTATTTACCTTTCTAGCATTTTTTTCTATGCATGTATGTGTTTTGTTTTACTTATTTATTTATTTATTTTTACCATTTTTTATTTATTCTTGAGAGACAGAGCATGAAAGGGGGAGGGGCAGAGAGGGAGGGAGACAGAGAATCCAAAGCAGGCTCCAGGCTCAGAGCTGTCAGCGCAGAGCCTGACACGGGGCTGGAACCCATGATCCGTGAGATCATGACCTGAGCCAACGTTAGACGCTTAATCGACTCACCCCCCTACTCACAGTCTATTTCTCTGTGTGCAAAATGAATAAATGTTAAAAAAAATTAAAAAATAATCATTTTTAAGTTTTGGAATATATTCCATCCCTGGCGATGCTGTAATTTACTTAAAATCATCCTCTTACTCTTAGGTATTTAGGTTGATTTTAATTTGCTTTAAAAAAGTGTCTAAATAGTTTTATACATTCATCAATATTTCCCCACATTTACTGTTGTTATCTTAAAATACATTTTCATACATAGAAGTGGTGGGTTAAAAGATCAGACTTATTTTCTCTTTTTCCTTCCCAATAAGAAAGTTGGCCCTAAAATGCTGGATCATGAAGGGAAAGAAGTTCCCGGGAATCGAGGGTACAAGTACTTTGGAGCGGCCAAAGATTTGCCCGGTGTTAGAGAGCTGTTTGAAAAAGAACGTAAGTGATTGCTGGTGTTTGTGTCGGTCTTAGCCTCTAATTACTGGTAGTCCTTGTACCAGATCCATGTGCTGGTGCTCTTCCTGGGTTGTCGCAGCTGCACAGTAGTGGTGTCAGAATTATTGTCCCACATTTTATTGTATTTTATTTTTAACTTGTATTTATTTTTGAGAGCCAGAGCATGAATGGGGGAGGGGCAGAGAGAGAGGGAGACACAGAATCTGAAGCAGCTCCAGGCTCTGAGCTGTCAGCTCAGAGCCTGATGTAGGGCTTGAACCCACGGACCTGAGCCGAAGTTGGACGCTTAACTGACTGAACCACCTGGGTGCCCCTGTTCCCACATTTTAAATGAGAAACTTTAAATACCAGGAGGGGCGCCTGGGTGGCTCAGTTGGTTAAGCGTCCGGCTTCAGCTCACGTCATGATCCACGGTTCGTGGGTTCGAGCCCCGCATCAGGCTCTCTGCTGACAGCTAGCTCAGAGCCTGGAGCCTGCTTCAGATTCGGTGTCTCCCCCTCTCTCTGACCCTCCCCTGCCTGCGCTGTCTCTCTCTGTCTCTCAAAATAAATAGAAAAGATAAAAAATAAACAAAAAAAATAAATACTAGGAGTTGAAGTCACAGGCCCAAGTCACAATCGGGGCTGGGAGGCAAATCCAGAATTGACGGGTGCCGAAGTCTCACACAGCTGTCTCTCAGCTTGGATGCCAAGTTTGCTGTTTGACGTTCCCTCACACTATCAGGGCAGGCTCTGACGTTCATTGAAATGGGTTCACGTTGCAGTTACTTATTCGTTGAAAAGAGCCCTAGCTGAAGAATGAGTAGAAGCTTGGGCCAAACCCCAGTAGGTATGAATGCAATAATGTGGCGGTGCTCTGTGCAGATTCAGGCCTGATGCCCTTGCCTGGCCTGCCGTTTCCCTCCGTGGCTGTGGGGACAAGGAGTCTAAACACTGTAGAAAAAAGTGTGAGTAGTGAGAAGAATGACTGCAGTGCTCTCACCACTGTTTTCCGCGCTCTTCCCTTCCAGTTTTCTGTTTGTTTAAAAATATAATTCAACCTGTATTCAGCCCTGCTTTTTTTTTTAAGTTTATTTTTTTTTTAAGTTTATTTATTTTGAGAGAGAGAACCATCAAGGAAGGGGTTGGGGGGGCGGACAACAGAGGATCCAAAGCAGACTCTGTGCTGACAGCAGAGAGTCCAACACAGGGCTTGAACCCATAGACCGTGAGATCATGACTTGAGCTGAAGTCAGACACTTAACTGACTGAGCCACCCAGGTGCCCCAAGCACGACTTATTTTTAAATTAATTATGCCCAGACTGATTTTGCATGCGTTATTAACACCACTTAAAATTCATTCAAGGGGTACCTGGCTGGCTTGGTTGGTGGAGCATGTGACTTTTTTTTTAAATAATTTTTAAAAATATTTTTTTATTAATTTTTGAGAGGGAGAGAGCATGAGCAGGGGAGGGTCAGAGAGAGAGAGGGAGACACAGAATCCGAAGCAGGCTCCAGGCTCTGAGCTAGCTGTCAGCACAGACCCCGACGCGGGGTGTGAACCCATAAACCGCGAGATCATGACCTGCGCCGAAGCCGGACGCTTAATCAGCTGAGCCACCCAGGTGCCCTGGAGCATGTAACTCTTGATCTTGAGGTTGTGAGTTCAAGGGTCGTATTGGGTATAGAGATTACTTAAATATAAAATCTTAAGAAAAAAGTCTTGGGGTGCCTGGGTGGCTCAGTCAGTTAAGCATCCTACTTCGGCTCAGGTCATGATCTCACATTTGTGGGTTTGAGCCCTATGTCGGGCTCTGTGCTTGCAGCTCGGAACCTGGAGCCTGCTTCAGATTCTGTGTCTCCCTGTCTCTCTGCCCCTCCTCAGTTCGTTCTCTCTCTCTCAAATGGACATTACAAAAATTTTTAATTATTTACAAAAATCTTAAGAAAGTAATAAATCAGAATCTAAATATCCTGCTGTTCATTGTGAAAATAATATAGTTTTATTACAGAGAAGTTGTAAAACACAGAAAATCAGAAAAACAACTGCCCATATTTTCCCATCTGTAGATGACAGTTGTTGACCTATTGGGGCTTATTTCCTTCTAGTTTTGAAAGGGAAATGACAACCCAACAGGTGGGTCAATGAATCAAAGCTGATCGTTTAAGAAGAAAAAATTCAGATGTAGAGGGGGGCACCTGCATTGGGGTTATACTGTACATATTACTTTTTTAATTTACATTTTTAAAAATTTATTATTTATTCCAGTTGTAGATTTTTTTTAATAAGAAAGTACATAAATCAGCCTAAAGGAGTGTGATTCAAAACCACTCTCCCCTGTGTCCCCCCCCACCCGCCTTTCCTGTGCCCCTCGATAACTGGTCGTCAGTATTATCTGTTTGGTATGTTCCCTTCCAGGCCTTTTTTAAGGCACTTACATGCTTATTTCAGAAACTAAATTTCATCCGTATGAGTGACAGATGCTTATCCCCAATTCAGTGTAGGCAGGAGAGTGAGTTTATTGACTCACATGATTGAGAAGCCCACGTGGTTCGCCTTCAAGAAAAGCTGATCCCAGGCCACGTCTCCTCCGTGTTGCCGTTTGACTTCTGCCACATGAGCTTTTTTCTATCTAGTTCTCTCCTTGTGGCAGCAAGGGGTCCATCACCAACTTACATTTTGTCTTCTCTCAGCAAGAGACTTTTTTTCCTCCCAAGCAGTTTAAGCAAACCCCCTAGAATTGAATCTGATTGGTGTTGACCAGACCATAGTGCCACCCATAACCCAGTCCCTGTGACTGGGAGGGCCGCAGCATTCTGAGCCAGCCAGGTTTTAGCCCTGAACCCGGTCCTGGGTGCAACCAGCGTGGTCACTGGTCAGGGAGCAAGAGGAGTGGAGCAGTGGACGGAGTTGCCAATAACCAGTGTCAGGTTGATGGGCAGAGACCTGCCAGGGCACAGGACACAGGGCTCTCCCATACCTGTTGTGTTGGGCTCTGCATCGCTACCACTCCGCATCGTTCTGCTTAGAGCTCTATGAGTGGATGTGAAGGATCAAAGTATGATATGAATTAGCCATATTTAATGCTTATTTATTTTTGAGAGAGAGAAACAGAGTGCGAGCTGAGGAGGGGCAGAGAGAGAGAGAGGGAGACCCAGAATCCAAAGCAGGCTCCAGGCTCTGAGTGGTCAGCACAGAGCCTAACATGGGGCTCTAACCCATGAACCGTGAGATTATGAGCTGAGCCGAGGTTGGACACTCAACTGACTGAGCCACCCAGGCACCCCTGAATTAGCCATACTTTAATGTAGCCATTCCTCTTTTGGTAGACCTTCAGTTACTTCTAATTTTCTATAAGTATAAAATATTTGCTTATCTGATAATTGAAAATACAGTTTATTATTTTTACTTTTTATTTCTCTGATTACTCATGAAATTATAATTGAATTCAGTCACTAATAGCAGTTTTTTGTAATGTTTATTTATTTTGAGAGAGAGAGAAAGATAGTGCACGGGGGAGGGGTCAGAAAGAAAGGGAGAGAGAGAAGTCCAAGCAGGCTCTGCACTATTAGTGCAGAACCAGACATGGGGCTTGATCCCATGAACTGAGATCATGACCTGAGCCAAAATCAGGAGTCGGGACACTTGACAGACTGAGCCACACAGGCATCCCACTAATTGAAATTTTTATACATGTGAATTTTTTCTACTGAAATGATCAGCTTTTACTTTTTCAGCTATCTGTTGGGTTGTCATTTCCCTTTTGATTAAAAAAAATTTTTTTTAATGTTTGTTTATTTTTGATAGACTGAGAGAGACAGAGCATGAGCAGGGGAGGGGCAGAGAAAGAGGGAAACGGAATCCAAAGGCTCTGAGCTGTCAACACAGAGCCCAATATGGGTCTCGAACCCATGAACTGTGAGATTATGACCTGAGCCGAAGTC
The DNA here is from genome assembly GCF_006229205.1 of Suricata suricatta. Lineage (NCBI taxonomy): Eukaryota > Metazoa > Chordata > Mammalia > Carnivora > Herpestidae > Suricata > Suricata suricatta. Next base: position 57,095,759 of record NC_043711.1, read on the forward strand.
AGATGCTCAACCAACTGTAATCTCTACACCCAGTGTGGGGCTCAAACTCACAACCCTGAAATCAAGAGTTGTATGCTGTACTGACTGAGCCAGCCAGATGCCCTCCCTTTTAATTTTCAAGAATTATCTAGGGGCGCCTGAATGGCTCAGTTGGTTAAGCGTCTGACTTCAGCTCAGGTCATGATCTCACAGTCCTTGGGTTTGAGCCCTACGTCGGGCTCTGCGCTGAAAGCTTGGAGCCTGGAGCCTGCTTCGGATTCTGTGTCTGTCTGTCTGTCTCTCTCTCTCTCTCTCTCTCTCTCTCTCTCTCTCTCTCCTCTCTCTCTGCCCTTCCCCGGCTCACTCTGTCTCTCTTTCAAAAATAAAATAAAGACATAAAAAAATTAAAAAAAAAAAAGATCTAAATATCCTGAATAGTAACCCTTAGTCTGAAAATATTTTCTTTAGGACTTTCTCATTTATCTGTTTTGTTTCCTTATAGTTTCTTTTGTCTTATCTATATACTTAATGTTTTCCTGTCCTGTTTTTTTCATTTAACATGACATTTCCTACGTTATCAAAACATCTTGTGGAATAGCAATAGAGGGGCCGTCAGATAATCCCCCGACACACATCCTGCAGTTTATAGCCTTACATTATTCCAGGTTTTCACGACTCTGTGAATAATACAAATTTCTGTCCATAGAGTTTTGCCAGCCTTTGTTTTTGTGTTTTTGGTTAGGATACATTTTTTCTAAATAGACCAGTTGGGTTTAAGTTTTCAAAATGGACTTTAAAAAGGGTTGTGCCACTTAATGTAATTCTTTGACCAGTCCAGAGAGGTGCGTGTGTCATCGTACTGTCTTAAGCACGCACATGCACACACACGCCATGGCCTCATGACACTGTCTGGGATGAAGGCTTCGGTGTGATTGTGGTGGGACACTTAGCTGAGCTGATGCTGTTTCTTTTAGCCCTCCCTCCTCCAAGAAAGACGCGTGCGGAGCTCATGAAAGCAATTGATTTTGAATACTACGGTTACCTCGATGAAGATGATGGTGTCATTGTGCCTTTGGAACAGGAATATGAAAAGAAATGTAGGTCTCGAAGCATTTCATTTCATGATAGACGGCATCGGGTTTCTGGTCTGTCCTTTGAAAATGGGCTTTTCAGTAGTACTGTATGCCGGAAGTGGGTTGGTTTCATTGCTGAAAATTCCTTCAGAGGAAATGGTCTGCTCGTGACCTAACCCTCAGTAACTGTGACGCAGTCAGGGCTGTGCTGAGCCAGAGCTGCAGGTTGGGGAAACCCAAGAGTGACATCTGACCTGCCCTCGGTCACCCAGAATTCATCACCTAGATTCCTTCCCATGTTGGCCTTTCTTAAAATCAGGAAGTGGTGCCCATTTAAGTAGCTTTTAGATCTGCTGTAAGCATGGCCGGCAGGTAATCAGTGTTGAGCAAGGTGGGCGTCTCTTTCTGAGTGCTGCTTCTATGCCAAGCCTTGTGCCAACCATTTTGTGGACATTGTCCTGAAGCCTCATGCCTGCCCCGTGAGGAAGCAGTTCCACCAATCCCCCCGGTATGTTGAGCTAGGCCTTTGGTGCGGGTGATCAGGAGTCTGGCCCTTTTCCAGCATGCGGTACCACTGTGTCTCCTTTGTCATGTAGGCCTGTCCGGAAGTCACTCGGGTCGTCAGACTGGGGATGATCTGGGGACGTGCCCTGAATCGCTGCCTTATTGTGACTTGCAGCTAGCCTGTTGCGTGACCAGACTACCTCTCATGCTCCATTCCTGCATGTCAAGGCGGAATGGAGGGTTCTCCGAGGGGATGTCTGGGCCTAACCCTGCACTGCGCAGAGAGCTAATTTAGAGCCCTGACTAAGCAGCACCTGCTCTCCCGTTTCTCCAGTCAGGGCCGGATTGGTGGAAAAGTGGAAAGCAGAGAGAGAGGCTCGGCTGGCAAGAGGAGAAAAGGAGGAGGAGGAGGAAGAGGAGGAAGAGATCAACATCTATGCTGTCGCCGAGGAGGAGGTACTGTGGGCAGCAGGTGGGGAGGGGGCGCGGCGGGTGCTTGCTGCCGTTTGCTCCAAGCCAGGGAGGCCGGGGCTGGAGAATCAGGGGCGTGGCAGGAAGGCTCGGTCCATTGGCGAGGGGACAGGGTCAAAGCCTAGCTCTGAGACTTGAGCTTCCTCAGCTGGAAAATGGATGTGAGGATCACCTCTCAGCATCCCAGGGAGGGTTCTAGAAGGGAATGGCTGTCAGAGCACTTTGTAAACTGTGCTCTACACCAGCATTGCTCCCCTGCATGTTAGAGATAGGCCCTCCTGAGTATACTGCTGTCAGCCTTATAGACACATTTGATGCCATATTGAGTGATAGCCCATGTCCCCGTGATTTCTTTTTATTTAGTCACTTATTTATTATCATCATATTTTCAGGTTTCATTATGTATCTCTCATATTAGTTGCTTATACATTACAAAGTAGCACAGACTGGGTGGCTTAAACACCAGAAACCGATTTCCCCGGAGTTCTAGAAGCTAGAAATCTAAGATCAGGGTATCAGCAGGGTAGGCCTTATCATTTATTTTTGTTTTTATATTTATTTTTAAAATTTTATTAAAAAAATTTTTTGTAACATTTATTTTTGAGAGAGGGTGCGCCAGCAGGGGAGAGGCATAGTGGGGGGGGGACAAAGGATCTGAAGTCGGCTTTCTGCTGACAGCAGAGAAACCTATGCAGGGCTCGACCTCACGAACCACAAGATGACCTGAGCTGAAGTCGAATGCTGACTGAGCCACCCAGAGGCCCCTCATAATTTCTTTGTAAATGGCAGTGTCAAAGCTCTTGTGCAGTCCTAACAGCTCCATTTTAGAGGTCAGAACCAGTCCAGGGCAGAGAAGGGACTTCCAGGGACATGGTTGAGGGTGGAGCTCTGGTCCTCCCTCTCAGACAGAGCCTTCTAGCCCTGGGCCCTCTGAAGGACCTGCCATGCAGGCCTTGCTCCCTGGACAGATCGAGAAGGGGTGACATGGATTTGCTGGACTGAGAAGGGGAGGGGAATTACCCATGCATGGGCCCAGGTCAGGTCCTGGGTGAGGAACTTGCTGTGGCATCAGTGGCAAGGAAGCAGGCTCAGGGAAGTATAGTGAATTGGTCATTGTCACACAGGATATGGTGAACCTGAGGTCAGGTTCATGTGCGGGTCTGGCTGCTAAGCAGTGGGGACAGTAAGGCATTTGAAGCCCTAGAATGGTCTTCGTAGCTGCAAATCATTCATTTGTTCTTTGAACAGATGTTTGTTTAATTAGTGACTACTGTGAGCCAGGCCCATGCCAGGGCACAGAGGAGAGGCGATGGGGACCAGTGGCAGTGACAGCAGTCTGAGATAGTGATGTGTAGGGAGCTGACCCTTCAGCCAAGGCCTGGAAGATCAGAACAAGTCAACCAAGTGAGAGGCAATGGGGGAGGAGTGTTCCAGGCGGCAGGAAACACAGGCACCGAAAGACGCCAGGGGAGTGTGAGGGACAGAGGACAGGCCAGTGTACCTGGGGCGCAGTGTGGGCTGCTGGGATGGGCCGGAGGGGGCAGGAGAGAGGGGCAGGCAGAACAGGCAAGTGGCCCGTTCCACAGTGAGGAAGGTTTGCCTTCGTCCAAAGAGCAGTGGAGAGCAGCAAAGGTGGGCGTTTTTCCTTTTAACTTTGAAAAGATTTATAGCAAGCTGTAAAAGTAGCACAGAAGGGCCTGTGTGTCCTTCACCCAGTCCCCAGTGGTCACAACCTTCCAGAGTTACAGGGCAGAATCAGCACTGGGAATGGAGGTGGTGTGTGAAGTGTGTGGCATCCTGTGTCTTTTAGCACTTGTGTAGATCCATACAACCACCATTTCTAGCCAGATACAAACATGTGTTGCACCCTTATAGTCATGCCTCCCTCCGGCCCCCCTCCCGCCCCCCACCATCCCTCACCCATGGCAAACTCCAGTCTGTTCCCTATCTCTAAAATTCTGTCCTTACGAGAATGTTTCACAAATGAGATCATAATGTATGCCACCTTTGAGGATGGTCTTATTTTTTTAATGTTTTATTTATGTTTGAGAGAGAGACAGAGACAGAGCATGAGCAGGGGAGAGACTGAGAGAGAGGGAGACACAGAATCCAAAACAGGCTCCAGGCTCTGAGCTGTCAGCACAGACCCCGACTCGGGGCTTGAACTCACGAACCGTGAGATCATGACCTGAGCTGAATTCAGACAATCAACCAACCTAGCCCTCCAAGTGCCCTGAGGATGGTCTTTATACTCAGCACAGTGCCCTTGAGATCCATCCTGCTTGTTGATTTCAAGAGCTCATCCCTTTTATTGTGTGGTAGTATTCTATCTACATGGAGAAAAGTATGCGGGTGTTAAGTGTGTGGGGCAGTGAATCTTCCCGAGGCAAATGACCCTGCACAGCAATACCAGGTGCAGAGACCCAGCATGACCGGCGCCCTAGGAGCTTGCTCCTGCCCCTGTGGGTGTCACTCCCCTGATGGCTAGCAACCCTTATGCTCTCACCTGTCTCTGAACTTCACGTGGAGTGGTGAAATTATGCATTCCCTTTGGTGTCTAATGGTTGCAGGTGTTTGTCGAGCACCCCGTCGGAGGCTATAAGATAAGGCTGCCATGGTCTTGTCCTTATGTGGCCATTTACACTGAGTGTGCACCAAGGAGTGGAGTTACCAGGTAGTAGACGGTGCGTGCTGGGCTTCGGGAGACACAGCGAAGCCACTTCCAAAATGCTTGGGCCACTTCACACTCCGACCGGCAGCAGCCAAGAGGTTTTCCACTGCAGGGTCCCAGCTGGCACCCTCCGCAGCTTGGGGGTGGGGGGGGCCAGAGGCCAGTGCAGGGCATCCAGCGCTGAGATCGGCAAACAGGGGACACCCCGCCCCCCCTCACGGGAGCCGTCTCTCCTCAGATCTTCAAGGCCACATTATTTCCTGACGTTACTGGTGATTTCTTTTGACTCACGTGCAGACTTGAGGACTTGATATTTTTCTAGGTTGGGTACATTTGGTACTTGACATTTTTAAATCTTAACTCAAAAAATAGATAACATTAATAAGGTTTAAAAACCAGAAAATACGTAAAGATAAACGAAGAGTCTCTAGTTCTCCGAGTGCCAAGATGCACCGGTCCTCATGACTGTTGTGAGTTTCTACTCTCATTTTCTTTCCTCATTTGCAGTGTTGTGTTGCTTTTCTCAGTAGTTAATGGTGGATCTTCATGGCTTTCTGTGTGAGCACCGAACTTCCCCATTCCTTTTGTTTTTCCCTTTATTTGTTAAATGTTTGTTTATCTTTTAAAATGACATTTAAAAGAATATTCTTTAATGTTTACTTATATTTGAGAGAGAGTGTGACCAGGATAAGAGCAGAGAGAGAGAGACACACACACAGAATCTGAAGCAGGCTCCAGGCTTTGAGCTGTCAGCACAGGACTCGATGTGGGACTCGAACTCACAAACTATGAGATCATGACCTAAGCTGAAGTCTGACGCTTAACTGACTGAACCACTCAGGTGCCCCTGATGTTAATTTTTTTAAAGCTTATTTTGAGAGAGAGATTCTATTTATTTTTAAGTTTATTATCTTGCACAAGAGAGAATGGGGGGAGCAGAGAGAACCTCAGGCAGGCTTCATTGCTATCAGCAAGGAGCTCGAGTGGGGATAGATCCCATGAACTGAGAGATGATGACCTGAGCCAAAATCAAGTCAGATATTTAACTAACTGAGCCACCAAGGCACCCCAAAATGTTTGTTTATTTTTGAGAGAGAGAGAGAGAGAGAGAAAGTGAGCAGAGGAGGTACAGAGAGGAGAGAGAGGGACAGAGGATCTGAAGCATGCTCTGTGCTGACAGCAGAGAGCCCGATGCGGAGCTCAGACTCCCAGACTGTGAGGTCATGACCTCAGCTGAAGTTGGAAGTTGGGGGCTTACCCAGCTAAGCCACCCGGAGACCTGTTTTCTTCCTCTTAAATAGCTGCAGAACTGTGTATTAAAATTTTTTTTTAATGTTTTCTTTTTTAATTTATTTTTGAAAGAGATAGCACGAGCAGGGGAGGGTCAGAGAGAAAGGGAGACACAGAATCTGAAGCAGGGTCCAGGCTCCAAGCTGTCAGCACAGAGCCCAACGTGGGGCTTGAATCCACAAACCACGAGATCATGACCTGAGTCAAAGTTGGAGGCTTAACCGACTGAGCCCTCTAGGCGTCCCAGAGCTATGCATTTTATAGCGGTACCACCGGGTGTTTGATGGGCTCCTGCTCGCTGACTTTGGCTTGTTCTCTGTTTCGTAGTCTGATGAGGAAGGCAGCCAGGAGAAAGGAGGCGACGATGGGCAGCAAAAGTTCATCGCCCACGTCCCGGTGCCGTCACAGCAAGAGGTAGGACAGAGGCTGAGATCTGCCCTAGCAGGAGGGGTGTCCCCAGGGCCAGGGGCCTCCCGTGAAAGGAGCCTGCAGAGTGCATTCTTTGGGTCTCTCTTCGCCCTGCGTATCTGTTAAGGCAACTTTGACTGACCCCATGGCATTGGCCGCTGTGCCCCTGGTAGGCAGGGTGTGGGATCTGAGGGGGCAGGGTCCCATCTGCTTTAGGGGATACTGATGAACATGGCCGTTCTCCTCCTTCAGTGGGAGAGAGTGGGGCTCTGGGAGGTGGCTCTTCCGTGGCCTCTGTCCTGGGCACTCCCTCCGGGCTGAGTTCCAGCATGAGCCCTTTACTCCTGCTGTCCACAGATCGAGGAGGCGCTCGTGCGAAGGAAGAAGATGGAACTCCTCCAGAAATACGCTAGTGAGACCCTTCAGGCCCAGAGCGAGGAGGCCAAGAGACTTCTGGGGTATTAGGGCCGAGCTGGGACCTGCACGGGGTCTGGAAATCTGCCGGGTGACCGTCACCCACCGCCGGCCTTTGTCCTGGGACTGCCGATGGGCAGGCTGGTGCCGTGAGTACTGGGACCCCTTCTCCCATCTTCCCTGACACCCAGCCCCAGCCTTCCCCAGCAGGCTGTGCGTGTCAGCTGTCATGTTTGTATGCATTGGCTATCATAGGAAGCCACTTAAAATTTTCACCCCGAGTATGCCAGCTGGCTGCCTGCGTTTTATTTAGCTTTCTGCTGGTGACCGCCGGGGATGGGGGTCAGGTTATGACTACCATTAAAAAGCTGCAGTTTTTCCTAAAAAGACCTACTGCTTCCTCCTCTTGAGAAATGAGAACATGTGTCAGCTTGGCCCACAGTCCCATAGGTGAGGCACCAGCCAGGCCTCATCCTTTTGAGGGGAGACCGCTTACAGTTCTCCAGGGCCTGCTTGTGGCTCGCTCCGCTTGCCTCATCCCCTCCTGCCCAGGCAGCTGGAATTTCAGTTTGTTACTTCTGTTTCATGACTGATTCTGAAGAGAGCTATTTTTATTAAAGATTTTTATATCAAAGGGCAACCTCCACGTCTGCAGCCTGTTCCCTGGGGACTGTACTGGGTTGCATCAGGATGCAAAGGGCTGAGTGGCTGCAGGGGACAGAGTCGTGGAACACGCAGGCCACTGTGGGAGGGATGGGACCAGCCGAGGTGGGCAGACAGAGCTGTCCTCACCACACCCCGAGATGGCCCGTGCGAAGTCACCCTGAGGATGTCCAGGAAGCATGAGTTGGAGCCAAGCCTGTCATCTGGCCTGCGTCTTTCCTCTCCGGGGTGTGGTAGGGAGGGGTCCACACACTCAGGAGGGCTCCTAGGAATGAGTGTCAGGACCAGCTGGTTGTCCTTTGGGTCTGGGCCCGGCTGGGACCCATGACACAGTGGGGAGTTCAGTTTTTCAGGTGGGTCTGGGGTCTGCCTGCCAGGGAAGCCTCGGGCTCAGGGAAAGGTAGAGCCCCTTGTGGCTGTGGGTGGCTGCGGGTTGGTCCT